>NC_087264.1:24223334-24528256 GCF_015220805.1 Pogoniulus pusillus | reverse complement strand
CACACTGCTGGCTACCTTTATCCTGCTACCTACCTTTAAGGAAGCTCCTTAGTTCAAAACAGAAACAGGCTATTTCACAGAGCCTTGGATAAAAGGTCAGAGGGTGCATAGGTAAGCTCCATAGAGAAGGAGCAAGTAAAGAAAGGTAGAGAAGAGTAATGTGGAGAACCACAGCAGTGTGATGGTTTGGGTGTTCCCTGCCCCCCCACACTCTGTAAAATCACCCAGGCTGGACTCAGCCGAGCTGGAAATTGAATGAAGCTTTACATTTACAGCTTAGCACAAGACACAAGCAGATATTTACAATCCATACAGCTATAGACAGAACCAGACAAGGTAAAAATCAATACAGAAACACAACAGCCCTCCCAGAAACCAGAGTCCCCAGCAGGGCTCCCAACCACCCTTCCACCTTTCCTTCCACTCCTCTACCTTACCCAAGACTTTGGCTTATGCTCAAGGTAGCTTGGATGGTTGGCCAGGGGGGTTAGGAAGCAGATGGATTAGTCATACAGATGGCAGGTTAGGTTAGAGAGAGAGAAGTGCAGCCCACAAAGCTCAGAAAGCAACTCCCTCATCTATGTCTGTGTTCTTGTTCTTATCCATCTCATCAAGCCTATGAGTGCAGCAGACATCAGCACTGTTTCCTTTTCACAGCCTGTCATTTCGTTCTCCACAACAAAACATTCTAGCTAGGCTCTAACTAGCACAATATGTAAGCAAGAGTATAGACAAGGAGCAAGTAAAGAAAGGCAGAGAAGATTAATGTGGAGAACCACAGCAGAAGTCACAACAAAGCTATCCACCCGCAGCAGGAGAGGATCCTGGCTACCTTTCTGCTTCCACTCACTGAAATGTGGCAGAGCTAGGCAAGTGCTGGAGTCTTTGGCTTACACAAGCAGTTTCACCACAAATCTGAGAGGCAGCAGTTTCTGCAGAGGGTCTTCAGCAACAGCAGACAGCATCTCTGAATTGAAGCCTCTCTTTTTTTTTCTCATGCTCATAGTTACTTCTGTCCTGTTCCCTCCTCCCACTTGATTTATGGCTGTCTGTAGGATGAAACTATATAACCTTCCTTTGTATACAAAGTACCCTCCATAAGGTACCCTCCAGATTGGATGAGGCACTTAATGCCATGGTCTAGTTGACTGGATAGGGCTGGGGGATAGGTTGGACTGGATGATCTTGGAAGTCTCTTCCAACCTGGTTGATTCTATGATTCTATGATTCTAAGGTGTTGCCGGAGGATTTACTACCAGTTGGTGAAGAAACATCATCTGCCTTTGCCTGTTTTGAGCTTCATTAGTTTCATTTCATGCCATCTAATGTTTATATTTGGAAGAGACAGTGCAGAATTAATCCCTATCACCTACTTTCCACAGGCAGTATCAGATGGTGGTGACAGTGAGCAGAGGAGATGGAGCAAGGCTGGAGGTGAGGAGATTCAGCCTGGCCGTCAGGAGGAAGCTGTTGAACATGAGAGTGGTGAGAGGCTGGAATGGGTTGCCCAGGGAGGTGGTTGAGGGCCCATGGCTGGAGGTGTTTAAGGGCAGGCTGGCTGAGGCTGTGGGCAGCCTGCTCTAGGGTAGGGTGCCCCTGCCCATGGCAGAGGGGGTGGAACTGGCTGCTCCTTGTGGTCCCTTCCAACCCTGACTGATTCTATGATTCTATGACAGTAGCTTGTAATGGTGGCTGGGACTCCATTTCAGCTTTGCTTTATTGTTCTGCTGACACATGCCCCTTTTTACTTCTGAAGAGTGACTATTTACCTAGCTACCTTGATGGGATTAGTTACTTGGAGGAATTTCAGCCTGCTTGTATGGCTTTCAGAAGTCCAGATTTGCAAGGAAGATAGGGGTGTGGTCATTCCTGGGCTAGGCTGAACTTGTTAACAAGTTCAGACAGTCTGTAAACCAAAGCCAAAGGGAGAAATAGTCCTTCCTGTTAACATAAGACTCAGCAAAGCTGGGCAGGAAACAGATGTGCCTGCTCATGGCCTGCATGTGAGCAGCTCACAGGCATAGGAAAAGAGTATGGCCTCATGCCAGTGACACCCTTAGCAGCAAAGCAACCTTTGAGATGCTTCTTGTCTCCTGCATCCCCTCCTGACTCTTGCCTCTCCTCTTCCAGTGGTCTAAAAATGTGATGCAAAGCATCTCAGTAAGATAGCCAACGCTTTTCAGACTGCTGCTTCATGCTGCTAAAATGAACAGCCCTTCCTTAACAGGATGCTCCTGACCCTTCCTCTCCTCCCGGTCCAGTGCTAACCCTTGGTTTTATCATGCCACGACCTGGTTTTCAGGGAGTTAAGCCAGCAGTAATCTGCTTGCTGCCTTTCCAGGGCTAGTTTTTGCTGGTTTAGCTTGTGAACCAGCTCACTATGCAGTCAGAAGAGCCTCAGTGTCGAGTTTGCTCCCCTGGAACCTGTTAGCAGACCGTAACACATTACGGAATTATTCATGTTCAGTGTTGGATGGGATGTTTGGATGTGTTTCTCAGCAGGTAAACGTTCTGATCCACAGGGATAACCACAAGTGCTGCCTTTCAGTGCTCAGAGTCCTCCCTCCACTGCAGTCCCCCCTGAGTGCACCATCCCTGCTTTCTCGCAGACTCAGGCGCTGCACGGAATGGAAGCAGGCACCTTCCTCAAGAAGGAGAAAAGCAGGGAAGGCGGCCGGTTGCTACACCGTAGCCTTTCTCGTCGCTGCCTGCACTTAGTAGAAGCGACTTGGCCCGCGGGGGCGTTCTGCATACTGTTGCAGTGGGAGGGGTGCGTGAGGGGGCAGTCACACCAAGCTATGATGTCAGTGCCACCATGTGCGGTATTGTCCCAGGGACATTCAGTCTGCGTCAGTGATTAAGCACGAAAGAGAGAAGTCCATCCGCACAAAGCTGATTAATAATAGACACTGGGTGTAACAAGGATGGCATTTCACAGCCCGCGGGGGGCAGGGCGGGTAGGATTTGAGGCAGCGTGAGACTGCAGGGCAGGGCAATGCTATCAAAAAGGGTTGTACTGTCCTCGGGTCAGCCTGGTTTGGCTCTAGGTGCCAGCTAATCCTGGATAAAGCCCCCAGATCCACCAGTCTAGCAATGACCGTCACTCAGCCGCAGCCTCTCCCAACTAGAATGCCGCTTGGAGCATTTTGCTGCTTTTCCTCCAGTCACCCAGAACCCAAGCTGTAAAAATAATCCGGCACTTGGTAACGCAGAACAAAGCTGTCAGTACACACTCCATTCCAAATGAGGATGCAGGCAGCTCAGGTGTTCCTTACGTACTTCTCTTCTCGGCTCACGGGCAAGTAACGCCTGTTTGTGCGAGCTCTCGCCCCGCGCTGTGCCCGCCCGCACACAGCCGCGGCGCGGCTGGCGCTCTGCTGCCCTACCAAGAGAGCGATGGCTGCGGGGAAGCCATGGCCTCGGCTCCAACGCCCGCCCTACGCTGCGCAACACTGACAACCCAGGCCTGTTTACGCCTTCACTGCCTTCTCCAAAAGACTTCCAGGCGAAAGTAACAGAGTGTATTTCCCACGCTCCGCACCAGCACTAACGCCGCTCATTTTTGTTCCTGCACAGGCAGCTTTAGCGCGGTGCCGCCATCGGTTACCTAACCCGGGCCGCGACAAGCAAGGACGAGTACACCAGCGGCCATCTTTCCTCGGCACACCGAGGAGGGTCTCGGGAAGGCTCGAGTACACAGGGGTAGGAGATGGGTCCCGTGCGCACACAGGGCCAGCTCTCGCCCCGCAACCCTCCGGGAGGGCGGCCGGGAGGGGCTGTAGCAGCAGCACCCCCACACCCGCCAGCGCTCCCTGCCCCCTGCGCCCTGCCCTGACCTAGATTCTCCGGGGAGGGGGCGGGGCCTTCGCCTCGGCCAATCGCCGGGCCGCGCAGCGTCACGCGGAGCGGCGGTGACGCCAGGGGCCGCCTCCATTTCGTAACGCGGCGCTGGAGCTGCGCAGCAGTCTGGAGCCGGTCACCGCCGAGAGAGGAGGGCGAGGAGAGAGCTGCTAGCTAGCTGAGTGCTGACTGTCCCGCACGCCCGCCTGGCTGAGCCCGCACCGAGACCCGCACCCCAGGTTCGTGACAAAGCGGGGGCCCGACGCAGCGGAGTGCGGGGACCTCCGTGCATAGCGCAAAGGGCAGGGGGGTCGGGGGGTCCAGGGTGAACGGCACAGGGGGCTGTCGCTGTGCAGCCGGTTGGGGGGTGACTGCGGGTAGTTTTCTCGTCGCTCTGTTCGGCAGTAGCGGTCTCCACAGAACGAGCGTGGCTGGGGTGGCCGCTGGGCGCGGCTCGGCCGCCATTTTGTGGCCAGGCAATGGCGTATGTGTTTTTCTGCCTGCTCTGCGGGGGCGGAGCAACGCAGAGCTGCGGTGCGGTGTGGGTGGGGCCGCTGGCCACCTTCGTGCTCCTATTGGCGCGGGTGAGGGCGGAGCCCACGTGCCTCCTTCCCATTGGGCTGCCGCGGGGCTGGGCGGAGCCGCGGGCTGCGGCAGGGGCTGCGGCTGCGCGGGGCTGGACCGAGCTGAGTCAGTGGGCGGGGTCCTGGCGCTAACTGGGCGGGGCTTGTCCCCGCAGGTAGCTCCGCAACCACAGCCATGAGCGGCTGCCGCGTCTTCATCGGCAGGCTGAACCCGGCAGCCAGGGAGAAGGACGTGGAGAGGTTCTTCAAGGGGTACGGCCGTATCCGGGACATCGACCTGAAGAGAGGGTTTGGATTCGTGGTGAGTGCGCCCTTCTGCAGGGCTTTTGGTGGTGATCACGCTGATTTCATGTGTTTGTTGTGCGTGAAGCTACTTAGAAAGTACGCTCTTAGCAGAGCATGCATCTTGGCAGTTTCTTAGAGGTGTACATTTTTTCTAACTAACGTTTTCGATGTGATTTTACAGGAATTTGAGGATCCAAGGGATGCAGATGATGCTGTCTATGAGCTGGATGGAAAGGAGCTTTGCAGTGAGAGGTGAAGTACTTTATTCCGTAAATGAATTGTGTTCACTTGCTTTCTCTGTATTGTTCAAAATCTTCTGGTTTTTGTCTCTGTACTTAATGTACATGATGAGGAAAATACAAAAAGCAAAGTATGAAAGCTTACAGTTCTTCATTTTCTTCTCTCTCTAGGGTTACAATTGAGCATGCAAGAGCACGCTCTAGGGGTAGAGGCAGAGGGAGGTACTCTGACCGTTTTAGTAGCCGTCGTCCACGGAGTGATAGGAGGTATGTATAGATTTGAACTGCTGTCTTTTAAAAAAGCAGAGTGTGGACTCATCCCATCCAAAAGTTTGAGCTGGAACGAGTTATTAAAAGGTAGTAGTATTTGCCAGTTCAGTGACAGTAGGGTGCTTGTCTTTATGGTTTCTCTCCCAAAGTTCTTAGTACTCATTTTAGATTACTTAGAATCAGCCAGGTTGGAAGAGGCCTCCAAGCTCATCCAGTCCAACCTAGCACCCAGCTAGACTATGACACTGCCTCATCCAGGGCATTAACCTAGTTAATTTGGAACATTAACCTAGTTAACTTGTAGCACTAATGGTGGTTTGCTGATACTGGTTATTGGTTCAGCCTTTGGTAATATTAGCCTCGTTATTTTAATTGCTAATAAGAGTCTGAATTGTTTCTTTCCAAACAGAAATGCCCCACCTGTAAGAACAGAAAATCGTCTCATAGTAGAAAATTTGTCTTCTCGAGTCAGCTGGCAGGTTTGTTGAAACACAATTAACTGTTCTAACTTCATTTAATGGGTATGTGATGTGGTTGGTTTGTTTTTGTTTTTTTTTAATGATTAATTAAAATTAAATCTAATTGATTAATTTTACATAATTAGCGTAATTTTAAACTACTGTAACGTAAATTTGTTTTTGAATGAAAACTAGTTAATGTAAATTTATGATAATTATTAATGTATGTATTTGAGGATATATATTTATTTCTTTTTTTTCTTTTCCTTGTTTTTTAAAATCCATTTTAACCACGTATTAAACCCTTTATTTGCCAGCCTATCTGTGTCGTTGGCCTTATGACGAGGAGTGCCTGTGGGTTATCCTAATCGTTCTGTCTTGGTCACTCTTGGTTGGGCCTGGTTGACTTTCCAGTCAGCTCCTACAATGTCACTTGGCCACCTCTAGATCTGTGTTTGCCGGTCTAGACGTAATCGATGCACTCCTTAAAGTGCCACATTGCAGCGATCCCAGAGCGTTAACGAGATCTGATTCCTAAGTTGAGAGCTGTTCTTCTGTAACGCTGCCGAATAACGAGGTCCCGGTCGAAAAGAATTGAAAGATTCGAAATTAGGTGGTCGTTGGAATCCTGATCGCAGTAAAGTGGTCCTTGGTAACATCAAGCATAGAGAATGTCTGGATCCATCAATAGTCTCCTAATAGGGAGGGCAGTGCGATTAATGGCTTCCATCGACTGGGTAGTGTTCGACAAGTGGGTGGCGAAGAGCCAGTCGGGCATATGTCATGACGGTATCTCCGGTCGCTTAATGCAGTTTGCCGCTTGGCTAGCCTAGGGAAATGTTAATAAAGGTAAAGTAAACTATATTTTTAATGACATATGGGGCACAAAATAATTGGTGTTATGTAAATGTGATTCTTTTTGCTTATAAGACTCGTAGTAATGTAATTGGAGGCTGAAATAGTACAAAAATAACATGGGTAGTGTTTCGTGCTCAGTCCAGTATTTATAGATCCAAATGTACTTTCTGATTTCTTTCTCTTCCTTCCTTTCTCTCTCTCTCTCTCTCTCTCTCTCTCTCTCTCTCTCTCTCTCTCTCTCTCTCTTTCTTTCTCTCTCTTATTTAAGATGTACAATCTTTGTATACTAAAATACTAAGAGGCTTCGTTAGCATTTTGCTTAAGCAGTACACCCTGTTGGGGTGTTTTTTTTTTCTTTCATTTATTTCATGCCCTGATAGAGCTAATACAGTTTTGGTAGAATACAAGGGTGGCAGTAGCCACGTTTTGTAATTTATCTAACATCTTCTCTTTCAGTAGTCATAAGTTTATTTCTTTTGTTTTAAACTATTATTTTAGAAATGTTAATCCTTTTCCTACGTTGCATAACATAACTGGTCTTGTGTTAGGATCTCAAAGACTTCATGAGACAAGCTGGGGAAGTAACCTTTGCAGATGCACACAGACCTAAGTTAAATGAAGGGTAAGGCCCTGA
The DNA here is from genome assembly GCF_015220805.1 of Pogoniulus pusillus. Lineage (NCBI taxonomy): Eukaryota > Metazoa > Chordata > Aves > Piciformes > Lybiidae > Pogoniulus > Pogoniulus pusillus. The sequence goes on along the minus strand of NC_087264.1, from coordinate 24,521,088 downwards.
AATAATTTCTTGAAATCTATATAGAGTAATTTTTATCTGTATAGTATGTCGGGGAGAGGGGGGGGGTGGTCACTACTTGAAGTGCTCAGCAACAGCTTTTAGCTTAATTTAGCTACCCTTTGCAAAGGGTTTTTTTGGTATTGAGAGAGGGGAATGTGCTTGAGTTCCACAGAATTTCTTAGATTGGAAAAGACCTTCAAGATTGTGTCCGATGATTAGTTTCACATTGACTAGTCCTTGGCTAAACCAGTTCCCTCAGCACGTCTCATCACTGAATCGCTATGGCTGGAAACTAGAATCATCCAGTCCAACCTTCATCCCAGCAGCCAACTTTATCCACTAGACCATAGCCTCAAGTGCCACTTCCACTCCCCTCTTAAACGCCTCCAGGGATAGCAACTCCCCCACCTCCTTGGGCAGCCCTTTGTTTAAAGCAAAGGATGACTACGCTGAGTAGTGCAACCTTTTTTGCCTGGTTTGTTTTTGCTCTGTCACTGAAACTACAGCTTGTAACAATGAGCCCTGTGTTCTGTTTTGTTTTTGTGTTTTTTCCTGTAGGGTGGTTGAATTTGCCTCTTATGGTGATTTAAAGAATGCTATTGAAAAGCTTTCTGGTAAAGAAATTAATGGAAGGAAAATCAAACTAATCGAAGGCAGCAAAAGATACAGGTATGGATTTCTGTTCTCTTAATCAGAGCTCTTTCAGTGAAGAATGAAGCATTAGAATCAGTTACCAGACAGCCAGACTGGGAGCTGGTGAGTTGCCTGGTTACTGTCCCTATCCGTGGTGTCACTGTTAACAGGAGTGCTCTTTGATTTCACAGTAGGTCCAGAAGCAGGTCACGGTCTCGTAGCAGAAGCTCATCCAGGTCTCGTAGCCGCTCCCGTTCCCGCAGCCGCAAGTCTTACAGCAGGTCAAGGAGCAGGAGCCGGAGCAAGTCTCGATCAGTTAGCAGATCTCCAGTGCCAGAGAAGAGCCAGAAACGTGGCTCCTCCAGCAGATCTAAGTCCCCATCGTCTGTGGATCGGCAAAGATCTAGATCGAGGTCCAGATCTGTTGACAGTGGCAATTGAACTATAAATAACTCGCCCTCGGGGGGGCCTTTTTTAAACCATACTTGCTAAAACTGTGGTAAGTATGTGACTTTCTGTGGGGAGGGGTTTGGATGGGGAGGTGGGGGGGGGATGAGGAAAAGATCTTTGTAGATGTGGACCATGGTGGGAAGGGTTATTGATTAATTGTATTAAATGTTTTTGATAACCCTTTTCTTGCTCACATTTTTTTGTGACTGTCTGAAGTGTATAGTTTGTGTATATTGGCAGAGCTCTTTATAACTAAAGCAAACAAACGTTTTGTACTTAAAAGTCATCTGAACACTTGATTCCCAGCATACTCAACCGTGAGTAGCAACTGGGGACATTAGTATCTCATACTAATAGCTTTAGGCATTTAAGAGCTCTACATGTGCTGTACATAAGGCTTTATTTCAGAGGGTATTTTTTTGTGCTTTAGAACCATTGTTTCACTTAGAGGTCAGCAGATTACCTGCTGGTCGGTACTGGTAATAAATCTATTTTTAAAGCTTTTCATTTAATATGACTTGCACTACACTGAAGATGCCCATTTCACTGCCCTGTGGTATTAATACTCTATAGAGCACGCTAATTCTTGATACTGAATTAAATAACTGATAAAGTATAAAGAAACCATGTCTCTGCTTCTAGTGTCTTGTTTGTGACTAACCCTCATGTTGGACAGTTGGAGCCTTCAAATCTGGAGCACTCCAGTGCTGGAGCCCCCATTACAAGAATGATGTGTATGTGCGGGAACGTGTCCAGAGAAGGGCCACTGGGTTGATCAGAGGGCTGAAGCACCTCTCCTATGATGACAGACTGGAAGAGTTTGGGCTGTTCTGTCTGGAGAGGAGGAGGCTCTCGGGTGACCTTCTTGTGGCCTTCCAGGATCTGAAGGGGGCCTCCAAAAAAGCTGGTGAGGGACTTTTGAGGCTGTCAGGGAGTGCCAGGACAGGGAGAAATGGAGCAAAGCTTGAGGTGGGGAGATTGAGACTGGAGGTGAGGAGGAAGTTGTTGAGCATGAGAGTGGCGAGAGGCTGGAATGGGTTGCCCAGGGAAGGTGGTTGAGGCCCTATGGCTGGAGGTGTTTAAGGGCAGGCTGGCTGAGGCTGTGTGCAGCCTGCTCTAGGGTAGGGTGTCCCTGGGCACGGCAGGGGGGTTACTGGTACTGTGAGTGCGTAAGTGTTCTTAAACGTGATTGCTTTAACGTAGGTCCAAGTGATACGAGCATGGGGGAAAACTAACTTCTAAACACATCATGCTGTGTCCTTTAGATGCCTGGATTTTTCTAGGAAAAGGTGGAATGGACAAGTCACTGAGGTTTTATTGTCCAAAGTGATTGTGCAATGTTGAAAAAGGGTGTTGCCAGGATATTTTGTTTGTGTGAGAGCTTGGAGGTATGACTGAAGCTTTTTCGTAGGCATTGGTCTTTATTCTGGAGAGCGAGGTTGGATTTTGGTGGGCCAGGAGTACTGCAGACTGGTTTAGTGTTTGTGCCTCTGATGGTTTGGGTGTTACCTGCCTCCCCGTCCCCCACTTTGGAGATCACCCAGACTAGACTCAAGGGCTCTGGAAATTGAAGCTTTAAATTTTTAGCTTAGCACAATAGACAAACAGCTATTTATGTTATATACAGCTGTAGACAGACAAGGTAAAAAATAATACAGAAACACAACAGCCCTGCCAGAAACCAGAGTTCCCAAGAGGGGCTCCCAACCTCACTTGCACCTTCTTCCCACCCCTCTACCTTATCCCAGACCTTGCCTTATGCCCCAAGGAAGATTGGAGGGTCGTCTGGGGGTGTTAGAAGCAGATGGATTAGTCGCACAGATGGCAGGATAGGTTAAAGAGAGGAGTGCAGCCTGTGAAGCCCAGAGAGTGACTGTTACCTATGTTCTTGCACTTCTCAGCAAGCCTATGAGTGAAGTAGACATCACCATTGTTTTCTTTCCGCAGCCTGTAATCTAATTGTTCTCACCAAAACATTCCAGCTAGGCTCAAACTAGCACAGTGCCTTGCAGGGGCAGCAACTGTCTGCCCTTCCTGTATTTATTCAAGTCTTCATCACAGAATGTCAGGGGCTGGAAGTGACCTTGAAAGACCCCTGCCAGAGCAGGCTCACCTAGAGCAGATCACACTGGAACACATCCAAATGATTCTTGAATCTCTCCAGAGAGGGAGACTCCACAACTGCCCTGGGCAGCCTGTTCCATTGCTCTGTCACCCTCACAGGGAAAAATTAATGCAAGACACAGGAGCCAGCTTTAGAATTTAAAACACTTCTGGTTTTTTCCCCTAGGCTGCTTTACAATCTTACTGCAGTAAGTCACCGACAGACTGGAAGCCTAAGCTGGGCCTTGGACTAGTTTCCAGGGAGTGCAAGGTGGCTCTGCTCAAGAGTGAGGTCTGTCTTTGGTGTCTGCAGAAGACAAACTGCTGCAGAGTTCTTGTGCTCCAAGCTAACATGAGAACAAGCATTCATGCCTTGTGTATCTGCTTTGGGGACACTGCATCAAACTGCTGGGCACCAAGAGCTGGTCAGATAGGATGTCAATTGGGTTATAACTAGGGTTTGGGGAGCGGGAGGCCTCATCCTCAGAGGTTACAGATACCGAGTCATGGTGTGGAAGAGGAGGGATTTAACCTGGAGGGGTCAAGGTAATGGTGACATACGGTGTAAATTTAGCTACATGATGTGAAGTTGATTGATCTTTCCTGCTTTGATTAAGGGCATCTCTGTTCAAGTGAGGCTTGGCTCTGGCTGGATCCCGGGTGGCTGAATCCACTCAGTGATGAGAAGGAGTGGGATTTCATGCACTTGGCTTCACTCTAGCCGAATCTGAGGTACTCCCTGGTCTATATAGTAGTTGTGAAATGTGGTTGTAATCCACACCACTTCCCTCGCAAGCACCGTGGGTTGCCTGCATTTTACTTGGGGCGTGGCTGTTGTGATGACAAATTCTCCACTTAAAATAGACACCCAGGCTGTGCCTCAAGGAAAGCTACGCTGGCTGCTGGCAGAGACCATGCTGCATTTGTGAAGCAGAGGTCATACAGGCTGTTCATGCTTCTTTAGGATTCATCGAATGGTTTAGGGTGGAAGGGACCTTGAAGATCATCTAGTTCAAATCCCCCTCTTGTGGGCAGGGACACTTCCCACTGGACCAGATTGCTTGAAGCCTCTAGGGAGGAGGGGCTATCCATGACCAACCTGGGCAACCTCGTGTGGTGTCTTGCCACCCTGACTGTAAAAACTGTCTTCCTGATACCCAGGAAGTCTGAGTCTGCCCTCCTCAAGCTTCAATCCCCTCCCTCTTGTCCTGTCACTACAACTCCCTGTAAGAAGTCCCTGGCTTTCTTGAAGACCCCCTTGAGGTACTAGAAGGTAGCTATAAGTCTCCCCAGAGCCACCTTCTCTTCAGGCTGAACAGCCCCAAGTCTTACAGTGTGTCCCCAGAGGGGAGGTTTTCCAGCCCTCTGGGCATCTTCATGACTCTCCTCTAGCTCCATTCCACCAGCTTCATACCTTTCTTACGTTTGGGGCACCAGAACTGGCTGCAATACTCCAGGTGGGGTCCCATGAGAGCAGAGGGAGAGGAACACCTCCCTCATCCTGCTGGTTCACCCTTCTGATGCATCTAAGGATATGGTATGTTTGGTTTGGGCTGCGAGTATATGTTGCTGGCTCACGTTGAGTTTAATCAGCAACTGCCACCCCCAAGTCCTTAAGACTGCTCTTGAACCACTCCTTGCACAACCTCTAGTTGTGCCCAGGCATAAGGATTTTGTACTTGGCCTTGTTGAACTTCATGAGGTTGGCTTGGCCCTAACTCACAGAATCAGTCTGGTTGGAAGGGACCCTTGGGATCTCCCAAATCCAGCTGATGCCCTACTCCACAAGGGTCACCCTAAACAGTATCCCTCAGCAACACATCCAGGGTTCAGTTCTGGGCACTTCATTACAAGAGGGATGTGGAGGGGCTGGAGTGAGTGCAGAGGAGAGCAATGAAGCTGGGGAAGGGCCTGGAGAATAAATCTTAAGGAGTGACTGAGAGAGCTGGGGGTGGTTAGTGTGAGGAAGAGGAGGCTGAGGGGAGACCTTACCACTGTCTGCAACTACCTGAAAGGACTTTGTGGAGAGGCTGCTGCTGGTCTCTTCTCACAGGTAGTGATGGAACAAGAGGGAAGGGCCTCAAGCTGCGACTGGGGGGTGGGTTTAGGCTGGACATGGCGCAACGTTTTTTCCCAGCAAGAGTGGTCAGGCATGGGAATGAGTTGCCCAGGGAGGTGGTGGAGTCGCTGACCCTAAATGTGTTTAAGGGTCGTTTTGTTGTGGTGCTTAGGGATATGGCTTAAGGGTGGATTTTGTAGAGCAGGAATAAGGCTTGGACTTGGTGACCCTAGGGGACTTTTCCAACCAGAATGTTGCTGTGGTGCTGTGACACCGAGCACAGCACAGCTGCTCCTCACCTGCCCTTGCCAGACTCTGGGCTGGACACAGCCAAGCCCACGGCTGGAAGGCCACAGCAGCCGGAGTTGGGACTGTGCAAATTCCAAGTTCCAGCACTCGAGAGGCCACCATCGGGCAGGAGACTTCCAAGACAGCCTGCAGGAGCTCGTTTCAGCCACCGAGGCTCAAGAATACTCAGAGGGCCCCGGTTCAGCCAGGCCGTTCGGCCTCGCTTCAGTGTGCACCCAGCCCTGGAGGAAGAGCCTAAGCAACCTCGCCCAACCCCGACCCCTGCCCCGGGCTGGAGGGAGGTACAAGCTCCCTTGGCCAGGGCCTTAAAAGAGCCGCACAACCCCCTGGCAGGCAGCCAGGCACAGCGGATGCTGCCCTGCCAAAGGGGAGCTGCCGCGGGGCAGCCAGAGCCTCGCCCACACAAGCGAGGGTCGCGGGGTAGCCCCGCAGCGGGGCTGTGCCCATGGCGGGTCTCGGCTGCGGGACCCGGCGGCTGCACCCTTCGTGTGCAGGGGCAGCCCCGCCCGCCTCGGCGCCTGCGCCCAGCGCACAGGTTCCATTGCCGCCGGCACGGCCCCGTCCGGCTCGGCGGCGGCGCTCACCGCACAGGCTCCGCTGCCGCCGGCACGGCCCCGTCCGGCTCGGCGGCGGCGCTCACCGCACAGGTTCCGCTGCCGCCGGCACGGCCCCGTCCGGCTCGGCGGCGGCGCTCAGCGCACAGGCTCCGCTGCCGCCGGCACGGCCCCGTCCGGCTCGGCGGCGGCGCTCAGCGCACAGGCTCCGCTGCCGCCGGCACGGCCCCGTCCGGCTCGGCGGCGGCGCTCAGCGCACAGGCTCCGCTGCCGCCGGCACGGCCCCGTCCGGCTCGGCGGCGGCGCTCACCGCACAGGCTCCGCTGCCGCCGGCACGGCCCCGTCCGGCTCGGCGGCGGCGCTCAGCGCACAGGCTCCGCTGCCGCCGCGCAGGGGACGCAAAAAGCCGCGGGCGAGCGGCGCGGAAGCCACGCGCAGGGCAGCGCGGGAGTGACGCAGGGGGCGCGCGCAGGGCAGCGCGGGAGTGGCGCAGGAGGGCGCTCAGCGGTGCTGTGCTGTGCTGTGCTGTGCTGAGGGCCATCAGTGGCAGGCACAGCTGTGGAGCTGCTGTCACACTGCAAAGCTGGAAGCCAGGCAGATTCCCACTTACCTCCTCCAATCACACACAGTATCACAGTATCATCAGGGTTGGAAGAGACCTCACAGATCATCAAGTCCAACCCTTTACCACAGAGCTCAAGGCCAGACCATGGCACCAAGTGCCACGTCCAATCCTGCCTTGAACAGCTCCAGGGACGGCGACTCCACCACCTCCCCGGGCAGCCCATTCCAGTGTCCAATGACTCTCTCAGTGAAGAACTCTCTCCTCACCTCCAGCCTAAATCCCAAGCTGTGGGGCTCTGTCTCACTGAACTGTGTGAGCTGCTTGATCCCAACCAGTCTGGGAGCTTCCACAGCACCCTCCTGCTCCACAGAACTGGACAGCAGGAGCAGATGCAAAATGAACACCATGGGCTGCAGTAAGCAAGTGGCTACTCTGGCTGAGACCAATCTGCCATGGGCTCCACTACCTCATCAAGCCAGGAGCAGCTGAGATGGGACCTGGCAGCAAATCGAGTATGGCTATGTCCATGGCATCTCTGAGTGTGGCTCCAGGCCCACTCACAGATGAGACATGGGCTCCAGCTTCACTTCCTACACACAAGCTTGCATGAGCAAGCTGAGAGTCCTGGCAGAGCGCTTGAGGGGGCATTTTGCACCTTGCTCCCAGTCCAGCTTTGCTCCCTCCTGTCCAAAGAACATGCTGAGAACCTCCTGGCCAGAGAGGTGGCAGTGGTGGAGTCCCCATCCTTGCAGGCATTGCAGAGTCTTGGAGATGTGGTGTCGAGGGCCATGGTTTGGTGATGAGCCAGCAGTGCGAGTTCACAGTTGGCCTTGAGGATCTGAAAGGTCTCTTCCAACCCAAACCATTCCATGGCTCTGTTCCCATTGAGAGGATACTTTGTTTCCTCCAGCAGTTACTTTCAAACCTGGTTTAGCTCAGGCCAGCCCTCTGCTGACTGCAGAATAAACTCTCCTGGAGGCCCTCCCAACGGGAGCACATCACCACGCTCCTCCCTCTTCACACTCCACCCGCAGTGGGGCTCAGGGCTGCTCACCTCAACATCTGCAGGGAGGAGCTGCTGCTCCACGTTGCAAATCAAAAAGGGCTGCCCTAAGGCCAGGAGTATGCCGAGGAGCAAAGGGGAGATGTTCTTCAAAGGGAGAGGCTGGTCCTGAGGACATCACCTGCTTTCTGCAACAACAGGAGAGAAGGCTCAACCAACCTCAGGTGCCCATGGACCTCCTTCCCCTTCTATCGGGATTCATTTCCACCCTTCTGGAAGGGCTTTCTCTAAGCACAGCAGATGCTGCTCACGGCTATAGACCACAGTGTTGCCCAGGAGATAGAGGAGTAGCCTCGAGGGCCATGTAGGGAGTGGGACCCTGAGAGAAGGCAGCTGCTGCACAAACATGAAGCCCAGAAGAAGAGCCCAGAGCATCCAGCTCCAATTGTGTGTCCTCTCTTGAGGACAGCAGCACAAGATGGTTTACAGTCACCTATACTCATTCCTCTAGGAGCCTCCTGGAAGCAGGGGTGCTGGGTAGAGGGGAAAAGCAAGCAGGAGGCAGCAGAAAGCTAATAGTTCGTTAGCTAGGTAAGTGGTGTGATTGTTGAGTATCCTTCTCTCTCACTGGTTTGGGTGAGGGGAAAGGGTGGCAGGCAGCAGATTTTGTGCTCGTTGTATCTTCAAGAGTACTAGCACTTCTGCTTCAGGAGAGTAATGTAAACATGAACCTTCCCCTGGAGCTGAGGGAGGAAGGGCTGCTCCAGTGCCTCCATTATAAGGACCTGCGTTCAGCTGCTCTTGGGGAGATTTTACCCACCTGAAAGCCACCACCAGGCTTGCTGCTTCTGCGGGATGGATAAAGGCAGGAGGCCTGGGGGAGTGTTTGCAGCTGGTGCTGCAGGGGGGCTTCTTGGCTCATTTGCTCCCCTCCTACTGAACAGCAGTGGTTTCGTCGGGAGGCTGTGGAAGCTGTTGCTAAAATTGGTGTCCTGTGTGCCTGGTTGGAAGGTCTGCTCAAGCAGGCCCTGTTGGCTGCTGGAGGAGCATGCTGCTGGTGCTGCGTCTGCTGCCTTACCCCTGCATGCAGCCGAGTGTGCCAGCTCGATCCGTAGCTGCTGACCATGTGGGTTGTGAATCCTCGTCTCTGACCGGCTGAAGACAGCCTGCCTCTGCTCCCTCCACTCCCCAGGACCTTCCTCAAACACTGTCAACTCTAAGTGCACAATATCAGCAAGCATTTGGGCAGCAGCTTTTCCCTGAGCCTGACTTCTCTCTGCCTTCCTTCCCCTTCTGCTAACAACCTGAGACTATCCCAAAGTGTGATGCAAGGTAAATGCAAACTGAATGGCTTTGTTTCAGCAAGCATAGGAGAGTCTGAGACATGCAGCACGGGGCCTTGCATGCTTGAGAAACGAGACTTGCAGTCTGAACAGCTTGGGGGTGAGCTGTCATGCACCTTGGAGACCTGTAGCGCTGCTGTGACCTCAGTATTAAGCCTGACTGTCCTCAGCAGCATGGGCGGTGCGATGGGTTGATGCCATAGGAGACAGGCAGGGAGCAGCACCCTTCAGCAGCTGTCTTACTCAGGCAGGCTCCTTCCCTAAGGCTCGCAGGATCTAAACTCCTGTGATGGAGGATGATTGGAAGGGTGATTTCTACAGCTGCTCCTTTTGGAGTGGCTGCTTTCCTCAGGTACTGCTTTGTAGGGAGCATAAATGACTGAGAGGTAGATGCTGTGGGGTGGGTGTTGCTCAGGTATGCCATATGCACAACTCTCCAGTTTTTAAGTGGAAGCACAGAATGAATAAGGAGATTTGCAAAATAAAATAGATCTGCCCTGGATCCACACTGATATTTAGGAGTATTAAAAACTTACTGCTTTGAAGGCCTCTCAGCCCCTGTGAATACATCTGTTGTAGAGCAGTCATTCCATAAAGATGCCTTTGCATGTGGCACTCACCTTCTTGGTTTGTTTATTTGGCTTAATCATGGACTGCCACCATAAAAATAAAAATAATCTCTGCTCCAGCTGAAGACAGCAGGAGGAGGACGAAATCTTTCCTCTGCAGCAGTTCAGCACTAGAGGGGGATGTCGCATGTGCTTCCAGCACATTCCTTGTGTGCCTGTAAGGGCGTATTACATCAGCGTTTATGGGGAGGCTGGCTTTGCAATCATTGCCATGAAGGGTTTTTTCTCTTAGAGGGACAGTTTTCTCATGCCCAGGATAAAATTCAGGGAGGATGCTGCAATTTTCCTATGCTCAAAACACTCTGCTTGTGGCTAGTCAGTGTTGTTCTGTGTGATAATTGGGGTGTTACCCCCGCCGCCCCCCCCCCCCCCGCCTTATGAAATCACCCAGACTAGACTCAGCCGAGCTGGAAATTAAAGAATGAAGCTTTATATTTAGATCTTAGCACAATATACAAGCAGATATTTACAATCTATACAGCTAGAGGCAGAAATAGACAAGGTAAAAAGTAATCACAGGCTTACAGGATGTTAGCGGCTGGAAGGGACCCAAGGAGATCATCCAGTCCAACCCCCCTGCCAGAGCAGGACAATGCTATCTAACACAGATCACAGAGGAACACATCCAGACAGGCCTTGAAAGGCTCCAGAGAAGGAGACTCCACAACCTCTCTGGGCAGCCTGTGCAGTGCTCTGGGACCCTTACAGGAAAGAATTTCCCCCTTGTGTTGAGCTGGAACCTCCTGTGCTGCAGCTTACACCCATTGCCCCTTGTCCTATCCCAGGGAGCAGTGAGCATTGCCTGTCCCCCCCTGCTCCTGGCAGCCTTCAGATACTTATAACCATTTATCAAATCCCCTCACAGTCTTCTCTTCTCCAGACTAAACAGCCCCAGGTCCCTCAGCCTCTCCTCATCAGCCATGCTCTCCAGTCCCCTCATCATCCTCGTAGCCCTCTGCTGGACCTTCTCCAGCAGATCCCTGTCCCTCTCAGAAACACAACAGCCCTCCCCTAGATAACTCTATTATCTATGTTTGTGTTCTTGTTTTTATCCATCTCAGCAAGCCTATGAGTGCAGCAGACATCACCATTGTTTCATTTTCACAGCCTAGCATCTAATTCTTCTCACCAAAATATCCCAGCTAGGCTCAAACTAGTACATGCTGTTGAATGTGCATCTTGGCTGTTGGAGCCTCAGAGTTGAAGTGGTTCTCATGACTTTATTTTTGTCTGACATGAGCAAACAAAAAACAGAGGCTACTCTGTAGCTTGTCTGCAGCTCTGGTCCAGGCTTGCTGGCTGGAAGAGTCTGAGCTCTGCCCTTTTTGCCATGGGGACACTTTGTGTGCTTTGCTGGAAGGGCTGCATCCTCATTGAGTCCTGAGTGGTGACTCAAGCCAAACCTACCTGACTGCATGTGCTTGGAGAGCTGCACACTTTTGTTCACACCCAGAATGGCTCTTTGGCTTTGCAGACAGCCCAGCAATAAAACCCAGTTGCCCACTGTGTGCACAAGTGAAACACTTGGCTAAAATGCTGCTGCCTGGGGGAGGTTTTGCAGAACATGCTGGAATGCCTGTCATCGTCGTTGTTTTCCCCTCAGCTCCAGGCTGTGCTTCTCATCCCATCTTTTATCTACAGTGCAGAAGCATGGCAGTGTGGGGATGGGGCTTGCTGGCCCCTTGGGGCAGGGAACTGCTGCCAGTGGGCTTGGGTGTCTTGGGAGAAGAGCAGTCTGGCTGGTTTATGCCGCACACAAGTACAGGCACAGCTGTAGCAGAAGGTGGGAATGACACCTGCTGAAGCAAGCTGTATCCAGGCTTTCTTAGAGCTGAATTTTGCTGGTGTGCTCTGTCTATGGGAGACCTTTATGCACAGCCCCAGGCCTTGCTCATCCTCTGGGCATCTCAGGAAGCCGTGTTTCCCACTTCACGCTGAGGGCAATGTTGGCTGGCCAGAAGAGATGTCCCCATTCACATTTCCACATAGAAACTTTTCTTCCCCTACTTTTAGGGCCCATAATTACCTCTTTACTCTAGTGCCAGCAATCTTCCATCAGGCATGGTTATTAATGGAGAGAAAAGAGAAGAGGAGGGGAGGGCAAGAGAGAGCCACAAAACTTAATTTAATCGCAGCACCCCATGCTCAATTTAACAGACACAACAGCTCGGGATGGGGTCCCTGTGCGATGGGAGGGCAGGCAGTGGAGCGTCCCTGGAAAGAATTAATTGTGGATGACAATGTGTAAACAGTGCAGATGAATAGGGCATGCAGGTGTGAGGCACGGGGGCCATCCCGGGGACTTTTTCACACGAATTTCAGCTCCTTCACTGCTGACCTGCTCCCGAAAACGTGATTAGTGGCGGCGTTGGGAAACCATTCAGGGTGTCAGAGTTTGGCACATATTAACTAACCCTGGGGGAGAGGGGAGGGAGCACATGGGGAGCTATGAAAGGAGGAAGTCTGGGGAACAAGGGGATTGTTAAAGGGCCAGAAAATCCTCATTGCTTCGAGGTGCCCTTGCTACTTAGATGAAAATGGAAGGCAGACGAAGCAGAATACAACTCCGAGGCAGCCTAGCCCTAGCCAAGCTGCGTGGAAAACAAGGCAGTGCATCATGGAATGTTTTTCTCTGAGTGTCCATCATAAATACTGATGATGTTTGCATTACTGACTTTTTTCCTTGGCTGTGGCTTTCATGCTTCCAGACACTTCAGCTCGAGAGATAAACAGTCAAAACAAGGCAGGGAAATGAATGATGCAGCACTGAGAACAGGAAACTTCTCCTGGGTAACATATGGATGTTATTCAGTGTGCAAAAATCCTCCTTCATCAGTGTGGACTCTGTATGTAAGGTGATACAGACAGAGGGGAGTGTAATGGACCACATCTACCAAGCACTCTTAAATTATATTTACCAGCCTGGTCCTCTGCATCTAGACAGAGGATTTAGGTGTAAAGAGTAGATGAGGTTACTGGGATTTTTTCTCCCTTTCAGTGGAATGATGAGACGAGGTCAGAACTTGATGGGATCTAGCCTGAATACCAGTGCCTCTGCTGGACTCTGTTATGCTCATTCTTCCTTGCTGGGAACTCTTTCCCTGTCTGTCTCTTGGCTTGGGCAGCTTGGCAGGGGTGCTGTGCAGATGTGTGCTGAGATTCCCAGCTTTGCTCTCCCTAGACGTCTGCAGCCCAAGGGCTTGAGCCTCACATGATATAACAGCTATAAAAGTCATTCTGACTGTAAACATGTATGTGGCTGTGGAAGTCAGGCTGGAGTCTTGCTGGCCTGGTGAAGAAAAAGGGTACTGGTACTGACTTGGCGGTGCAGACAGCTGTGCAGAAGGCAGGGTGGAGCAGCCCCTTGCTAGGCTATTTTGGCTTGGTGAGATGAAGTAGGTAGTGTGGAAGGGCTGTGAAGTGTCGGCGGAGAAACCATGAAGGCCACTGCCCAGTAGAAATCTCACCTCAGATTCAGAATTGAACTTTGTTAATTGTTGTTGGAAAATTGTCTACTATGGGGTGAGATTTAAAAAGTCCAAGTGCTGGGTTCTAGACTTTGGCCACAACAACCCCAAGCAGCACTACAGGCTGGGGGCAGAGTGGCTGAGAGCAGCCAGGCAGAGAGGGACCTGGGGGTGCTAGGAGAGAGGAGCTGAAGATGAGGCATCAGTGTGCCCAGGTGGGCAGCAGAGCCAATGGCATCCTGGGCTGGCTCAGGAGCAGTGTGGGCAGCAGGACAAGGGAGGTTCTTCTGCCCCTGTGCTCAGCACTGCTCAGGCCACAGCTTGAGTGCTGTGTCCAGTTCTGGACTCCTCAATTCAAGAGAGATGTTGAGATGCTGGAAGGTGTCCAGAGAAGGGCAGCAAGGCTGGGGAGGGGCCTGGAGCACAGCACTGTGAGGAGAGGCTGAGGGAGCTGGGGGTGTGCAGCCTGCAGAAGAGGAGGCTCAGGGCAGACCTCATTGCTGTCTGCAACTACCTGAAGGGAGGTTCTAGCCCGGTGGGGTTGGGCTCTTCTGCCAGGCAAGCAGCCACAGAACAAGGGGACACAGTCTCAAGTTGTGGCTGGGGAGGTCTAGGCTGGATGTGAGGAGGAAGTTGTTGTCAGAGAGAGTGATTGGCATTGGAATGGGCTGCCCAGGGAGGTGGTGGAGTCGCCGTTCCTGGAGGTGTTGAAGCCAAGCCTGGCTGGGGCACTTAGTGCCATGGTCTGGTTGACAGGACAGGGCTGGGTGCTAGGTTGGACTGGCTGAGCTTGGAATCTATGATTCCATGCCTGACTTTGCTCCATGATAGGCCAGTCCAGCAGCCTGTGGAGGGAAGTCTGGTGGTGGTTATTGCTGCATTGCAGGGCTGTGGTGAGGCTGAGCTCACATGGGCAATTGCTGAGCTCGGGCAGGGCAAGCTTTGCCTTTGTTCTGATGGTGCCAGTTGAAGATGAGTGCTCTGTTCACAGCAAGTGGCTGTGTGTCAAAAATTGTGGAGAATTCTTCATAGTTGTTCCCTCTGCCAGCTGTATGAAAGGTTCCCAGCTCTCTGCTGCTTCCTCACAAACACTGATGCAGTGGACATCGGTTAGAGCATACCTGATGAATTTGGGGATATACTGAGTATGGCTTTATGTGTGCCTTTTCAGCAAGAGGGCATTCAGCACAATTTTTGGCTTCTTTCACCCCCCTGCCAGTGTCTTGGCAACACTCAGGTTTTTAAAAGTGCTCTTCTATACAGAATTTCCCTTGTAGTGAGGCTGGGGCACAAACTGCCTTCAGAAGTGGTTACAGCAGAGGGCAAGGAAACAAACAGGAGTTGTGAAGTGAGAGAAAGGGCTGCCCTAAGAAAGAAGAGCTAAAGCTCCAGGTGCTGAGGGCTACTACTTTCTCTACATAAGGTCCAGCCTAGGACAAAGTCTGAACCTGCCAGGGGAAAGAGACCTGGGAACATAGAGAGATGTCTCACAGCCTGGTCTCACTGGGGTCTTTTGTTACCATCACTGCTCACAAGTTGTACTGCTTTGGCTGCAGCACAGAAATGCAGAGCTGTGGCAAAACAAACAATGCAGAGAAGTCAGGGAAAGTCTCTGCTGGTTTATAGATGATCTGGGGGACAATGATTGAAATGTTGTGTAGCTTATAATCAAAATGTATTTCTTTGAAGTTGGAGATGGATTGACTGACTCTGCTAAAATAGGACTGCATCAAATCTTCAGCCAAAGCTCAGATTGAGTAGATTCTGAGTAGTTTGCTTTTCTTGACCTGTGTTTGAAGTCTGCATGTACAGCCTCCGCTGGGAGGGCTGCTGACCTGGTGAGCAAGTGCCACTTCAGACAAGCTCCTTGCACCTTTCATGTTTCCCTGTGAGGGCCTGCACTAAGGCAGAGGAGAGGCAATCCTGAATTCTCAGTTCAGATTGTTTTCCTGGAAGACACTCATATCTGTTAGCTGTCACACTCTTGCCAGGTAGCCCAACCTCAGGTGAGGGGCCAGGTGACAGCCTGGTGCCTGCAGTGCTATCCACATCCCTGTAGTCTAGACTTTAGCATTATCATTTGCTTGTAAATGACCTAGATGAGAACTCAATATATTTATTTGACAATGTAAATCTAAGTCATCGTGGTAAAGTCTTGCCTTTTGGAGAAGTATTTGAAATATTTGAGGAACTGAGTGCAGCCTCAGCAAGTTTGCTGACCACACCAAGCTGTGTGGTGCAGCAGGCAGGCTGGAGGGCAGGGATCCATCCAGAGGCACCTGGACAGGCTGCAGAGGTGGGCACAAGCCAAGCTCAGGAGGTTCAACAAGACTAAGTGCAAGGTCCTGCAGCTGGGTCGAGGCAATGCCAAGCACAAATGCAGGCTGGGCAGTGAGTGTCTGGAGAGCAGCCCTGAGGAGAGAGACTTTGGGGGTGCGGGTGGACCAGAAGCTCAACAGGAGCCAGCAGTGTGCACTTGCAGACCAGAAAGCCAAGCAGAGCCTGGGGTGCAGCAGCAGAAGTGTGGCCAGCAGGGCCAGGGAGCTGATTCTCCCCCTCTGCTCTGCTCTGCTGAGACCCCACCTGGAGTACTGCATCCAGTTCTGGAGCCCCCATTCCAAGAGGGATGTGGAGATGCTGGAGTGTGTCCAGAGCAGGGCCAGGAGGATGCTCAGAGGGCTGCAGCAGCTCTGCTGTGAGCACAGACTGAAAGAGTTGGGGCTGTGCAGGCTGCAGAAGAGGAGGCTCCCAGGTGACCTTCTTGTGGCCTTCCAGTACCTGAAGTGGGCTACAAAAAAGCTGGGGAGGGACTTTTCAGGCCATAAGGAGAGTGCCAGGACTGGGGGGAATGGAGCAAAGCTGGAGGTGAGGAGATTCAGTCTGGAGGTGAGGAGGAAGTTGTTGAGCATGAGAGTGGTGAGAGGCTGGAATGGGTTGCCCAGGGAGGTGGTTGAGGCCTCATTCCTGGAGGTGTTTAAGGGCAGGCTGGCTGAGGCTGTGGGCAGCCTGCTCTAGGGTAGGGTGTCCCTGGGCATGGCAGGGGGTTGGAACTGGCTGCTCCTTGTGGTCCCTTCCAACCCTGACTGATTCTATGATTCTAAGTCAAGGCAGAGGTCACCTCTGAGCAGTTCTAAGTTCAGCTTTCCAGCTAATACCAAGCCCCATGGCTGTTTAATAACCAAGCAGGCTCAAAGAAGGTGGTTGTGAAATGTTTGTGGATGTCCTTACATGTTCCTTGGCAATTCTACAGTGTCAGCTCTAGTACCCCAGGAGGGGTGAAGCCATTCAGCTTGGTTGTTTCTTTCACACATTCGATAATGTGTGAGGTGTCATTTTGGATGTGCTAAGCAATGCTGGATGTCTGCCCAAACCAAACTGCTGGCTGTGGGAACAGATGAAGTTCTTATGTGAGAGATTTGAGGGAGAGGAGGTGAAAGGAACCAATGGCAAAGGGGAAAGCACTCAGGAGATGCTCTCTGTGTGTCTGCCCTTTCTTTGGCACTCCAGTTTTGCATCTCTGCTGAGTGCCAGTGGAACTCGTTCCTCTTGGCCAGCTGAGGGCAGGGCCTTGTCTTCACTCAGAGGTGCCAACTAAGGTGAAGCCACTTGCAGCTGTGTGGCTTGCTCCCAAGAGGGGGGCATGCTGCTGTTGAGGGATGGAGCCCTGCTGGGGGTAGAGCCCTGTTCCAGGTGGCTGCCATGGTTCATCAGCTACCACAGCTATGCTCTCACTCACCTGCTTGACTCCAGCTCCTGCCAGCAAGAGCAGATGCCAGCCTGGCACTGCTGGGCTCTGTGTGTCCTGGAGGCTGACGCCTCTGGGTAAAGATCTTTTCCAAGGCTGACTCTCATGGCTCGCGGGCATTATTCACCATTCCGGTGTTTGATAGCTCTTTCAGGGAAGAAGTATTCCTTAATATCCAGTCTAAACCTCCCTGGCACAGCTTATAACCATTTCCTCTAGTCTTGTCACTTGACACCAAGGAGAAGAGGCTCTGCCCCCTCCTCACTTCAGCGTCCCTTCAGGCAGCTGTAGAGAGCAATGAGGTCTCCCCCTCAGCCTCCTCTTCTCCAGAGAGAACACCTCCAGCTCCCTAAAACCTTCCTTACAGGGCATGTGCTCCAGGCCCTTCACCAGCTTTGTTGCCCTTCTCTGGACAGGCTCCAGCGTATCCATGTCCCTCTTGTAGTGAGGACCCCAGAACTGAACACAGTACTTGAAGTGTGGCCTCACCAGTTCTGAGCACAGGGGCATGATCCTCTCCCTGTTCCTGCTGGCCACAGTATTTCGAATACAAGCCAGGATACCTTTGGCTTTCTTGGCCACCTGGGCACACTGTTGGCTCATAGCATTCCAACCACACATCTCCATGTTTGTAGCATACCATGGGGTTGTGGTGACCCAGGTGGAGGACCTGGCACTTGGCCTTGTTGAACCTCATACAGTCAGCCTTGGCCTATCAGTCTAACCCATCCAGATCCCTACCCTACCCCCTAGCAGACTGACACAAGCCACCCAGCTTGGTGCCACCTGCGAGCTGAGAAGAAGAATCAGCTGTTTGATATATATTGT
Organism: Pogoniulus pusillus; assembly: GCF_015220805.1. Lineage (NCBI taxonomy): Eukaryota > Metazoa > Chordata > Aves > Piciformes > Lybiidae > Pogoniulus > Pogoniulus pusillus. Next base: position 24,503,400 of record NC_087264.1, on the reverse strand, counting down.
CTGAGGAGGGATCTCCATCTTTGGGTCGTGCTTGGGAGAGGTTGCTACAGCAGACAAAACAGAGCTGACATTTTACAGCAGGCTTGTTGGCTTACACAAGTATTGAGGGGTGAGACCAGTGCCAGCATCTGGCTTGGCTTGTGCTGCCAGTTCTGAGACAGGCTCACAGTGATGTGCTGTCTGTGTTTTGGAGGCCAGAAGGTAGTTACAGGTCGATTCAGCCATCAGAGGGTGATCCCACTATTAATCAAGAATGATGTTCCATATGGGAGTGGGGAATGGCTGTGTCTTGCTGCACATGGTGGAGGTCAGTGAGGAACTGCATTGCTGGGGAGCTGGCAGGTAAACAAACTGATTTTGCTGTTTGAAACTGCTGAGGGAACTGTTATTCAGATGCAATTCCTGACCAAAAGGTCTCTTTAACAAATGGAGAGCACTCAGAGGCTTTGTTCCAGGCTGGGGGTGAAAAAGCTTGGACCTGGGTGGCCAAGAGGCAACACAGGCTCTTACAGGAGTGGGGAAGGTCCTGTGCCACCAGTCAGTCCTTGCACCCACTTGCTTGTTGTCATCATTTACTTGCCCTTTCTCCAACAAGCAGCTAAGTGCAAGTGAGACTTCTTGGCCTTTGGTGAAGTGCTGTGGGAATATATCCCCCTGCAACTTGGCAGTGTTTCTGCACAGCTTCAAGGGCTGCGTGAGCAAGGAAGAGGCTGTGTCATGAGCACATTGCAGCAGATCTGCAAGTTCTGAGGACACCGTAGGTATGCCCCGAGGAAACCTCTCCAAGTGAAGCTACGTGTGCTGTGAGAACTCTTGTGTCCTCAGTAAGGGTGGGGGCAGCCTTTGCCAGAGCTGTCACATCCGTGGAGCCGTCTGTATTCCACCTGCAGTGCTGTTAAGGCAGGTCTATGTGTTTGGGAGGCATGTCTATATGCAAGAAGGAAGGGTACCTACGTATGTACATGTGTCTTGTGTGGCTGTGTTTCTTTGGGATGAGATTGAACAAGGCCCAGTGCAGGGTTCTGCATTTTGGCCACAACAACCCCAAGCAGCACTACAGGCTGGGGAGGGAGTGGCTGAGAGCAGCCAGGCAGGGAGGCAGCTGGGGGTGCTGGGAGAGAGTAGCTGAAGATGAGGCAGCAGTGTGCCCAGGTGGGCAGCAGAGCCAGTGACATCCTGGGCTGGCTCAGGAAGAGTGTGGCCAGCAGGACAAGGGAGGTTCTTCTGCCCCTGTGCTCAGCACTGCTCAGGCCACCCCTGGCTGTGTCCAGTTCTGGACTCCTCAGTTGCAGAGAGATGTTGAGGTGCTGGAAGGTGTCCAGAGCAGAGCAGCAAGGCTGGTGAGAGGCCTGGAGCACAGCCCTGTGAGGAGAGGCTGAGGGAGCTGGGGGTGTGCAGCCTGCAGAAGAGGAGGCTCAGGGCAGACCTCATTGCTGTCTGCAGCTCCCTGAAGGGAGGCTGTAGCCAGGTGGGGTTGGGCTCTGCTGCCAGGCACCCAGCAACAGAACAATGGGACACAGTCTCAAGCTGTGCCAGGGGAGGTCTAGGCTGGATGTGAGGAGGAAGTTGTTGTCAGAGAGAGTGATTGGCATTGGAATGGGCTGCCCAGGGAGGTGGTGGAGTCGCTGTGCCTGGAGGTGTTGAAGCCAAGCCTGGCTGGGGCACTTAGTGCCATGGTCTGGTTGCTTGTCTAGGGCTGAGTGCTAGGTAGGACTGGCTGAGCTTGGAGGTCTCTTCCAACCTGGTCTATTCCATTCCATTCTTTGAACTGATCCAGTATCCTGCCGATTTGGGTGGGAGATGGTAACGCCTACAAGCCTACTCACAGGAGTACCAGTGTGAATGAGCATGTCCTTGTTGTTGAAGTAGACTACTGCTCTCAGCTGCTGGCAGCCTTTTTGCCATCTTTTTGTTTTCTTTTCTTCTTTAAGAAACCATTGCATATGCCATACCTCTCTGAAGTGTGTGTCAGTGTTTATATAGCCTTAGCACCCTAAGAAGCAAGCAGTGGGGCATGAAGGTGTTCAGCACCGTGCCGGATCAGCCCCGTAAGCTGCGGTCTCTCTTCCTGCTCTCTGCTTCATCCCCAGTGTGTATTACACTTGCCCCAGCTTTGTGGAGATAATTTGCACTCTCCTAGTTCATTAGCTGCTACCCCCTCCTGTCTGTGGGTGAAAAAAAAAAAAGAAAAGCCCTTACTGTTCAAAAGAACACATGCAGCAGTCATTAATGCTGACCCTAATTGTGCCAATTCAAACCGCTCAATAGCTCTAATTAAAACCTCTCTTGTGCAGGGCACTGAACAGCACAAAAACCTGTCAGCCCGAACAATCGAATCGTGCAGCTCAGAAATGGGGGGTTATGTTGGTGTTTTCCCCCTGTCCTCTTCAAATGTTGTTGCTGCTGTCCCAAGGGTCATCTGATGGGATTAAGTGCGGGGCTTTTGTAGGCTGCAGAGTCGGCGGTGGCGAGGAAGGAATATCTAAACTCGATATCTTTTGGTCACAGTTTGAAATCAGGAGACCCCCAACTCTTTTCCAGGTCTCCTTTCATCCGCTTTCCCCACCCCCCCCCCCCCCCTCCATGCGGCAGGCAACACCTGCAAAGTAGACAGGCTCTGGGTTATGAGACACATGGACACCACAAGTCAACTTAAACATCTGCTAAAGAAGGGGGTGAGGGGGAGACCCAGACCTTCCTACCCCTACAACCTCGGCTTCACAGGGTCCCTGGCGAAACTTTCCTGTGCGCCATAAATAACTCTGCAATTACGTTAATTGGTTGCATATTTGTTGACACAGAGGTAGACACAGGGTAGGTTATGGTGGGAGGATTTCTGCTTTCAGTGCAATTTTATACCACTTTCTTCAGATGTCCCTTAATCCCCACTCTCCCCTCCCCCTGTTATTTAGGATTCACATGTCTTCCAGGATAATTTTATAAGCCCGTGGGTGGGAGGCGAGGGGAGGGAAGAGAGCATTGACATTCATTTGATGGCACCCATGCAGACACATCTGCTCCACCGTGTTCCTCTAGCAAGGCCTATCAATCAAAAGGCAAAGGTTGATAGGTACCACAGTGGGACATTTCTAAAAGCTGGCTGCAGTCAGTTGTGTGCTGGAAGGTTTCTTCCTCACCGAGAGTCTGATAGGGGGTGAGGGGAAGGAAGCGCAGTGCGTGTACACCCAGGGGTTTGGTACCTTTGCCATCTATTCAGAGGAGGGAGTGACATTAAAGAGCAACAGCATTAGCTACCTACATTCCTGTTTGTTATCTTTTGCTCTGTTTACTGTTGAGTGTGTTCTGAAGCCCAAATCTGGGATCAAATCTAAGAGCCTGAAAGTGCTGCATGGACTTTTGTTTCTGTGGTTCTAGTTTAGGTAATTACAGGCACACATGCTAATTACCGTATGTGGCTCTGACTTCAGACTACCATTTCAGGGTACTTGGGGTGAAGCACTTGACTGAATCTTTCCTTCCACTGCCTCCTTGGCTTGCTTTCTTTTGCCAGCAGTGATCAGAACCACAGCGAGGAAGTTCACGGTGTGTTGTGTTCTGTCTTTTCCTGCTTTCATCTCTCCAAAGCTGCTGTCCCAGCTGAGGCCTCGGGAGTGGGATGGTACCTGTAGAGCCCTGGCAGCCTGCCTCTTCAAACACCCCGGGCACTTTGTGTCAGAAACCACCTTGGTCAGTTCTTGCTCCGCCAGCTGGATTGTGCCATGCCTTGTTTCAGCTGTTTCATTTAGTGATGGCTAAACCAGCCACCCTTAGAGTGCAGCTTGACTCAGCGTGGAAGTATTTAGCCTTGGTTAGCAACTGGGCACAAAATCTTGGTGTATAAACATATAAACATATGTTCTGTGTGCAGAGAAAGTGAGGGGACAAAGCTTAAGAATGTTTTGACAGCCCTTAGAGATGAACAGTCTCTTTCACAGCATCACAGTATCACCAGGATTGGAAGAGACCTCACAGATCATCAAGTCCAACCCTTTACCACAGAGCTCAAGGCCAGACCATGGCACCAAGTGCCACGTCCAATCCTGCCTTGAACAGCTCCAGGGACGGCGACTCCACCACCTCCCCGGGCAGCCCATTCCAGTGTCCAATGACTCTCTCAGTGAAGAACTTTCTCCTCACCTCCAGCCTAAATCTCCCCTGGCGCAGCCTGAGGCTGTGTCCTCTCATTCTGGCGCTGGCCACCTGAGAGAAGAGAGCAACCTCCTCCTGGCTACAGCCTCCCCTCAGGTAGTTGTAGACAGCAATAAGGTCACCTCTGAGCCTCCTCTTCTCCAGGCTAAACAATCCCAGCTCCCTCAGCCTCTCCTCGTAGGGCTGTGCTCAAGGCCTCTCACCAGCCTCGTCGCCCTTCTCTGGACACGCTCAAGCATCTCAGTGTCCTTCCTAAACTGGGGGGCCCAGAACTGAACACAGTACTCAAGGTGTGGTCTAACCAGTGCAGAGTACAGGGGCAGAATGACCTCCCTGCTCCTGCTGGCCACACCATTCCTGATGCAGGCCAGGATGCCACTGGCTCTCTTGGCCACCTGGGCACACTGCTGGCTCATGTTCAGGCAGGTATCAATCAGCACCCCCAGATCCCTCTCTGTCTGGCTGCTCTCAGCCACTCTGACCCCAGCCTGTATCTCTGCATGGGATTGTTGTGGCCAAAGTGCAAACTCGGAGCCTGCTCGGCCATCCCAGCAGGTATGCTTGGGATAAGGTGGGCTTGCTCCTCTTTGCCTTGGACCCTGGGAATCCAAGATGGGGAGGGCTCCAGGCTTTTCTGAACGTGGGGATGCTGCACCATAGTGTGTGACAGTGCTGACCTGCTCCTGCCTTTGTGCCACCACTGAGTGGTATTGCAACGCTCTCTGGTTTTTGATGGGGATGTGCTCTTACAACGGGATGAACAGGAATAGATGACACCACTGCATGGCATTCAAGCAAATGCTTTTTGGAGCAAGATGCCTGCAGCAAAAGCACTGGAGAGAAGAAACTGGAGCTCTTTGACAGTTTCACAGTCTGTCAGGGGCTGTGGGAGATAGCACAACATTCACATGAGGCTTTTATACTTCTTGACACTTGCTCAAGAGGGGAAAATAGGGATAGAGGTTTTTTGACCAGCTCCAAGGCCTTTTAGCAAGCCAACAGGCAGGCTGAGAACAGACTCTGGGACCCCAGTATCATCTCTATCCTTAGGAAAACACCACCTCCTTTCCTGATCTGCTTCTTGCCTGTCTTCATACAGGAAGTGATTTGTTTCTGCTGATCTGTGAGCTGAGGGCAGGGGATTTGTGTAAAATACACTCTGATGTAGATTCCCACAACTTTGTGTACAGATCTCCCACGGTCTCCGCCTGCCCTTCCATCCTCACTCCTTGCCCCCATTTTCTAGGCAGCAGTGCTGAAGCCTCTCCTCTTGCCTAAGCTGTTACACTTTAATTTTCAACAGGCCCCTATTGCTCTTGCACCTTGTGTGTGGTCTTTGAAGGTTACGTGGCTCGGCAGCTGGGAATAGTGAGTGGGTGGGCAATTTAAAACAGAAAAGACTCTGTATCGGTGCAGGGCTGAGGTTTGAACTCTGCTCAGCTTTGGATACGTGTTCTCAGGGCTGTAATTTAAGTGCAGGCTTGCTGGTGTCAGTGTGGAGCCTAAATCAGTGCTAAGAAACTGGTGAGGAATTAAAAAACAAACTATGCCTGCCTGATAAGGAGTGTTACTCTTGGCCCTGATGGAAATTTGCAGGATCAAGGCATCTCAGAATTTGTATTCTGCTGTTTTATCACCACTTTGCCTTCCCAACTCGGAAGAAAAAGATAGTCTAATATGATGCCAGAGCTCTGCTGCTTTGCTGTATTTCAGAGCTGCTTTCATGACATTTACAGCACAGTTCTGGTTCTGAGTTTCCTGAGGATAAGGAGTGCTGATAGAGGGGGGGTAGGTGAGGGGAGTGCTAACCTGTGACACAAAAGACTGATGTTCATCTGAACATCTCTCTTGAGACAAGGTAAATGTGCAGAAGCCACAAGAAGTAATCCAAATGTCACAACTAGTTGGGCTCAGAGGGCCTGGTACTCAGCTGCTTTCTCCCTCAGCTGCTGTCATCTGTGTTGGTGTAGGGTCGCATGGGGTGGGGGGTCTATGTGTGTGTCCATGTCTGTGTGCCCTGACACGGTTCCCCCAGGCCTGCTCCTTTGGTGCTTTTGACCACACTCATGTATGGGAAATTCATCAGTTGCTCTCTCTCATATTTGCTGCCCGAAGTACCCCAGTCCTCAAAATGTTAGCATGGAGGTATTTCTTTCTCCACCCAGTTTCCATCTATCCCACCCAGGTAGACAGGATGAGCAGAAAGAATCCTTGCCTTGATAAGATTGATAAATGAGGTTGGAACAGAAGTTGTTCTCTTCTGGAGTCCATATGGAGATGAACCCCAACAAACCAAAACCAAACCAAAACCACCTGGCAAATGCCTAGAGTAGTTTTAAGAATTCCAAAGGTTAAAGATATGGTCACTTGGCATTCTTTTACAGCCTGGAGAGAGATTATATTTACTTCATACACACACACATACAAAAAAAAAGCAGCACAATGAACGTTAGAAATCTGTTCAATCTTTGGAAGAGTCATTTAATTTCCCAGTGCTACAAAAATAAGCCATCATTCACCAGCACTGCACTGACTCTTGGACTCATTCTCCACATCATACCCTAGAATCTGCAAAACTTAAGTCAGAGTGAAAAAAGGCAAAACAAGAGACTGTCCTTGTTTTCAAGGGGCTGGCAGATTAGAGGCTAACATCAGCCAGGTTGTTGTAGAGGTTCCACCCTTAAAAATGGGTGTGTGCTTCAGTGCCGTGAAAAAACATCCTGAGCTCAAATGGGCTTTACTGCCTCTTGACTACAGCTTGCACTTTAATACATTCAGTACATTTCTCTTCTGGGTTTTCTTCATAACAATACCGGTGTATGGCCAACAACCTCTTCCTGTGGGTGGAATAACGTCAGGGCATGAAGATCTGGCTGCCTAGCAGCATCAGAAATGATGGGCACATAGGAGAGGTGAGGGTTTGGCAGTGATGGGGAAATAACCAGAACTGCTAACATCTCTTTAGGAGAACAAAGAAGTGCAGCCAGGACCCACACAATTTAATACTTTGTTTAGAGAAAAGGACTGCACAGAATATGAAATAGAATCTTGAAGCAATCTGTTTGAGTACTGTGTCCAGTTCTGAGCTCCTCAATTCCAGAGAGATGTTGAGATACTGGAACGTGTCCAGAGATGGGCAACAAAGCTGGTGAGAGGCCTGGAACACAAACCCTATGAGGAGAGGCTGAGGAATCTGGGATTGCTTAGTCTTGAGAATAGGAGTCTCAGGGCAGACCTCATTGCTGTCTACAACTACCTGCAGGGAGGCCATAGCCAGGCGGGGTTGGTCTCTTCTGCCAGGCAACCAGCAACAGAACAAGGGGACACAGCCTCAAGCTGTGACAGAGGATGTCTAGGCTGGCTGTTAGGAGGAAGTTGTTGGCAGAGAGAATGATTGGCATTGGAATGGGCTGCCCAGGGAGGTGGTGGAGTCGCTGTCCTTGGAGGTGTTTAAGACTGGTTGAGGCACTCAGTGCCATGGTCTAGTTGATTGTCTGGGGCTGGGTGCTAGGTTGGACTGGATGAGCTTGGAGATCTCGTTGAACTTGGTTGATTCTATGATTCTGTTCTAGTGGGAAGTGTCCCTGCCTATGGTGGGAGGTTGGAATTAGATGATCTTTGAGACCCCTGCAACCTAAACCATTCTATAATAATGAATGAAGCAGTGACCTCTAGGTGGATCTAATGAAAAAAAGACTTGCAATACACTGTCATATTTTTAACAAGGCTTTTTGTTCAAGTGTAAGTGAACACTCTGCAAACAGCTCTCATGCTCAACAACTTCCTCCTCACAGCCAGGGTGCGTCTCCCCATCTCCAGCTTTGCTCCATTCCTCCCAGCCCTGTCACTCCCTGACAGCCTAAAAGGTCCCTCCTCACAAGAAGGTCACCTGGGAGCCTCCTCTGCTCCAGCCTGCACAGCCCCAACTCTTTCAGTCTGTGCTCACAGCAGAGCTGCTGCAGCCCTCTGAGCCTCCTCCTGGCCCTGCTCTGGACACACTCCAGCATCTCCACATCCCTCTTGCAATGGGGGCCTCCAGATCTGGATGCAGTACTCCAGGTGGGGTCTCAGCAGCAGTGTGCCTCTACATCTTAACAAGGGTGAATACTTTGCCTAAAGCAGCAACTGTGCTGACAGCAGTATGAGTGTAAAATTGCCTTATGCGCTGCTGTGAATCCTTTCAAACCCAGTGACTTTTGATTTCCAGCCTCATCATCACTGTGAACCACACTTCTTCCCACTACCCTCGTATTCAGGCTGCATTTGGGAAGCTAGGGAAATTGTATTCTCTCATTTTAGGGTAACTGCACAGACTCCCTCAACCTGTGATTGCTATTTCAACAAGCATAGAGGCATGAGTGTGCTCAGCTGGGGCTTGTCAGCCTTTATTTGGGGCTGTCTTGAATTTGTCTTTGAATGAAGATTTGGGGGTGTCAGCATAGTAGTTTTGTGCTGTGCTTAGAATCATAGAATTAACCAGGTTGGAAGAGACCTCCAATCTCATCCAGTCCAACCTAGCACCCAGCCCTATCCAGTCAACCAGACCATGGCACTAAGTGCTTCATCCAGGCTTTGCTTCAACACCTCCTGGGACGGTGACTCCATGGGCAGCTCATTCCAATGCCAATCACTCTCTCTGACAACAACTTCATCCTAACATCCAGCCTAGACCTCCCCTGGCACAGCTTGAGGCTGTGTCCCCTTGTTCTGTTGCTGGGTGCCTGGCAGCAGAGACCAACCCCCAGCTAGCTGCAATCTCCCTTCAGATAGCTGCAGACAGCAATGAGGTCTGCTCTGAGTCTCCTCTTCTGCAGGTTGCACACCTCCAGCTCCCTCAGCCTCTCCTCATAGGGTTTATGTTCCAGGGTTTTCCACTGTTTCAGCTTCTCAACATTGAAGGCCTGGAAGAGGTGGATAATTCTGTGGTTATAGTAATCCAAATGATCCATTAACATGATGTTAAAACCCCTAACTCTCTAAATTCTCCAACCTGGAGCGATTAACCACATGTACCCCACCCCCAATATTCTAAATGAACTAAATCTAGCCCTGCTGCAGGAGCATTTGTGGCATCCACTGACTGAAAAGAGCCAGTAACATTAATTGGGTCCCTGAAAGCAGTTGGCTCCTATTTGGAGATAGCAAATTACTCAAAGTGTGAGTAATCATTTCTACTAAAAGCCTATGAAGGAGGATACACTCCCTGATGGCAGCTGTGGCAGACAGATCCCGTGACACTTCTGTTGTGGCTGCCAGTATTGTTCAAAAGAGGACAGTGCTCTTCTGAAACATGTCTGAGGACAAGACAAGTAGATGCAGAGGCAAATAATCAAAGCAATCAAACAGCTCTCCCTGAACAGTTGTCAAGACCACCAATATACACAGCCTGTGCCATGGGTTTGTGGTGGTGCACATGATATGCAGGTGCCATAGCAACCAGATATTAATCATCACCAGTTATAGGCAGATGTGAGTGTAATTCTTCAGAGGTGCAAGTTGTAGGCTGTAGCTGCTATACCCAACAAGCCCCAACGGTACCAGTTTCAGCTCTACCTCCAGCAGCATTGCATAGTTGAATTTATTATGGCTATCTTCCTCCAAAGGAGCCAAATGCTGGGTCTGGTGTATGAATGCCTGGACATGAAGAACAACTTCTCTTCTAGTTCCATGTGCCTTTCTCTTTGTAGTTTTCAGTTAAGCACCCTGGGCAAGTTCTTTGCAGGTGAGACACCACTGACTAAAGTGGCACTGTGCCAGTGCAGTGTTTGGCACTGCATCCTCAGAGTGATGGCAGAGGTTTTCAGAGGAGCTCAAGTGAGAGGGTTAGGGGCCCTTGCATTTGGACAGTGGTCTTCTCTTGACTCACCAGCAACCCTGGAATCTCACTGTTGGTGTGATGGTTTGGGTGTTACCCATCCCCCCACACTTTGGAAAATCACCCAGAGTAGGCTCAGCCGAGCTGGAAATTGGAAGAATGAAGCTATAGCTACAGGTCAGCACAATAGACAAGCAGATATTTACAACATAGACAGAAATAGACAAGTTAAAAAGTAATACAGAAACACAGCACCCCTCCCAGAAAGCACAGTCCCCAGGAGGGGCTCCCAACCACCTTGTCACCGTCTCCCACCCCTCTACCTTATCCCAGATTTTGCCTTACACTCAAGGTAGTTTGGAGGGTTGGCCAGGGGGGTTAGAAAGCAGATGGATTAGTCAGGCACGTTAGAGAGAGACAAGTGCAGCCCAAAAAGCCCAGAGAGACACTCTGTTATCTATGTTTGTGTTCTTGTTCTTATCCATCTCCGCAAGCCTATGAGTGCAGCAGACATCAGCACTGTTTAATTTTCACAGCCTAGCATCTAATTCTTCTCACCAAAATATCCCAGCTAGGCTCAAACTAGCACAGATGCCCAAGGCAATGACTTCTTGATTGCCAACCAGCCTGGAGAGAATAAACAGACAACTCAGTAGCACAAAACTTTATTTCAGAGTTTTGTTTTATTTAGCTAGATTTTTTTCTCTGACGATGACACACCAGTAAAGTGCAGAGCTATGCCAACTGGAGTACCAGGCTCAGTATGCCAAAGAGCCAGGCATGCACTTTCAACAGTGAAGGTGACTCACCACTGGAACAAAGACATGTATTCTCGCTCTTGGTGGTGTCTTGAAACTGGGGCTGGATGTGCTCCATCCACCCAGACGATGCCTTGCATCGTTTTAGGTTGCAGAGCAGCCCAGTGAAGTGTAATTGTTATGCTACCTAGGCCAGGCTGTGGAGTCTCTTCTAGGCCTAGTTACTGCACTAAGGCAGTTGCTATCTGCAGAGAAAGTATCTGTCCCTACCTGGCTGCAAGGTTACAAACGAGTTTGACCATAAAGGGATTAAAGGGCTCAGTTACCAGGAAATTGTGACCCTCTCTGGAACATTACTTGGCGTTAAGATGCCGTTGGTGTCAAGGTCCTAGAGGCACTGCATGGTAGGCTTCCAGTGTAACTTGTGTCTTCAGTTAGGCAACAGGAAACCAGGCATATTCTCATGGTGGTAATGAGCATTTATATAGCAGAGAGACCCTGGGATACTTGGGGTTGTCTGTTGAAAAGCTACCAAATAAAGACATCCGCGTTTAAAGTGCAAGTCCCAAAGAACACAGGAAGGCATCCAACAAAATAGGTCAGACGCGAAAAAACCTCCCTTATGAAATTGGAGAAGGGAATGTAGGCAAGTGGGATATTATTATCTGGACTGGAATTTAATCAAGGCCTAACTAGGAGGTGATGTGGTATTTCGGCAGTGGGATCAACGCCTCCACAGCAGCGTACTGGATCCTGCCTGTCTTTTGCAGATGTCAGGTGTGCACTGGTATAACTTGTCTGACCTCAAAAGGGTTGATACCGATGCGCACAAGGACACTTATTCAGATTTCCTAGTTCTCTCTCTCCTCTTCCCCTTGAGCTGTCTCTGCTCATGTCATGTGGAATGGCAGAAGTTCAGGTGTGGATCAGAGAGACTTTGAAATGGAAAATCAGAGGATACTGCAGGCTGTGTTGAAGAAGAGCTGGCAAAGCTTAGGACCAGGATGGCAGAATGGTGAGGGTTAAGATATCTCGGTAAGCTGGTATGGGGTGCTGGTCTTGGAGCTCCAGAGAGATCTGCAAACCAAGAACAACGAATACTGGCAGAACTCTATGTGAGTAACAAACGTCTTCTCCTGCCCAGGCTGATGACAAAGTGTTACATCCTGGCCTTTTTTAAATAAATGCTTTATTGTTTTTCTTCCTCTTCTCCTAAAGAAAAGAAACATTAAAGCAACCACTCTAGCTAAGCACTCTGTTTTGCTCTGATAAGATGCCAGAATTACATGACTTCTTCTGTGCAACGAGGCTCTTTGTGTAGGCGTAGCAGCCTCTCCCCATACCTAGCGGATACACTCCAGGGAGTTTTCACAAGTGTAAGTATTGCCTCTTGTAAGGTCACTGAGTAAAGAAAGTTGACTATGATGTATGAAGAAATTGCCTGTCTTACGTGTTTCCATCAGAGCACCACAAAACAGGGTTATTGCCACAATTATGTGCACAACATCGACCTGTGCATGCTGTTTTGCAGAATGATGGGCATGTTATTTTGCAAAATGCTGGACCTCCTGCCTGCCCTCCATCAAATTCGGGTTGCAGTTTAAAACTTAAGGACTCAATGCAAGCCAGCTGTTTCACAAGCTCCCTCTGTCACGCACTCATGCAGAGAGACAGAGGTTTGGTATTGTTTTCCACCTCCACTGCTCAGAGTCTACAGCTGACTGCCAATCCGCTGCCCCAGTACTGCTTTCTGCTTAGCTCCTAATTGGACAGCCTTGCCTGCAGAGCCCGGGCCTTCCCAGGAGATGTGTCTCCATTTTAGCTCTGCTTTTGCTCCACAGATGCACCTACTTGCCCGTTGAGTGATGTAACACTCACTTTCTACCCAAGATGCTCATTTTGGAGTGCCTTTGGACATACTGGCACACACTTGCAGCCTAGAAGGGCTTCTCCACAAGGGCTCTGGAGATGTTAAGGCTTGTTGTCACGACAGATGTCAAACTTGACCTGGGGATGGTTTTCCAGCTGCAAGGTGTGTATTACCCAAGACCCCAAGCACATCAGCTCTGCAACAACATCGTTAGGCTTTTGCAGAGCAGCGGCTCCTGGGGCTGCTTATGGACTTGGGAAAGCGGGGGCAGACAGCGTCTGTGGTTGCGTGTCAGCCAGTTTTGCGCCCTGGTATGGTGGTGACAAGATGACCCACACTTCCTCAGACGAGAACTTGTTTCTCCAGCAGCCTCGACCCGAGAGCGCCGCACCGAAGGAGAGCTGTGCGTGGACCAACTTCCCACGCCAGATGTGCTTAACTCATTTACTTGACTCGTCTGCGCGGCTCTGCTACCTCGGCCGCCGCGGGGCCAGTCCCGGGGCTGCCTGGCAGCCGCGCACGCCGTCAGCTGCTGAGGACAGGGGCCGGTGCCCGCCTCTCTCGCCCCTCGCCGGCAGCACCGCACCGCCCGCGGCCAACCTGCGCCTCCCGCCTCCCGCCCTGCAGCGGCGGCGGGGCGGGGCGGACAGCGCTGCCCCCTCGCAATTGGCTGCGGCCCCCAGAGACCGCGCTGCGATAGGTGCGCGCCGCAGTCAGTGGCGCTCGGCTCCGCCCCGCCGCGGCTTTATAACGGGCATCCCCATGGCCGAGGCGGGTAACCTGCCGCGACGGGAGCGGGCAGAGCCGGGCTGAGGGGCAGCCGCCCGGGAGAGCCGCCGCCGGTGGAGTCCCGCCGCTACTCCCCTGCTCTCCCCCGAGGGACGATGGTGCCGCGGGCCTGGCGCAGCGCGGGGGCTCGCCCGTTCCTGCTGGCGCTGCTGCTGTTGGTGTATCTGCCTCAGGGTCGCGGCCACCGAGCCACGGGGCCCCGGGTAAGTTGAGCTGCCGCTCCGGCGGCGGGGCTACCCCTCTCTTGCCCACTCCGCCCTGCAGGTTGCCCTTCTCCCGACCCGCCATCCCCGTGCCGCAGGTGAAGCCCCGGCGGCGGCTGCCGGGGACCCCCGGGCCGCTCCCCAGTGCCTCCCGCCCGGCTCCCGCGGTCGGCGATCCTCCCAAGGGCCTCCCCGCTCGTTGAAAGCCGGGTACCGGCTGGACGCATGAAGTGTGCGCATTGGTATTAACTGGTTGGTATTTACTGCAGGAAAAAAAGCCAAACCAACAACCCCCCCACCCACCAACGGGCAGGGGGGAGGTTGGCAGGCTGGGTTTTTATTGTGCTCTTCCCGCAGTTAATGCAGCCCCTGCTCCCAGCACATAGCTTTAGGACTTCTCTTTTATGATTTTGGTGGCTCCCCCCCTTTCTGTTCCCAAGTAGGGATTAAATGGGTCCCTGCAATAAAGCTCCGTGCCCTCAGCCCAGATTTAGCCCCGTAGGAGTCTAGTGCTGTGTTTTTAATCTGACAATGTTTGAGACTCTTGCTGGGGCAGTTAATTTCACTTACCAAACTCTTACATTGCTCTGGGGGAGAACCCAACATCTTTTCTAAATATGGTCCTCCCCGAGAGCTAATGTTCCTGCTGCAGCACCGCTACGGAGTAGCAGTAGAGCTTTAAATTACAGAGCTGCACAACAGTAGCTGTTCTTCAGCCAATGCTCTGCTGAAAGCACAGCTCTGGGGAAGTGGAAAAACTTGATCTCTCGGCAGGCGTGTTGGATGCATTGACCGCGTTCATTCTTGACCGATCACTCTAAATTGCTATGAAATGTGGTACCTAATTAGCTTACACCACGCTTAGGCAAGAGCTCCCGGGAGTCTTTGGAATCTCTGCTCAGCCCGAGCATAGCAGTAAGGGACTTCAGTGCAATGCTCTATTCTTTGTTTTTAATGGAAGAGCTGTTTGAGTGAGATGGCTGCTGAGTGCCTCCCAGAGATAGGGAAATGATACTGGAGGCATCTCTGTGCTTGTGTTCAGCTGTGCTCTGTAGCTTCTTTTGTGGCCAGATGTATAGCGGCGTCCGTTGGAACGTGGCAGATCAGAACTAGTGTGTGCCATAAATTCTTGGAAACCTGCTTTAAGTGATGGGGAAACATAAGGGTGCCTGTGCATATATCTGTATTGCCTGACATCGGGCATAAACTTCCACACTGGAGCGGTGCCAAACAGAGAGGAGCTTTGAGGTGATATGTAGAGTCTGGCTGGATGACTAGGGCCCTTCATCAGCAATGGTACCGAAATGCCTTGATGAAGAGCAAGTGAAACAAAGAGCAAAACAGAAAATTCCTGATGGCAGTGAATAATTGCAGAAGGAGCCTGCTTGTCAAACAGCTTCTATACTTGCCATTTTTATATACTGCACTTCACCAGGCGTTTTAACTGCTCCCTGTGCTGTGCTGTCTTTGGAAAGGGAGCTACTGCAGGAGAGTGGAAAGCCATACACAAAGGACTACTGATTTACTTTTTGCCTGGAGTAAGTGAACCAACTTTGCTGTTCCTCTGACTTGCCTTTTTTTCCCTTGGTGGCTGGGGAAGAATATGCCTCACCAATGTCTGCAGTTCTGTGTTTTACAGTTTTAACTTGCAAGCTCTTAAATGGAAGGCTCTGAGCTTCCCAGAAGCCTGTTTTCTCACCATTCTGAGTGTCATGCTTAAGCCCATGTGAAGGTGGAGAGTTTAGCATATTTGTTTGCAACTGTGTTGTTTGATATCTTAAGCCCCAGAGCTTCAGCTCTTCTAGTGAACAGATACTCCCAGTAAGGTTGTCATTAGCATAAAGTTACCATGGTTTAGAGTCCAACATGCACAAGAAAGGTCTTTATTTTTTTAATGATGATTACCCACTTAGAGCAGTGGGTTTTAATGCTGAATTGTGATAAGGAGCACATTTGTCAGGAACACAGCCTGAGTGAGGGGTGTGGGGGGTGTCACTGCAGTTCTGGGGTGTGATCCTATAGAAGTTTGCTTGCTAGATGTGATGGGGTTGCCCTTTCACGCTCTGTCCAGTATGGTAGGCACCAGAACTAAGCTGTTTGTGAGCTGAAATGCTTTTAAAGGTCAATGGTAGTTTTAAATCCTACTCAGTGAGTTTAAATGAGCGGCAGTAATGTCTGAAGCAAGTTCTTGATCTTCCTCCTGGTGTTTGCCTTACTGCTGTGGTGTTGCTGCTAAGCTGGGCAGCCAGGACTGTCTCTGGCTGTGCAAGTGGAGGGGTAGGGCTTGCTGCTTGTTTGCAGAAGCTGATGAAAAACTAAGACTGTTGAAAAGAAACAGGTACCTGTTACATCTGTTATGCCAATAAGGGACCAAGCATCTGGATGAAGTGTGGTATGTCGATTGCTTGAATGCCAAAGTAACTAACAAGTGCATCTAGTACCTGCTGGCCTACTGAAGTACTTTGGGCTCTGAGAAGATGTACAAAGCTTGCTGTTTCCTCTTACAGTAAAGCTGTGGGCACTGGCATGACACTTGGGAAGTATCAATGACCTGTAGAAAACACCTGGCATTCGTACATATGCTGTGGCCCACTGGCACTAAACAATAACTCTCTCAAGTGAAATAGTGTCTTGGATGTTCTAGAAATAACTTGGAAGCCCAAGGCTGTTGTATGACACGTTTCCTCCCTTGACAGACTCCAGCAAATCTTCTGCTGTCTCATGCAATTGTTTGGTCACTTCTGCTCTTGTAGCTGTGAAGAGCACTATGCTTAGAAAACACTTGAAAGGTGTTGCCTTCTGGAAAAAGACAATCCAGCTTTGCTTTCCAGTCACATTCTCTCTGTTGGCATGGCACCTGGAGTTGTGTGACAAGTGCCATTTCCCCTCTTTGACTCTAAAGGGGTAAGTGGGAAGCTTGACTGGGCTGGCACTTGCATCTCTTCTTGCCATGCAGTGTATTTGATCAGTACTGTTTATGGCAGACTAAATAGACTGTGCAACTAAGCTCTGTTTCCCCTTATCTGGACAATAAACCCTGACCTTTGTCTTTCTAGCTCAAAGATAGGTCTGTGTAGGCCCCCTGCATTTTTAGTATGGTGTGTGACCGTCACCAACTTGCTCCACTTATGGCAGAGAACTGTTGATGGCATTAGTGACAAATACTCAGGCAGGAGAATGGTGGGCACTTGCAGGAGGAGCAGAACACAACTGTAGTCTCTTCTGCCAGGCACCCTGCAACAGAACAAGGGGACACAGTCTCAAGTTGTGCCAGGGGAGGTCTAGGCTGGATGTGAGGAGGAAGTTGTTGTCAGAGAGAGTGATTGGCATTGGAATGGGCTGCCCAGGGAGGTGGTGGAGTCTGTGTGTGTGGAGGTGTTGAAGCCAAGGCTGGCTGGGGCACTTAGTGCCATGGTCTGGTTGCTTGTCTAGGGCTGGGTGCTAGGTTGGACTGGATGAGCTTGGAGGTCTCTTCCAACCTGGCTGATACTACGATTCCTAGAAGCAGGCTTGGATTTATGGAAAATTTGGGGTTCTGCACCTCTTGGTGACTCTACAGAACTAAGAAATGGGAGGGTGGAGCAGTCACTAACTTTCTTCCTAGCTTTGTGCATGGAAACATACCATATCCCTCCTTGAGAGGCATTCTAGGTGGAGCTGAGGCAACCTTCTATTTCAGTGCTGTTGGGAAAGCAGCAGATAGTAAAACTGTGAAGATCCTCAGAGATCCAGATGCACCGAGTGCCATGGAGTGGTGTGAATTCTACCTCTGGCTACTAGTTAGAACTCCAAATAAGAACCCTGATAAAATTGCTGAGAAGGCTCCTGTAGCTTTGCCAGTCCCTCTGGAGGAGCAAGGAGCTGGTGCTGAGGCACTCATATATATCTGGTGTGTGTTCTCACTGCAGCCCTGCCGGGCAGGTGCCACAAAGCAAGTGGCTGTGGACATATTCCACTCGAATTGGTGAGGCTGCTCTTCGTGGTGGGAAGAAATTAAGGAAGGGAATATGGTAAAAATATAAAGCAAAGGACTCCAAATGAACAGGATGAAGGACAGGAGAGTGGAACTTAATGCTTTCAGTGACTGACTTTCTTTGAACTACTCCAAGCTTTACAGTGACAAGTAACAACCAAAGCACTTAAATGTCTTAGTTGTCCTTACTGTTGGAGAACTCGTTTTAATGAAGGAGTAAGTACCACTAAC
Source organism: Pogoniulus pusillus (assembly GCF_015220805.1). Lineage (NCBI taxonomy): Eukaryota > Metazoa > Chordata > Aves > Piciformes > Lybiidae > Pogoniulus > Pogoniulus pusillus. The sequence goes on along the minus strand of NC_087264.1, from coordinate 24,485,612 downwards.
AGGACAGATTTGTTACTCATCTGGCAAATACTTTTTGGCTAAAGATCATAGAATCATAGAAACAACCAGGTTGGAAGAGACCTCCAAACTCATCCAGCCCAACCTAGCACCCAGCCCGATCCAGTCAACTGGACCATGGCACTAAGTGCCCCACCTAGACTTTGCTTGAACACCTCCAGGCACGGTGACTCCACCACCTCCCTGGGCAGCCCATTCCAATGCCAATCACTCTCTCTGACAACAACTTCCTCCTGACATCCAGCCTAGACCTGCCTTGGCACAACTTGAGACTGTGTCCCCTTGTTCTGTTGCTGCTTGCCTGGCAGAAGAGCCCAACCCCACCTGGCTACAACCTCCCTTCAGGTAGTTGTAGACAGCAATGATATTCTATTTTGGTTAGGCAACATATTCTTGCTTCTGTGGAAGCCTTAATTTCATATAGAGGTACACTAGTCCTTTGTCCCTCTCCTTGTTCTTAGGGAATTCAGCTGTCTAACATTAAGATCTGATGTGTATGAGAGTAGGTGGGCTGACTTGCTTTTTATACACTATGCAACTGTGTTGAGGATCAGGATTAGTTCATACCTGGAGCATAGTGAAACATGATGTTCCAATATGTTAGTGTGGGATCAGCAGATTCTAGTCTAGAAAGGAAAGCACACTCTACTATCTGACTTGCTCTGTGTGGTCTTGGAGTTGATGTCCAGCGAGACCTGCACAGAAGGGAGAGCTGAGCACAGAGGAAGCAGATGAGGTTCAACAAGGACAAGTGCAGAGTCCTGCACCTGGGGAGGAATACTAAATTGTGCCAGTACTGGCTGGGAGGTGACTGCTGGAGAGCAGTCCTGTGGAGAGGGACCTGGGGGTGCTGGTGGCTAACAAGTTACCCATGGCACAGCAATGTGCCCTTGTGGCCAAGGAGGCCAATGGGATCCTGGGGTGTGTTAGGAGGAGTGTGCCCAGCAGATCAAGGGAGGTTCTCCTGCCTCTCTACTCTGCCCTGTTGAGACCTCATCTTGAGTACTGCCTTCTGTGTTGGGCTCCACAATTGAAGAGGGACAGGGATGTGCTGGAGAGGGTCCAGCGGAGGGCGATGAGGATGATGAGGGGACTGGAGGGCACTGCTTTATGAGGAGAGGCTGAGGGACCTGGGGCTGTTTAGTCTGGAGAAGAGAAGACTGAGAGGGGATTTAAGCAATGTATATAAACACCTGAGGGCTGGGGGTCAGGAGAGGGGGACAGGCTCTGCTCACTGCTCACTGCTCCCTGGGATAGCACAAGGAGCAAGGGGTGTAAGTTGCAGCACAGGAGGTTCCAGCTCAACACAAGGAGGAACTTCTTTCCTGTGAGGGTCCCAGAGCACTGGCACAGGCTGCCCAGAGAGGTTGTGGGGTCTCCTTCTCTGGATGCCTGTCTGGATGTGTTCCTGTGTGACCTCAGTGAGATTGTGTGGTCCTGCTCTGGCAGGGGGGCTGGACTGGATGGTCTCCTTGGGTCCCTTCCATCCCTTGACATCCTGGGATCCCATGAACTGCCTGAGCTTCTGAGCTGTCTGTGAGAATATTTCAGTCCCATCGGTGACCTCTGCTGCTCATGAGAGGTTTCTGGCCCCCGGAAGGTTTGATAGAGCAGCAGAAGCTGCTGGGCTGTTTCTGCCGGTGGTGGCGGCAAGCTTTGTAGCTGGTGGAACACGTTCAGTGATAACCTCTTGGGCTAGTTTTCAAGTTTCTAGCGGTAGTCATGAGCTAAGGTAATCTTCACTGCCATCAGTGCGGAGCAGATGCTGCCTTGGCTTCTTTCATTTCCAGGTGGCCTGAAGCAATTGGTAAGATGACTGTAAACTTCGTTGCAGTGGTATGGTTACTCTGAAATATTAATAGTGCTGTTTAAATATCTCAGATGTTCTTATCTTGCCATCTCAAGCTAATTGTGACATTACTATGTTAAAAAAAAAACCCTAAACAAACAAATCCCCATTTGTCTGCTGCTTGGCTGCTGAATCTCCAGTTCTTCTGGGGCTGGCACATCTGCCAGTGCAGTTAAGTGTTGCACAATAAATTTCAGGCTTGTGTTGAAAGCTGAAGAGGCAATACAGGTGAAACTGAAGCTAACCCCTGGAGGCTGCTGTGCCGACTGCTGTGCAGCAGTGTGATGGGCTTCCAGTCAGAGCTCCCCTGCAGCTGCCATAAGCTCTCTGGTGCTGCCATGTTGTTCAGGGATTCTGTGGCACAGCAGATCTTGTACCAAGCTTGGTGAGTGCAGTCGTGGTACTTTACTGCTTTGCCATGGAGTGAAGTTCTGGCAGAGAACTCAACACAAGGAGGAGGTTGTGGAGTCTCCTTCTTTGCAGGCCTGTCTGGATGTGTTCCTGTGTGACCTGAGCAAGATTGTGTGGTCCTGCTGTGGCAGGTGGGGTTGGACTCCATGATCTCCTTGGGTGCCTTCCAACCCCTAACATCCTGTGGGCCTGTGAGAAGCAGATCTTGTGCCTTGCATTTAAACTCTGAACACCTTTTTCTCGTTGTCACAAGCTTGACTACTGCTGCTGCATTGGTAGGACTCTAAGCTCCCTGTGCTGCTTGGAGAAGCTCTTCCCCTTGTGAGGCTCTTGCCCTGACACTGAGGGCTGTGGTTGCTGTTGGTGAATTGCCTCTGCACTGGAGCTAAGGTCAGCATAAGATGCTTGCTTTCACAGGGAAGTTGCTAGGATGTGCCTCTTAGGTGGGCAGTTAAGGTGTGTGTTCAGCAGCTTGCACGTGAGCCCTGTGAAGCCTTCTGTGTGCTGGCTTCACTGCCTGTAGAAGAAAGGGTTTTGGCACTGAAGCCCTTCTGGTGATGACTGAGAGTGCAGCTTTGCCTTTTTCCCTCTTTCCTTCTATTTTTTCTTTGAAGCATTGTAGCTGTTGGAGAATGACACGAGGAAAGCCTAGCTAGCCACACCAGAGTGTGGAAACAACCACCCACTGTACAAAGCAGCTCTTTGTGTGTGACTTCGTGTCGGCTGTCAGCAGCTCTTCAGCCTGAGAGCAGTCAGCTCCCTCAGGATGAGGCCCTAACTTGATACCAGGCTTACGGCTCCTCTCCTGGATGGCTTTTCTCCTTATCAGAGTAGCCTGCTGGTGCCACTTTGACACCTGTGGGATGCTGTGGTAACGCTGTAGGTAGTCAGTGACGTTCAGGAGCGTTGTTAGGAATCATCTGCTCCTTTGGTGAAGAAAACATTGCCTGGTGCATCAGGCCTGCCCACTGACAAGTGCAATTCCTTATGCAACTGAGGAGACAAATTTATGACCCTCTCCAAGAACTGCTCTGAGGAAAACATGAACTGTCCGAGTCCATGCGTGACCTGCGTGCTGTAAGCATGATCCCTACACTGTGGGGGGGAGCAACTGGGAGCAAGCAGACTTTGCTTTGTGAAGGGATACATGCTGGTCTGTGACCCTTTGAGGCCAGCCCTCAAACTGAGCTGGGCCTGACTGGGTGATTCTAAGGTGCCAGAAGCCCCTTGGAGCAGCAGGCAAGGGCAAGGCTGTCCTCTCGGATGGTTATGTGCTGGTCTCTCTGGGGCAGTTGTGCTTCTCTCTTTGAAGCAATGACCCAGAAGCCTCCATAAGTCTCCAACTGCCTGCACTGTTGGACCTCCCTGACAGTTTGGCAGCTGTAGCCTGCTTGGGAGGACATGCCTGCATGTTGACTTTGTGCGTTCTTGCCTCCCACTGGCTTGTGGCTGAACCAGCTGCTCTTGAGGGCCCTCTGACAGGTGTTCTCATTTGGTGTGGTGTGTAGCTGTGCAAGGAAGTGAGTGGTAGGTGAGAAATGAGAGCAAACTTGGACCTTGAGGGGAAGCACCTGTGCCTAAAGTTGGGAAAATATCACTAGTTACCATAGGAATGGAGGCTTCAGCCTTAAATGTTGGCTCAGGGTTTTGTCAAGTGGAGTCTGGCAGTAAAACCTAGACAAGCTACCCATCCATGCTGCTGGCAGGCTCTCCATGCAGGTGGAGGAAGCCATACAGAAACTGGTGTGTAGGCAGGTAGCTTGCTCTGCCATGGGCACCCAGATTCCTCCCCTGGGATGGAGCTGGAGTTCTTGCTGAGAAGCTACTGACTCCAGATGGAGACCATTTGTTCAGGTGAGCGAAACAATAGTATGCACTGAGTGCCCACACTGCACAGCAGTCGAGTGAGGAGCTACACATTGTGGCATCATTCTGTACTCTGGGTTGCCTTGTCCCAAACCCTTTGCTATGCAGTGGCTCTGGGGAAAGAAGCAAGCTATCTGCATACATTGTTTCTGTGCAATGGATGGGCAACCTATGTAAACTGGCTCAGGTCAGTCTAAAGTTGGATTTGATCCACTGCTGGAAGAGCCTTGGTCCAACAGTCCTGCCTGAGTCCTGTGACAAAGTGCAATAATGTAAGTTCCCCCTTTTTAGAGTGGAAGATGCATGCTCTTCTGTGACACTGAGACACTTGGTTAAAGCTGGGGTTGAGGGGCTGGTGAAGATAAAGGCTTTCTCATGGGTGAGCTTCTGAGAGAGAAAGAATCATGGAAAGTGGAAGTGAAGGTGCATAGGAATTAGGAAAACAGGGGAGCAGGACAGATCAACTAACTTGCTTTTCTGAGAATTTTCTTGGCTGCTGGTCCAGTTAATGATAATTGGAATCATATCCAGAGGGAAGTGCTGATCCTCAAGCAGGGAGGAGAGGTTCCAAACACTTAGTGGACAGATTCTGTTTCAGGGTTTCTCTTGGCTACCAGTCCTCTGTTCCCATTAGCTAGGTCACAGACTAGAAGGGATGTGGAAAATGTTATCCATCCTTGTTCTCTTCCCTGTTCCACGTCCAGTTCCTTAAATTGCAGAGTGAAGCCATCCTCTGCTTTTCAGTGAGGAAAGTCCACTCTCGTAGTGGCTGTACTCAAGCTTGTTGTGGTGCCTGCGTGCACAGTGCACATGCTGTACTCCTGGGGAGTTCCAGAATACTGGGTTAAAAACTGTTTTTCTGGCTGCACAGAGAACTCAAACCATGAGATCATCTGGACCTTCAGCTGTCATTCTAGTACCATAGGCTCTGGCAGGTCAGTAAATTAAAGCAGTCCTATACAGCCTTAGTGTAAAGGTAACTCTCTTTTGTTCTGTGGCTGCCGTGGAGCTGGGCAGACTGATGGCTGCCTCTTGGGCTGCAGGAGCGGCAGTGTGGCTCCCTCTCTACAGAGGGGGACAAACTAGGAATCAAATAGATAAGGAAGCCTCCTGAAATGAAAACACCTGGTAAAGGTTGTGGTATCCTTTTAATGTTCAACAGGGACACATGCCTAGGGAAGATGTCCAGATGTGCACTATCTCTAGATCTTGCTTCTGTGTGTACCAGCTACACACTCCTCAGAAGCAGATAGGATGATAATCTTTTGTTGCAGCATAGATTGGAATAGCATGAAGATTAAAGAGCCTACTTGTAGCTGGTACATCAAACCATTTCCCTTCCCATTTCTTTGAAGCAGATTTACATGCAGTCTGCACTTAGGCTTAAACAGATGCTTGGTGGAATGATGTAAAAGTTAAGAACTAAAAAGCCAGAAGCCCTTGGGTGTAATTTCCAAGCGAAGGATATTAATTGAGTTGGAGATTGTGGATATGAGCCACATAAAGGGGTTTCTGTTTCAGCCAAGCAGCTACTTCTGGTTTGGGTCTAGTTACCATACAAAATGGTGGTGAGTCTCATTGGCTTCTGCCTTGAGTTTTGCATTTGGCATATTCCTCTGCTGTACCTAAAAGCAGGCAGCCAAGTGTGGCAGAAATAGATAAAGCTGTGTGCAAAAGCAGCTTTTAAAATTGCCTGTGTCTGGAACACTGGAGCATGATCTGCTCCAAACTTGCAAGGGCAGGGTGAGTTGTAACTGTGTGCATTTCTTGGTCATAGTGGAAGTGAAGTACTTCTCGGTCCATAGCGAAGTTACATGTATCAAATGAGCAGGGCTGTTCTTGCAATGAACTCTTCTTTCTGCAGAGTTCTGGGGATTGACTTCTTGCTTGCTGTTTTGTCTTCATCTGAAAATAGTCTAGAAGAGCTAGGCTCCACCCTTCTAATTTGAAAAGAATACCACTGTCCACCTCCAAGGCTTTGGAGTTCAGAACAAGAGGACGTGGCCTCAAGCGGTGGCAGGGCAGGTTCAGGCTGGATGTTAGGAAGAAGTTCTTCCCAGCAAGAGTGATTGGCATTGGGATGGGCTGCCCATGGAGGTGCTGGAGTGACCATCCCTGGAGGTGTTTAAAAGGAGGCTGGATGAGGCACTTAGTGCCATGGGTTAATTAGAAGGTGTTAGGTGATAGGTTGGACTCAATGATCTCAAAGGTCTTTTCCAACCTGCTTATTTCTGTGCTTCTGTGTGGGATCTGGCGTGGGGCAGTAATGCAGCACTGTGGCCATGTCTTCTGCTGTTAGTAAGCTGTAGCCAGCTGGATTCTTCAGGACCATTGCTGGTGGTTATTTGGCCTCAATTAGATGCAATGCATCTGAAATATTTCATAGAATCAGTCAGGGTTGAAAGGGACCACAAGGAGCAGCCAGTTCCAAGCCCCCTGCCATGCCCAGGGACACCCTACCCTAGAGCAGGCTGCCCACAGCCTCAGCCAGCCTGTCCTTAAACACCTCCAGCCATGGGGCCTCAACCACCTCCCTGGGCAACCCATTCCAGCCTCTCACCACTCTCATGCTCAACAACTTCCTCCTCACACTCAGCCTGAACCTACTCATCTCCAGCTTTGCTCCATTCCCCCCAGTCCTGTCACTCCCTGAGGGCCTCAAAAGTCCTTCCCCAGGCCCCCTTCAGATACTGAAAGGCCACAGTAAGGCCACCTTGAAGCCTGCTTGTCTCCAGACTGCACAGCCCCAACTCCCTCAGTCTGTCCCCGTAGGAGAGCTGCTGCAGCCCTCTGATCAACCCAGTGGCCCTTCTCTGGACATGCTCCAGCACATCCACATCCTTCCTGTAATGGGGGCTCCAGAACTGGGTGCAGTACTCCAGGTGGGGTCTCAGCAGAGCGGAGTAGAGGGGGAGAATCACTGAGACTTATGCTAAAATCTATTACAGCTAGAAGTTTAACTTAGCTTTTGAGAGTGGTTTCTGTGGAACAGGCTATTTGCAGTGCACTGCACCTATGTGCAAGTTCATGGGTTTACTGCTTGGCTGATGAATGATGCTTCTGGCTGCTGTACCTAAAGGCCTCAGATGATTCTAGAGAAGCTGTCCTGCAGCTTTCTGGATAAAATCTGAAGTGATGGTGGATGAGTAGATCATAGCTGAGGGTGGAAGGCTCTGTTTCAGTGGTGGCTATGCCACCTCGTGAACGGCTCATGCTTTCCATAAGGGGGTAACCACTGAAGACACTTGTTAGGCTTTTTTTATCAGGTTTGCTGGCAGCATTCTTCTCACTTTGTCAGTGTCCACAAGCTAACTTCCCATCTTTGCTATTATAAAGGTACAGCCAGGAGTTTTAGGAGCAGGACTCATACCCTTGGGTGCAGGGTTGGAACGAGGTGATCCTTATGGTCCCTTCTAACCCTGACTGATTGTGTGATTCTAGGATTGAAAGTCAAAGCTGTGTTCCACAGGCTTTAGTTTGCTGCTTGCTCTGTAGAGCTGGTAGTGCTGTTGCTGCACTGAGGCAGTATCTTCTTTCAGCAGCACTAACTGGGCTTGTACTTGCTTTGGAGTCATAGAATCAACCAGGTTGGAAGAGACCTTCAAGCTCATCCAGTCCAGCCTAGCACCCAGCCCTGTCCAATTGACCAGACCACGGCACTAAATGCCTCCTCCAGGCTTTGCTTCAACACCTCCAGGGATGGGGACTCCACCACCTCCCTGGGCAGCCCATTCCAACAGAAATTTTACTCTCCCTAGTTTCAGCTGTAACTGTGGAAGGAGCAGTAGCTGCAGTTTCTAGAGACACTTACGAAATGAATATAAATGTACTTCTCTGGTGATGGTTAAACCCTTTACTGTGCAGGGTGTGGTGGTGGTGTGTTGTTTCTTCTGTCCAATTAGGGACTCTTATGTTGAGGTAGGCCAGTTGGCTCTGAAGAATTATGCATGTTACTGACTCTACTGGCTGTGGAAGACTTAAGCTCTCCAAGGCTACCAGGCTTTGTCCTCTCCTCGGTTCACTTGAAATACCAAGTGTGTTGGCATAAAGCCTCCTGTATTCTGCTAGACTTGAGCTGGCACCTAAGTTACCACCCTTAAATGTTGTAGAAGTTGTTAAAGCCTAGCAGCAGGAACTCCCCTGAACTTCACAGCTTGCCTGTCAGTTGTCCACACCCTGAAAATCAGGATTCTGTTTAAGGTGGCTGATCAAGCTTTAAATAGGCAAGTGAAATTTTTGCCATGTTGTCACAAGTGTAGGTGCTTCCTGAGGGTGGGTGGGAAGGGAGGTGGGAGGCCATCATCAGTGTGAAACTAGGGGCTGGTGATGCTTTTCACATCTTTGTCTGTCGCCAAGGAGGCTATCTGAATGTCAGGAGTTTTATTGTGAATGATAGCTACCTAAAGTAGTTCTAAATTACCTGGACTGAGAACAGAAAGAAGATGAGCTTTTCTTTACCACAAAAGAAAGAGGCCTTCTTTACCTGAAGCACTTTGGCAGCAGTGTTGGAACTGAAACTAGCTGTTGCTCAAACATTCTGCAATATGTGGTTTGCAGATTTCTGCTCTGGATGGAAAAGCACCCACAGGACAAAGCACCTTAATTCATCTGCTCGGGTTTGTAACATCTGTCAGCATATAAACACCTATGATGTGTAGCTATGTTAGCTCTTTTCTTGGGAGAATGGAGCTGCCATGATTCATTTGTGTGGTTCTTGCATAAAAGTAGTTAAAAAGTTCCAACTCCCAAACAGAGTTTCATCTGTGAAGCTAACTTCAGCAAAGCTAAGTATGTTTACTAGCACACTGGGGTATTTTGGTGCTGAAATGGGAACTGAGTGGGGGAAGAAGAGGAGGGGAAAAAAATCTGTCACACTTGAGTAAATTTGAGCATTCTTAAAACTTGCCCTTCAACATCTCTGGAAGTGCCCCAGTTATGAGACAAGTATGTGTTGAGATTGTGATCTAGCTTGAATAGCTGTTGAGTGTCAGAAGTAAACCAAGTTTTGAAGTTTCCTGTTGGAACTCTAAGAATTTACCTCCAAGATATGCTTCTAGTTCTGGTGGTGTGAAGATAAACCCAAAGAAGCTGCTACAGTTGCTTCACATAACCTAGAGACTTCCTCCTCACCAGGAGCTCCAGAATAGATGGGAAGGGATCAATAGGAAAATCCCATGCAGTTTGCAAAGATTTGATTGTAGTTGAAGCTTTACTTGTGCTGTTAGGTGAATAACAGTCCCAAAGAGGAGGACTAACTTCATCTGTCAGCATGTTTTCTTCTTTATCCAGGAGTATTGAGCTCCCTATGTTAAAAAGTAGGTATCTTATCTCACTCTCTGGTCTTCTATTAAACCTGATACCTTCTCTGGTGTCTTGTGCAACTCTTAGCCCATTGCTTTCCTTAAGATGTCCCCATCTGGCCTTAGATGTGGAGCCTCCACTACAAGTACTCCCAAGTTAACCATCCTGCTGAGAGTGTCACTCTGAGAGTGTCTATAGATGAAAGCCTTCTGACTAACTTTCCTTATGTCCAGGCTCGTGTCAAATTCTGCTTGTACCCTCCAAGATACGTCCTCTGTGTGTGCTTCTATTCAGGCAGGGCAAGGAGTGGGAGAACAGTTCTGAACTTGGTAGTTCTTGCTGAACCTTGCCTGCAGCCTTCCTTCTGGCAAAGGTGAGTCCTACTTCAGGAATTCATGCTTTTCTTTGGAAATCACTGGGGCAGTAAATCAAGTTAAACTGAACATACATTTTCCACCTGACATGCTTGCTTTCAGTTTGTTCAGCTTGGATAAACTCTCCTGAGGTGTAGAGATGGAACCAGTGCAAGGATTAAGTGCAGCACGTCAGAGCAAAAGCTGAAGAGACTTTCACTTCTCTTTCCTTGTCTTCACCTTGCATGAAGCCGTGGAGATTACAAGCACTTGCATTTGGGAAGCGCCAGAAGGTTGCTGATAGGCATGATGAGGTCAGCTAAGATTAAAAGGACAAAGCAGGGTGTTATCTTTGGCTGTACTCTGGTTAGTATTTATTAGAAAGCAAACCTAGGAATTACTGCAAACAACCTAAGCCAAGCATGTCAGCTTTTCACTGCATGGCAGCATAATGCTCATGCATATCCACACATTTCCTAAGGCAACCAATTAGGATCAAGTGAGAAGAGATAATCTTGTTAAATCTCATGCCAGTGTTCTGATGGGTACAACCATACTTATCTAAAATTGTTTTGGTGGGACTTGCTAGTGGCTTTTGTTTCACTGGCAGAGGCTGATGTCAAAATACAAGAGCTCTTGGCATCAGTGTGCTTGTGAGGTGATTGACACCAGTGCTAGCATTGTTTACAGAAAGCATCTGAATGGAGTCAGTACTGGATCCAGCAAGGTGCTCAACTGAAGACAGCATTTGTAAGTGCTGACACTGATGAAGCTTGTTTAGTTAATGCCCTCTGCTCAATTGCAGCCAGGATTTGATGACTCTGAGGAAACCTTAAGGCAGGGGAAGGGGTTTTGAGGAAGAATTTATTTCCTGAAGAGTGGAGAGTATTTTCTTTCTCCTCAGGCTGCTGTCTGGCTTCTCTTCATCTTGAGTGCTTGACTTGGAGATCTAGATTCCTGAATTTTAGGGAAAGGGGAAACTTGCTGGTACTTTAGGGAGAGAGATGGCTCTGCCTGAGGTGTTTTCTGGGAGGGAAGCCAATGTTATATATTGTCATCTTCTCAGTTGATGATGGTTAGGATGCAGCTGGCTCTTGGGAATCTGGCTAGCTGTGTTGTAGGCTGACATCTGTGATGAATCTGGCACTGCATGCAGAGGTTACACAGCTTAAATGGTTTTAATTGGACAATCTGCTTTCAGATGGTGGGCCTGGCTTTGTAGGGAGCTTTCCTTTAAGTATGTTTTCTCCTTTAGAGGAAGGCTGTGTGGATATTGACTAAGATTATAAAGTCATCCCACTTTAAAAGTTAAATGGCAGTGATTCAACAAACATTACAAGCTGGGAAAGAGGTGATCAGGGAGGAAGAAATGGCAAGTGTCTGTCTTGAAGCTTGGAATCCACTGGTAATTGCAGTATAAACTCTCAGGCTAGAGAAGGAAAACACAAGGCAGATGTTTCTGTATCAGTCAAAGGTCAACAGTTTTCCTGGAGAGACAGAAGTGCTCTGACTGGGTCAAAGTGGCAAAATCAAACAGAACTGTAATCATTTGCATTTGCTTAGTTCTTGACTCCTTCCCTTGCTTGGTTTGCTAACTTATGCCAGGGACAGCTTCCTTGCTAGATTTCACAAAATCACAGGATATTAGGGCTTGGGAGAGACCCAAGGAGATCATCTGGTCCAACCCCCTGCCAGAGCAGGACCACACAATCTAGCACAGATCAGAGGAATGCATTCAGACAGGTCTTGAAAGTCCCCACAGAGGGAGACTCCACAACCTCTCTGGGCAGCCTGTGCCAGTGCTCTGGGACCCTCACAGGAAAGAAGTTCCCCTTGTGTTGAGCTGGAAACTCCTGTGCTGCAACTTACACTCCTTGCTCCTTGTGCTATCCCAGGGAGCAGTGAGCAGAGCCTGACCCCCATCCCTCAGGTGTTTATATACATTGCTTAAATCCCCTCTCAGTCTTCTCTTCTCCAGACTAAACAGCCCCAGGTCCCTCAGCTGCTCCTCATCAGGTGGTGCCCTGCGGTCCTCTCATCATCCTCATAGTCCTCTGCTGGACCCTCTCCAGCAGATCCTTGTCCCTCTTCAACTGCAGAGCCCAACACTGAAGGTGGTACTCAAGATGAGGTCTCAGCAGGGCAGAGTAGAGGGGCAGGAGAACCTCCCTTGATCTGCTGGACACACTCTGCTTAATGCACCCCAGGATCCCATTGGCCTTCTTGGCCACAAAGGCACATTGCTGTGCCATGGGTAACTTGTTAGCCACCAGCACCCCCAGGTCCCTCTCCACAGGGCTGCTCTCCAGCAGATCACCTCCCAGCCTGTACTGGTGCAGTTTATTATTCCTCCCCAGGTGCAGGACTCTGCACTTGTCCTTGTTGAACCTCATCTGCTTCCTCTGTGCCCAGCTCTTGGTCTGTGCAGGTCTCTCTGGATGGCTGCACAGCCTGCAGCTGGGTCAGCCAAGCCTCCAAGTTCGGTGTCATCAGCAAACCTGCTGAGCAGATGCTCTGTGCCCTCATCAATGTCAATTCAAATGATCCCTGTTTCTTACTTATGCTGCAGTCATCTCTGATGACAACCATGATGTCATTAAGCTATCCACAGAACTGAGTGGCATGGGTAGTTCTTGTCTTAAGTGAGGATGGTGCCTAAAATCTCCAGCTGGAAAGGTTTCTGCTTGCTGGTGCGATTGATTGACCTTGCCCAGCTGCCAGAGCCTTCCCCACTTTTTTTGCCTGCTCTGGCATGGGTCTCCTTCATGGACTGCAACCTTTCAGCAAAAATTACCTGTTCCATCATGGGCTGCAGCTAACTGTTGTAGCACAGCATCTTCTCCATAGGCTGCAGGGCAGTATCTGATACACCTTGATCTCACCTATGGGCTGCAGAAGAATCTAGAGCACTGCCTTCTCTGACCTTGTTCATGCTGTGGTTTCCTACACTCCTCTCCCTGCCATGTGACATTTTGCCTTCAAACTGTTTTCAGAGGTGCTGCCACTTTGGCTCATGGGCCCACCTTTGGTCTCCAGACTAAACAGCCCCAAGTCCCTCAGCCTCTCCTCATCAGGCAGTGCCCTCCAGTCCCCTCATCAACCTCGTAGCCCTCCACTGGACCCTCTCCAGCAGATCCCTGTCCCTCTTCAACTGGGGAGCCCAACACGGAAGGCAGTACTCAAGATGAGGTCTCAGCTGGGCAGAGTAGAGAGGCAGGAGACCCTCCCTTGATCTGCTGGGCACACTCCTCCTAATACACCCCAGGATCCCATTGGCCTCCTTGGCCACAAGGGCACATTGCTGTGTCATGGTGAACTTGTTATCAATCCTTCTCAATGCTGCGTGGATCTCTTACAGAGGCTGCACAGGGTTTTTGATGTGAAAGGTGGAAATGCATCTAAATGAACTTAGACAAGATGTAGTCTAACACACATTTCTCCCACAGTGTCAAAAGATATAGCCTCAAATTGATTACCTTCAGGTTCTTTTCCTAGAAGAGGTTGTGCTCCTCTTTTTGCATAGCAGTGCCTCTTAGCCTGGAGGCTTAGTGGTGACCTCATTGCTTTCTACAACTACCTGAAGGGAGGCTGTAGCCAGGTGGGGTTGGGCTCTGCTGCCAGGCACCCAGCAAGAGAAGAAGGGGACACAGTCTCAAGTTGTGCCAGGGCAGGTCTAGGCTGGATGTTAGGAGGAAGTTGTTGTCAGAGAGAGTGATTGGCATTGGAATGGGCTGCCCAGGGAGGTGGTGGAGTCGCTGTGCCTGGAGGTGTTTGAGCAAAGCCTGGCTGGGGCACTTACTGCTATGGTCTGGTTGATTGTCTAGGGCTGGGTGCTAGGTTGGACTGGATGATCTTGGAGGTCTCTTCTAACCTGGTTGGCTCTATGATTCTCTGCTTCCAGAGTACTGCAGTTCTGTCCTGCTTGTGGAGAATTGATTTGCAGGTGTGTGTGACCTGTCTAGCAAGAGAGGTGAAAGGATAATCACCTTACTTGAAGGTCTTTGAGATTCTGGTTTCTAAACACTCGTTATGTTTCAGGTCATGGGGTACTGATGCAAGTTCTCTTGCAGTCAGTTGGGTGGATGATGAGTGCTAAATCCCAGAGGAATTCCAGCACCTGGGTGCTACTCATTTCTGCAAGTTCTGGCTCAGTGTGGAGCCTCTAAAAGTTTTGGCATGATGCTTCAGCATTGTTACAGCCAACCCTAGAGCTTTGCTTTCCACCTTTCCCTTTTAGAAGTGCACACAGTTGATGACATTGCTGGTCCTGGTAATTCTGGATGAGGGGGGTCAGATACTGTAATTCCTGACAAACTTTTCAACCTTGGAAGCTTAGCAAAGTGTCTATAGAACATCTGGATCTGTGTTCTGCAGCTATTAGAATCTAGAATCAAAGCTCCCATGCTTTGATTCCCTGCTGAAAGTATGTTGAATCATAGGATCAACAAGCTCCCTCAGCCTCTCCTCACAGGGCTGTGCTCCAGGCCCCTCCCCAGCCTTGCTGCCCTTCTCTCAACACCTTCCAGCACCTCAACATCTCTCTTGAATTGAGGAGCCCAGAGCTGGACACAGTATTCATGGCCACAGTCATTTTACACTGCCTCCATAGTGTGAGCCTGGGGACCCAGGCTAATGTCTGAGTGTGTTGCTTTGGCCTGCTGTGTGCTAGACCCAGGCAGCTCACTCCTGTGGCAGGACTGACACTTCAGTTTTGCATAACAATTGAATGCTGAAGCTGGATTTAGTTGCTTGCCTTGGTGGTCAAGTGACAGTTGTGGGATAAAGGACAGCTACTGAAGACAGTGTAGCCTCCTGGATGAAGCACTCATTTAGCTTGAAAGCTGAGCAGCTTTTAGGCTGTAGGAGCTCATTATAATACTTCAGTTCCTGATAGCCAGCCTGAGCTGGCTGTAGGGGTGGCCCATGCTGAAAACAGGCTCTTGCTGCTGCTGCTGGCTGAGCACTTCTGGTTGTCAGCCAACTAAGACACTTGGAACAGATTCAGCTGTTTCTTTCATGCAGCATACTAGTGAATTGGGTAAGGTTAACTGTTTTAAATAGCTTCTTAAAAGCTAATAATAAAAGCAATAATTCCTGTCCGATTGCACCTGGTGACTGGACACTTGAGTGTAGGTGCACAGGCTCACAGGATGTCAGGGGGTGGAAGGGACCCAAAGAGATCATCCAGTCCAACCCCTCTGCCAGAGCAGGACCACACAATCTAGCTCAGGTCACATGGGAACACATCCAGACAGGTCTTGAAAGGCTCCAGAGAAGGAGACTCCACAGCCTCTCTGGGCAGCCTGTGCAGTGCTCTGGGACCCTCACAGGAAAGAAGTTCCCCCTTGTGTTGAGCTGGAACCTCCTGTGCTGCAGCTTCCATCCATTGCTGCTTGTCCTATTGCAGGGAGCAGTGAGCAGAGCCTGTCCCCCTCTCCTGACCCCCAGCCCTCAGGTGTTTATAAACATTGATTAAATCCCCTCTCAGTCTTCTCTTCTCCAGACTCCTGTCCTGCCTCAAGCCCAGCTTCTTACCTGCTGTCAAAGGCTGCTTGAACTCTCCCATCATCCATATGTGGACTGCTTTTACATGACTGCTTCAGTAGTAGTCCCTGGTATTTAGTCTTAAGCAAGAGGCTATAACATAACTTATTAACACTGATTTACTGCAAGTTGTGCAGCTACCCTTAGAGCTTAAGAGTACTGAAGAGCTCCAAGCAAAGTCTGGAAGTGCTAGTTCTGAACTTTAATGCTGCCTCATTATGTCACCCTTGTGAAAAAATACCCTTGTGGAAAAAAGACCACTCAAAGTCTCTGCTGCAAGTTAAAGATCAAACACTGCTTTCCTTGTACTGCAGAGTACACATGGGAGCCATGCTAACGTAGTTATGCTTCCAAGCCTCTGTTCAGGCCAAAAGGAGTTGAGGTTTTTGGGGAGGGTATTTTTTTGTTAATGTTCTTCCTTGGCAAAAGCAGAGCTTGTGTGTACTCGCCCTGAGTTGTGGTAGCTGGGAAGAGGAACAAATACTAATGTCTACTAAAAGAAAACTACACCTACTCCACCCCCACTTGTGTTGAGAGTTGTACACTTCTGCCAAGTGTAAGAGCAGTCTTACATGTGTGAGGAATAACTTTACTTCCAGGGAAGTGTAAGGCAAGCCATTTCTTCACCCTTTTAAAGACAGAGTAGGCTGAGGCTCTGCATAAAGCTTGCAGATGTTTGCATCAGCAAGGCTGTAGATGGCACCAAGCTGTGTGGCACAGTCGACTTGCTAGAGGGCAGGAATGCCATACAGAGGGGCCTGGACAGGCTGCAGAGGTGTGCCCAGGCCAACCTCATGACATTCAACAAGGCCAAGTGTAAGGTCCTGCACCTGGGTGGGTGCAATCCCAAGCACAGCTCCAGGCTGGGTGGGGAATGGCTGAGAGCAGCCCTGAGGAACAGGCCCTGGGGGTCTGGGGTGGTGAAAAGCTCAACATGAGGCTGCAGTGTGAGTGCAGCCCAGACAGCAACCCTGTGCTGGGCTGCAGCAAGAGCAGTGTGGGCAGCAGGGCAAGGGAGGGGATTCTGCCCCTTGGCTCTGCTCTCCTCACACCCCACCTGCAGTCCTGTGTGCAGTTCTGGAGCCCCCAGCACAAGGAGGACATGGAACTGTTGGAGGCCATGAAGAAGCTGAGAGGGCTGCAGCAGCTCTGCTATGAGGACAGGCTGAGGGAGTTGAGGCTCTGCAGCCTGGAGAAGAGAAGGCTTTGAGGAGACCTTGAAGTGGCTTTCGAGTATCTGAAGGGAGCTACAGGAGGGCTGTGGAGGGACTATTTACAGCATCTTGTAATGACAGGATGAGGAGGAATGGGTTTGAACTGGCAGAGGTGAGGTTCAAACTGGATGTTAGGAAAGGGTTCTTTGCAGTGAGGGTGGTGAGACACTGGCACAGGTTGCCCAGGGAGGTTGTGGCTGCTTCCTCCTTGGAGGTGTTCATGGACAGGCTGGATGCTGCCTTGAAGTGACCTGTTCTAGTGGGAGGTGTCTCTGCCTATGGCAGGGGTTTGGGACTGGCTGAGCTTTGAGGTCTCTTCCAACCTAAACCATTCTGTGATTCTATAAAGCTTGTTAACTGGGGAGGCATTTTTCCCCACCACTTCAGGTGGGGTATGTCTCAAAGCAGCAGTAGGTCGTTTACTTGCTAGTGTGAAATGAGGCAGACCAACATGAGAATAATTAAGGGTTTGGGAGCTAACTACAGCTGAAAGTGAATTTCTCTGCTTATCAGACAAACACTTTGGAGTCCTGTGCTGGTAGAACTTTCTACCTGTGCTACACCTAGTGTAGCCATCACTGAATATCAGAAGTGTCTGGGCTTGCTGTCAACATCCATGTTAGCTGTCTACAAGAACTTGTCTGCTAAAAGACATCTGTACATCCCACACCTCTGCTGGAGAGGTGATTTGTCTGTCCCAGGCTTGGCATTGCAAAGCCTTTCTGTCCTGCCACTGGCCCGGGTGCTTTACCTGCATGCTGGGTACATAGCTGGTGGGTAGGTCCAAATTGTTTACTTCTGAAAGATGCAAGGATCCCCACCTTTGCCAACAACTGTAGAAGGTTACAGAATCAACCAGGTTGGAAGAGACCTCCAAGCTCATCCCCAACCTAGCACCCAGCCCTGCCCAATCGGCTGGGCACAGTCCTGTTCAGTATCTTTTGTGATGATCTGGAGCAGGGGATTGAGTCCCATGTCAGTAAGGTTGCAGATGACACCAAGCTAGGAGCAGTTGTGGAGCTGTGGGAGGGTAGGAGAGCCCTGCAGAGGGA
Organism: Pogoniulus pusillus; assembly: GCF_015220805.1. Taxonomy (NCBI): domain Eukaryota; kingdom Metazoa; phylum Chordata; class Aves; order Piciformes; family Lybiidae; genus Pogoniulus; species Pogoniulus pusillus. Next base: position 24,468,004 of record NC_087264.1, on the reverse strand, counting down.
CCTGGCCAGGCTGGATGGGTGGGCAGAGGCCAATGGGATGAGATTGAACAAGGCCAAGTGCAGGGTTCTACACTTTGGCCACAACGACCCCAAGCAGCACTACAGGCTGAGGCCAGAGTGGCTGAGAGCAGGCAGGCAGAGAAGGAGCTGGGGGTGCTGGTAGAGAGTAGCCAGAGATGAGGCAGCAGTGTGCCTGTGATCTTCCAAGACCATTTTCTGGATTTGGTGGCGCTGTGTGGATGGCCTGGAGACACTCCACGCTGGCACACCTCGGCGTGTTGTACTTGGGTTTAACCAACTGTGCCAGGTCAGGAGGCAGCCTCTGCAATAGTGTGGTTGTGTTGCATTGGTTATGGCATTGCTGTGTGGTGCCCTGGGAAAGCTGGTGTTACACAGGATATGGGGCAGCACCCAAGGGCATAGAATCAGGCAAAGAGGTCTGCCCTGAGCCTCCTCTTCTCCAGGCTGCCCACCCCTGGCTCCCTCAGCCTCTCCTCACAGGGCTGTGCTCCAGGCCCCTCCCCAGCCTTTCTGCCTTTCTCTGGACATGTTCCAGTATCTCAACATCTCTCTGTGGAATTGAGGAACCCAGAACTGGACCCAGGACTCCAGATGTGGCCTGACCAGTGCTGAGGATGCAGATTCTCAGAACATGGAATTGTTATCTGCAGTGCACTAGAAACTAAATCTTCAAGAGGTTTTGATAGGTGAGCTTGGCCCTGTGTATACCCTGAAAGGCCTTTGCCTGGATAGGGGAAGAGAACTGCGTTCTCGGGTGTGTGTGATGAACTAGATTTAGTCTAAGCTGTGTGGTGCAGCAGCCAGGCTGGAGGGCAGGGATCCATCCAGAGGGACCTGGACAGGCTGCAGAGGTGGGCACAAGCCATCCTCATGAGGTTCAACAAGAGCAAGTGCAAGGTCCTGCATCTGGGTAGAGGCAATGCCAAGCACAACTCCACACTGGGCAGTGAGAGGCTGAAGAGCAGCCCTGAGGAGAGAGATTTGAGGGTGCTGGTGGATGAGAAGCTCAACAGGAGCCAGCAGTGTGCACTCCAGCATAGCTGCTGTGGATGCACTCAGCGCCTCTGTCCATGTCACAGAGAAAGATGTTGAACAAGACTGGTCCCAGGACTGATCCCTGGGGGCCTCCACTTGTCTCTGGCCTGCACTTGGCTATGGAGCCATTGGCAGCCACTCTTTGGGTGCAGCCATCAAGCCAGTTCTTTATCCATCCAGTGTTCCACTCATCAAACCCATGTGTCACGAGCTTGGAGACCAGGATGTGGTGTGGGACAGTGTCAAAGGCATTGCTCAGCTCCAGGTAAATGCCATCAATTGCTGACCCCCAAGTTAGCCAGAAGAGAAGGCAGCAAGGACTGCTGTCTGCATGTGGGATGGAGACTGCTCAGAAACCTCTTTTTTACCTTTCAGGCTGTGCAGAAATGGCAGTGAGACTGCAACAGCTTGAGCAATGTGCACAGCTGTGTGCCAAGGTGGGAAGATGGTTTGGTGTGATCTGTGGCTCGAGGAGGTGAATCTGCTGACCTAAGCTGAAGACTCAGATCTTGTATTAGGGCAATTATGGTCACTGTGGGATATCTTCCATGTAGGTCTATGCATGAGCAGTGGGTCTGAGCATGAGAAGGTCTATGCATGAGTGGTGATGTGATCCCTGTGGAAAGGGGAGTTTGAGTGGAGAAAATCAATACCAAGGTCTCTGCTTTCCCTGTGAATCTTGGTTTTGGAGTAAATGTCAAAGCCCTCTAGTGGCTTTAACTGGACGAGGGATGGCTGGGTTATCTCAAGCACAGATAGCACACACAGGCCTTGGCTCTGCAGGGAGAGGTAGCTGGAGGTGCGTGCTCTGGGGACACAGACTGGAACTGTTTGAAGAGGAACAATGGAAAACATCCAGGAGATACTTCCTAACGTGAGTTATTGAAATGCTTTGGACTGCCAAGCATTCCAGAGCTGAGATGTGGGGCTGCTTTTAGCTTTTCATGCTGGGAACAGACCTTCTCTGAGGAGACCAGTACAGAAGAGTTTGATCATTCCCTTCTCAAAGAGCCTGGGTCTTAAGAAAATAATCAGCCAGGCTGACACTAAATGGGAAGCCAGCCAAGACACAGAATCGAAGAGCAGAGAACCACATCAGCAGTGTGAGGTAAAGCAGGTTTTACCTCACACCTTGTAGATAAAATGCACAAGAGCTTGGAAGATTGAACAGATCTGTGGACCTGGAGCAGCTGGAGGTCTGTGTGGGCAAGTAAGCTACAGGTGTGAGCTCCTAGCGCTTGGGTTCATGTCCTGAAGTAACAGCTTAGCTTTGAATGCAATCTAACACTTTCTTCTGGGGGGTAAAACCTGAGGTGGCTGGTGTTTGTGTGGCTAGAGGAGGGAAGAGTGTGTTTGGTGGCATAATTGGCTGTCTGCACTTGCTTGCTACCAAGGAGAAGAACTGGAATATGCCTTAAGGAATCTTCAAGATGAAAACTGCTTGCAAGGTTCTCTCCTTTTAAATCTGGATCTTTAGAGTCATAGACTCAACCAGGTTGGAAGAGACCTCCAAGCTCAGCCAGTCCAACCTAGCACCCAGCCCTAGCCAGTCAACTAGACTATGGCACTAAGTGCCTCATACAGGCTTTGCTTGAACACCTCCAGGGGCAGTGACTCCACCACCTCCCTGGGCAGCCCATCCCAATGCCAATCACTCTCTCTGGGAACAGCTTCCTCCTAACATCCAGACCTGCCCTGGCACAGCTTGAGACTCTGTCCCCTTCTTCTGTTGCTGGTTGCCTTTAAATTTACCAAGGCTTCTAATAAGGATGTAGTAGTTCAACTTCCATTCAGTATGTTGTTGGTGTAAGCTAATTAGATGCTTTAATTCCACTTGAATAGTCTGCCTGCCTAATGATATAATTAATTGGCCATTTGTGCCATTTGGAGGTGTATGCATTGGCGTGCAGCATATTGATAAGGTGTCTCAGAGATGGCTTTCTCCAATGCTTAGTGTGAAGTGCTTTGAACTGGAAATTGAGCAATTACCTCTGGAAGTCACTAATAAAAGCAGTAGCTGGTAGATTGTATGGAGGCTGAGGGAGCTGGGGGTGTGCAGCCTGCAGAAGAGGAGGCTCAGGGCAGACCTCATGTCTGTTTACAGCTCCCTGAAGGGAGGCTGTAGCCAGGTGGGGTTGGTCTCTTCTGCCAGGCAAGCAGCAACAGAACAAGGGGACACAGCTTCATGTTGTGCCAGGGGAGGTCTAGGCTGGAAGTCAGGAGGAATTTCTTGCCAGAGAGAGTGATTGGCATTGGAATGGGCTGCCCTGGTCTGGTTGATTGGCCAGGGCTGCATGATCTTGGAGGTCTCTTCCAACCTGGTTGATTCTATGACACTACACTTGATTACAGTTTTGTGGCTTTGTTTATCCAGACAGTCCTGTTAGATACTGAATTCTTGTGCTGGATAGGGAGGAGCAATACTGTGGTGGCAAAGCAGTAGCTACGTCTGACGTGCAACTTCTGTAGCCTCTCTGAGCAGTTGGTTTAGGTGCATCTGCCAAAGCCTGTAGCTATTGGTCTTCCACAGAGGTACATGCCTTGGATCTGCTGTTTTTAACTCTGAGCTTGTCAGCAGCTGAGTGGGTTTCTCTGTGAAAACCAACAATGTTAACAGCAGTCCTGCTTGAGCTGCTCCTCATATCATAGAATCAGTCAGGGTTGGAAGGGGACCACAAGGATCATCTAGTTCCAAGCCTCCTGCCATGGGCAGGGACACCCTACCCTAGATCAGGCTGCCCACAGCCTCATCCAGCCTGCCCTTAAACACATGTGAGTGTACTGTGCTGGACTGTCAGCAGCCTGTGTAGTGTGCCATGGATTTGCAGAGCGGGAATGCTCTAAAGGAATCTCTGCAAGCTGTGAGTCATGTTAAGAATGAAATGCCACATCAGACTGGTTCCTTTTGTCTACCCCTTGTAAATTAAGCACTCCTAGTTAAGTGGGCAGGTAATTCCTTTTACAAAGAAGCTGCCATGTGTTTCTAAATTTGTAGCTGAGAGAACAGAAAACAAACTCATCCTTCACTGCCTCTCTTGGTGCTTTCTATCCTACAGGCCAGTTAGGCGATGGGAAGGGACAGTGCCTGGACCTCCTCCTGTGTTGTGCTAACCTCTGAGGGCACAGGGTACTCCTTTGAGATCCTAAATGGTACTTGGCTCTGCTGTAGTTGGGTTGGTGCCATGTTTACACTTGGTGTGCTCCAAAGGTGGGGAAAGGGAAGGGAAGAATGTCAAGCATCTTCAACTTGCCACAGGATGTGATTAGGTAACTTAAGAGGATTTTCAAGTCTTTCAAACAATGAGTAAACATGTCAAATGTGATGGAAAGCTCCAGAGTCTTATGTGGACAAACTAAGTCTCTGTCAAACTTTGGAGCATCAGGTTAGTGTTGAATTTCTGCTCTGTTTTGACCCCTCTCCTTTGAAGGGGAAGGTAGCAGCTGCTGTGGGAGAGGGAGCAGGCATTTGCAGGCCAGTGAAGGAATAACTGGCCTCTTCTTCTGAGGATTAGTAGTTGCTTTTGAGCAAGCTGCTGATGAAGCTGTAAAGTCTTGTAAGGGAAACTGTGTTACTCTTGAAACTGCAAAGGTCTGAGTCTCAAATTCCACTTGACTCTTGGACTTGGAGTAGTATATATGGAACTTCTTTAAAAGCCCAAATAAGCCAAGGAACTCCACAGTGTACATGCTGTGTCTTCACTCAACTGCACTGAGCCTAGCTTTGCCACTCTCAAACTTCTCAGACAGTGATGTTCTCTCTTGTCCTCACTGCAATATAGTAGTATAAAAGAACAGTGATAGGTTCTTGGTTAACCCTTCCCTGGTGGAGGGTGATTGCAGTACTGGTTAGGTAAAGCAGTAGCACTGCTTGATCCACATCTGTGTTCATCTGTTTCCTGTGCTAAATAGCCAGGCTGCATCAGCAGCTGCCTCCCTGGAGCTCAGACACTGCATCTAAGTGAAGCCTGCATCCTTCACAACTGTAGTTACTTGGAGGTAGAGGAGAGAGATCTGAGGTGTAAGGAGTTAACTGCATGGGATGTTTTAACAGTGATGCTTTACCATAATCTTTTCTTGGGCATGATTTTGGTGGCCAGTGGTGAACGTGACCAGAGGCTGGGGCAGAATAGCTTTCCAGGCACAAAAGCCTGCAGAATGGTGGCAGCTTGTGCTCTCCTCTTTTCTACTGGCTTGGCTTGTGAGCTTGATCAAGTTACCATCTCCACAACTTTTTACCTGGAGTGGGATGATACCTGCCTTACAGGTGTGTGCAGGAGCTGCTTTGCTAGTCAATCTGTTGTAGTCAACAGATAAAAGGAATCTTAGAAGTGCAAACCCTCTGAAGTTGCACAGTGTGCTTGTGATATATCCCCATGGAGCAGCTGTTTGGCAAGGTCTAGTGCAATTTCCAGTTAATGAGAGATGTTTTCAGACCCTGCCAAGAGAACAGGTGATGTTTCAAACTGATTTTTTAAGAACTCATATTTATTTCATAGCAGCAGCCAAGGGTCTGTTATGTTTGACAGGACCCTAGATATTCTTGATCTGAAACAGGACCTCAAAGTGTTCTTGGTTATCATAGAATCGGACAGGTTGGAAGAGACCTCCAAGCTCAGCCAGCCCAACCTAGCACCCAGCCCTGTCCAAACAACCAGACCATGGCACTAAGTGCCCCATTCAGGCTTGGCTTCAACACCTCCAGGAATGGCAGCTCCACCTTCCTGGGCAGCCCATTCCAATGCCAATCACTCTCTCTGCCAACAACATCCTCCTAACATCCAGCCTAGACCTGCCCTGGCACAGCTTGAGACTATGTCCCCTTCTTCTGTTGCTGGCTGCCTGGCAGAAGAGACCAACCCCACCTGGCTACAGCCTCCCTTCAGGGAGTTGCAGACAGCAATGAGGTCTGCCCTGAGCCTCCTCTTCTGCAGGCTGCACACCCCCAGCTCCCTCAGCCTCTCCTCACAGGGCTGTGCTCCAGGCCCCTCCCCAGCCTTGCTGCCCTTCTGTGGACCCCTTCCGGCACCTCAACATCACTCTTGAACTGAGGAACCCAGAAGTGGACACAGCACTCAAGGGGTGGCCTGAGCAGTGCTGAGCACAGGGGCAGAAGAACCTCCCTTGTCCTGCTGCCCACACTGCTCCTGAGCCAGCCCAGGATGTCACTGGCTCTGCTGCCCACCTGGGCACACTGCTGGCTCCTGTAATGTGTTGCACAGCACCAAAGAGAATCCCTGCTTTAAAGCTTGAACAAGAGCAGTGCATATCAAGGATAACTTTGTGTCTGTATCACTTTGGGATCTTCAGAGAGGAAACTCTTCCAGTATCATTCCTGCAATCTGGTAAAGCTTGCAGTTAGACACACTATAGGGTCTGGTATGTCCTTTACTTAAATTTAAGAGCAGGAACGTGCTCAACAGGAAAAAAAACCCACACCTTTTTGGTCCTTCAGAGACGTCTGCTGGTGTAAGTGATGATGAAATCTGAGACAAGGGGGGGAAGTAGAAGTGTGTGTCAGGCCCGCTTAGTTTAGGATGAAAGGTGTGCTTGGAGTTTAAGGATGTTGGTAAAGGTAATGATGTAAGTAAGTGTGGTCCTTGGCCTGTAATTCAGGGAGCAAATGAAGATTTTTGGGCTGAAGAGGCTGGAAACACGTGGCAGAGGGCTGAGGGCCAATGTCTGTGGCAAAGCTGTTGGAGTACTGGTCTAGTGAAGTCACTGTCAGGAAACAGTGAAGGGCTTGAAGATGAGACTGGGGAGAGGAAAATATCTGGTGGTGCATAGGGCTCTGATGGCCTTCAGGCAGTGCCACACTGGTGCCCCAAGGCTGCTTTACAGCCTCTGACACAGCAGCGCCTTGGGCTGCAAGTGTGGATGTGTCGCTCTGCTTCTGGGCTACTGGGGCTGGTGCTGGCAGCACTGTTTCCACTGCATCAGCATACAGCAGTGCTCTCTCACTCAGAGGTGCTGACTGCCCAAGGGACAGGCTGATGTGGTACAACTTGCCCTTCCCCTCAGCACTCTGCTCCTGCAGCCCAGAGCCTCAGTGCAAACAGTTGGCTTGCTGAGTGGCAAGAGATGACTTGGCTGTCTTGGGAGCCAGTTGCAGCCTGTAGGCTACTGGTCCTGACAGGTTATCTAGATGCCTGAGATGGCAGTAGTGCCTCCTTTTCTGTAATCCTCAGTTATTTTGGGCTGCTTATTTATAGGCATTAAGTGTCTCAAACAGAACTGCTGCTAACTGCTCTATTGGTTTGCTGCAGGACGTGCTGGCCATGTAAGAGCTCTTGTGGCAGGAGAGGGAGTTAACAGGTGTAAGGGATGCTATCTGTGAGCTGCCTTGGCACCAGCTGTACTGACCTTACTGCTTCTAACATGTCTCAGAGGAAAAAGGCTCTGGGCATTGGTTCCTCTGTACTGTAAAACACAAGGAGCTAAATCTCACAGAAGACTGTGAGTGAGGCTTGGTCTGAAAGACTCAAGCAGATAGAGATGATGTTTGGATTGTCTAGAGATGAGAGTAATTAAAGCAACCTTCATGTTGGACATTGCTTTTCAAACCTTCTGCAGTCTTAGGAAAGATCTTCAGTTAAATGTTCAGTGACTTCTGTACTGTGGTCTGATCTGACCCTCTTGCCTGCTGCCCTTTAGAGATCTGTCAGTGTATGTCCTGATACTCACTTTGGTTTTGCTGCAAGTTTTCTTTGCAGGTATTGTGATTATTTTTCTCCCCAGAATGAGTTGAAACTCATCCTCTGAGGGGAAAACACCAAGCTGGTGCCACAAACCACCACAGAAAACAAGTCTTAAGACAGTCAAAAGCGACAGAATTTCTCTGGTGCTCCTGCTTAAGCCAGCAGTGTGCACTTAGAGCTAGGAGGGCCAAGCAGAGCCTGGGCTGCAGCAGGAGAGATGTGGCCAGCAGGTCCAGGGAGGTTATTCTCCTCCTCTGCTCTGCTCTGCTGAGACCCCACCTGGAGTACTGCATCCAGTTCTGGAGCCCCCATTACAAGAGGGCTGTGGAGATGCTGGAGTGTGTCCAGAGCAGGGCCAGGAGGATGCTGAGAGGGCTGCAGCAGCTCTGCTGTGAGCACAGACTGAAAGAGTTGGGGCTGTGCAGGCTGCAGAAGAGGAGGCTCCCAGGTGACCTTCTTGTGGCCTTCCAGGATCTGAAGTGGGCTACAAAAAAGCTGGGGAGGAACTTTTTAGGCTGTCAGGGTGTCACAGGACTGGGGGGAATGGAGCAAATCTGGAGGTGGGGAGAGTCAGAGTGGCCATGAAGAGGAAGTTGTTGAGCATGAGAGTGGTGAGAGGCTGGACTGGGTTGCCCAGGGAGGTGGTTTAGGCCCCCATGGCTGGAGGTGTTTAAGGGCAGGCTGGATGAAGCTGTGGGCAGCCTGCTCTAGGGTAGGATGTCCCTGGGCATGGCAGGGGAGTTGGGACTGGCTGCTCCTTGTGGTCCCTTCCAACCCTGACTGATCCTATGATTCTATGGTTTATTAGCAATATCACTTCATTAAGGCTAAATACTTTCTCAGGCAACACTGTTCCTACTCTTCTTAAGTAGAACTTGACCTTGGTAAGCTGAAGTCTTCAGTGGACTTGAGAATCCCAGCTCCCTGTGGCTAGGACACAGGTATTCTTCCAGCAGTTGAAGCCAGTGCAAGCAGTTTGCCATGTGGAAGACAAAGTCTGGAGGTCAGTGAACTGTTTTGCTGCTGTCGACCATGACTAAGTCCTCCCACAAGCAAGCTGTTGGAAGAACTTCAAACTGATTCCCTTGTTAAGTTTTCTTGCTGGTGAGTGACTTAGGGAATTACTTTCCATGCAGTTCCCTACTGCTTCCTGACCACTACTTAATTCTGTAATGCAGACTACCTTCTGTATTTGTATAAACATCCTTTGCATACGTGGACACTGCTTAAGGGTAATACAGATACATGGCTCAGCAGTCAAAACATCTGTGAAGAAAGTTATTGTAGGTATTTAAGGTCAACTGTTTATTAGGTGTCTGGAAACAGATCTGTGGTGATATTTCTGAAGTGCAAGTGTGGCATATATTTGTAGTGGGACAGATTGCCTTTGGCTCTTCAACCCAGTGTTCCAGTTAGCATACCCAGGCTGTGTGAGTGTGTTCAGGATTGTGGTACTGCTGCTTTCAGTGGGCTGGGTGCTAGGTTGGACTAGATGAGCTTGGAGGTCTCTTCCAGCCTGGCTGATTCTATGATTCTATAAGGAGATGAGGGAAATCTTTTAGTCGTGGTACTGAAGGATTACTGATGTAAGTCTAAGAGTTGCAAACTTGCTCAGGAAATACAGTTGTGTTGGGGGGAGGGTTCTAAGTAGGAAACGGCATGAGATGGCCAAGGGCAAGGTGACAAAAGTCAAGCTGTCAGGCAGGCCTCTAGCTGTGCATTGTCTGGCAGAATTGCCTTTGAGTAGCTGTTGCTATGAATGTTGACTTCCTCTTCTTGACCAGTCCTGGTTAACAGTACTGGGATAAAAGTGAGCAGCTTCAGTGTCTCCTAGGTGTGAAGCTGTCATATGGCCCCACTGGCAAAAGCAGAGCAGTTCCAGAGCAGTAACACTTTTTTCTGCCTCAGCTGTGCAGTACTGTGGGAAGACTTTTACTGTAATGTTTGTTATGGGCTGCTGCTGGCTTCTGTTTGACTGGGAAGGGGGAAGAAGAAATAACAGGATGAAGTCTGAGTGACTCGATGTGTTTTTCCCTCGTGTACTTACTGAGTACCCACTGGGTTTGAGTTACCTGCTACCCATTGGTCTGGTCTGTAAGATGCTGCAAAGGCTAGCTACTGATTTGTGCTCCCTCCCAGAGCAGCCATCTCCTGCTTTTCAACTGAAAAGGAATCTTTGAAGAGTCTTCTTGGCAGAGTGCTGTTGTGGAGAAGGCACAGTATTTCTGCCTCTGAGCTGCCAGAAGTACCAGCCAAGAGCACCTTTCTGCATAGAACCATAGATTGGTTTAGGTTGGAAGAGACCTCAAAGCTCAGCCAGTCCCAAACCCCTGCCATAGGCAGGGACACCTCCCACTAGAACAGGTCACTCAAGGCAGCATCCAGCCTGGCCATGAACACCTCCAAGGAGGGAGCAGCCACAACCTCCCTGGGCAACCTGTGCCAGTCTCTCACCACCCTCACTGCAATCAACTTCTTCCTAACATCCAGGTTGAATCTCCCCTCTGCCAGTTCAAACCCATTCCTCCTTGTCCTGTCATTACAAGATGCTGTAAATAGTCCCTCCACAGCCCTCCTGTAACTCTCTTCAGATACTGGAAGGCCACTTCAAGGTCTCCTCAAAGCCTTCTCTTCTCCAGGCTGCAGAGCCCCAACTCCCTCAGCCTGTCCTCATAACAGAGCTGCTGCAGCCCTCTGAGCCTCTTGGTGGTCTCCTCTGGACTGGCTCCAACATTTCCATGTGCTTCTTGTGCTGGGGGCTCCAGAACTGCACACAGGACTCCTAAAAATAGTAAGGTTTGAGCTGCCATAGTTACATGGAATCTCCTGCTCTTCAGGTTTTCCTAGGAAGGCAACAGTAAGTTGACATCAATTGTTTTCATTTCACTGCCTGTTATCTAGTTCTTTTACCAAAACATTCTAGCTTGCTTCAAACTAGCACAACATCTATAAAGCTCTGGCACAGCTTGAGCCTCTGTCCCCTTGTTCTGTTGCTGCTTGCAGCAGAAGAGCCCAATGGGCTGCCTGGGGAGGTGGTGGAGTCGTCGTCCCTGGGGCAGTTCAAGGCAAGGTTGGATGTGGCACTTGGTGCCATGGTCTAGCCTTGGGCACTGTGGTAAAGGGTTGGACTTGATGATCTGTGAGGTCTCTTCCAACCTTGGTGATACTGTGATACTACCTGGCTATAGCCTCCCTTAGGGTAGTTGTAGACAGCAATGAGCTCTGCCCTGAGCCTCCTCTTCTGCAGGCTGCACACCCCCAGCTCCCTCAGCCTCTCCTCACAGGGCTGTGCTCCAGGCCCATCCCCAGCCTTGCTGCCCTTCTCTGGACACCTTCCAGCACCTCAACATCTCTCTTGAATTGAGGAGCCCAGAACTGGAGACAGGATATAGGTGGTTTCTCATCTTTCATCTTTGTTCCCTGGCAGTGCATTAGCTTGCCTGCTATCCCCTCCAGCAGTATACTCTGGTGAGCAGTAAGCAGACTACCTTTCACTTGTGCTCCCTGGTGATGAAATAAGCACTGCTTCTGATCCTCCCTAGGGGTGCCACTTCTTGCAAGGCTTAGTTTACAGGTCATAATCCAAGCTGCTGGAAGGGTGAGCAGTGTCCTCCAGTGAGAAGAGGAACTTTGGTCCCTGTGCTCTAAAGAAAAGCAAATTTCTTCAGATGAGATCAGAACAGCCTCTTATGCTACAGAAGGTATAAAGAAAGCAAACTGCTTAACCCTGTGCAGAAGCTCACTGTGTTCATCCAGACTTAGTGGTGGGGTGAGTACTGCCCTTCACACTCTGAGGTACTCTATGTGAGTGTGGAAGCTTCTATCACAGCCCCCTTCAATTCTGTCAGCTAAAAAGGCTATTTCAGGTTTTGTCCACTGCAGTGTGCCCAGGTGGCCAAGAAGGCCAGTGACATCCTGGCTTGGATTAAAAATGCTGTGGCCAGCAGGAGCAGGGAGGGGATTGTCCCCTTGGAGTCAGCTCTGGTGAGGCCACAGCTTGAGTGTTGTGTTCAGTTTTGGGCACTGCAACACAAGAGAGATGTGGAGGTGCTGGAGCAGGTCCAGAGGAGGGCAATGAAGCTGTGGATGAGCCTGGAGAATAAATCTGATGAGGAGTGACTGAGGGAGCTGGGGATGGTTAGTGTGAGGGAGAGGAGGCTGAGGGGGGACCTCATAGCTGTCTACAGCTACCTCAAGGAGCATTGTGGAGAGGCTGCAGCTGGGCTCTGCTCACAGGTCACTGGAGACAGAACAAGGGGGAATGGCCTCAAGCTGAGGCTGGGGAGGTTTAGATTGGACATTGGGGAAAGTTTTTCCATGGAGAGAGTGGTTAGGGACTGGAATGACCTGCCCAGGGAGGTGGAGTCACCCAACCTGGGTACGTTTAAGGGTGGTTTGGATGTGGAGCTTAGGGCTATGGTTTAAGGTGAATCTTTGTAGAGTAGGGTTCTAGGTCAGACTTGGAGGTCCTGGGAGGTTTTGCCAATCTGCATGTTGCTGTGAGTGTGAGAATGCTGACCAGAGAGCTTGAACATGTTTGTTCTGAGGCCAGGTCTTAGACCAGAGAGAAAATGATTCACACAATCTGTGGAATCCAGATAAAGCCACAACTGTTGTGCCACAGCTTTCTCCACAGCATGTCCCAAAAAGGAAGATGAGGAGACGCAGCAATCTTGGCAATTCTGTGTCAAAGATTTATGCTGTAAAGGTCTCATGTTTGTTTACAGTAAATTGGGACCCTGCTTCCTTCAGGGAGGCAGACAGCAAAACCAGACCAATATGTATGTTAGATGGTTTTTTAATAGCTTTCACTAGAGAGATGCATACAAAAGTGGAGCACAAAGTTAGCTGAGCACTTGCAGAACTTTGTCGATGATCTGGAGCAGGAGATTGAGTCCAGCATCAGTAAGTTTGCAGATGACACCAAGCTAGGAGCAGCTGTGGAGCTGTTGGAGGGTAGCAGAGCCCTGCAGAGGGACCTGGGTGGGCAGAGGCCAATGGGATGAGATTGAACAAGGCCAAGTGCAGGGTTCTGCACTTTGGCCACAACAACCTGAAGCAGCACTACAGGCTGGGGCCAGAGTGGCTGGAGAGCAGCCAGGCAGGGAGGGAGCTGGGGGTGCTGGTAGAGAGGAGCTGAAGAGGAGGCAGCAGTGTGCCCAGGTGGGCAGCAGAGCCAATGGCATCCTGGGCTGGCTCAGGAGCAGTGTGGGCAGCAGGACAAGGGAGGTTCTTGTGCCCCTGTGCTCAGCACTGCTCAGGCCACACCTTGAGTGCTGTGTCTTTTCCTGAGGGCTGCTCTCCAGCCTCTCACTGCCCAGCCAGTGAGTATTACTGCTGCAGTGTTTTGAAGGGGCAGAGAAGAATATCTCAGCTATTAGCTAATGAGAATGTGTCTTTTATAGTTGCTGCTTAATCCAGAGGCTAAAAATTCAGGGATATCAAAACCTTTATGACATTAGGGGAAAAAACCAACCACATTTGTTTTTAAGAGCTGTGTTAGCCATAAATATAAGCAAGCTGCTGCTGACCCAACACTGGCAGCACAAGCTACTTTTTATTTCATACAGGAATATGGTACTAGATATGAGCAAGGATAAACTCCTGTGCTTTTCACTTGGCTTCACTGCCTTTGAGACTGGAGGAATAATTGAGTAAATAAGGGCAACCTCCTTTGTTACTCTGTATGGCTGATGGGAACAGAATCCAGTTCTGAAAGCTCTCTGGAGATGGCAAGGCTGACCTGTAGAAGGAGATGTGGCAAGAGACTGCTGTCTGCAGAGAGAAGTAGCAATAATGCTTCTGAAGCTCAGACTGAAGTGCTGGTGATAGCACATGAGAAGGCAAAGGAAATGAGGAGAAGTCCCTGATGCAGCCATCCTCTCCTGAGAGTTATCTTGGGTTAATCACGGTCTTGGAATCATGTAGGGGTAAGAATATAGTTAAGAATCCTTTAATGTTTGCAGTACCTCCTCTTTTAATATCCCTCCTGTGCAATGGAATTTCAGTCTTGGCATTCACTTAGTCTACCTCTGCTGATGGGCAGCCAGCCCTTGCTGGGTTTTGAACTAATGAGCACAGCTCCTTCTAATATCTACTTCTTGGTTCTGCTTTTGGCAGAAGAAATAGCAGCCATAATGAAGGCTGGATGCCAGCTTTGATTGGAATGCCTCTTTCAGCATTTTGGAAGAATTGGTTTAAGGAGGAGTGAAACTTGTGCAGCTGTGGACTTTTAGTGGGTGATGTTTTCCATCCTACAAGTTCTACAGGAGCAAAGTATTCATATTGGAGAGAATGCTTGGGTACAGTTGTGACTCCATTGGAGCTCAAAGCTGAAGGTAGGGCTGCTGAACTGTTTCCTCAGTTGAACACAGATGTTGAGATTCCCTTCCCCTATTCAGGCAAAGGCCTTTCAAGGTATACACAGGGCCAAGCTCACCTATCAAAACCTCTTGAAGATTTAGTTTCTAGTGCACTGCAGATAACAATTCCATGTTCTGTGAAGCTGCATCCTCAGCACTGGTCAGGCCACACATTGAGTGCTGTGTCCAGTTCTGGGCTCCTCAGTTCAAGAGAGATGTTGAGGTGCTGGGAGGTGTTCAGAGAAAGGCAGCAAGGCTGGGGAGGGGCCTGGAGCAGAGCCCTGTGAGGAGAGGCTGAGGGAGCTGGGGGTGTGCAGCTTGCAGAAGAGGAGGCTCAGGGCAGACCTCATTGCTGTCTACAACTCCCTGAAGGGAGGCTGTAGCCAGGTGGGGTTGGTCTCTTCTGCCAGGCAGCCAGCAACAGAAGAAGGGGACAGAGTCTCAAGCTGTGGCAGGGAAGGTCTAGGCTGGATCATAGGAGGAAGCTGTTGCCAGAGAGAGTGATTGGCATTGGAATGGGCTGCCCAGGGAGGTGGTGGAGTTGCTGTGCCTGGAGGTGTTGAAGCCAAGGCTGTCTGGGGCACTTAGTGCCATGGTCTGGTTGCTTGTCTGGGGCTGGGTGCTAGGTTGGACTGGCTGAGCTTGGAGGTCTCTTCCCACCTGCTTGATTCTGTGGTGATTATTTTTCCTTATGTATTGATTTTCTTGCAGAGCAGTTCCAGAAGTAGTAGTCCTCTTCATACACTTGCTGTGCTAATAATAGTGTCTAATATCTGTGACTGTGACCAAAGTGAGACCCTGGCTGTGCTGTAGACCAGACATTTGAGACAGATTATCTGGCTTGATGTCAGCTCAGTTGAACTCATTTTGCTGTGTGTGCTTCCATAATCTGCCTTCTGTGAGTGCTAAGGGGAATTGACATCACTGACCTAGAAGACCTTGTTCAGGGGGTTCCAAAGCTGTCTTGGATAAGACTACATATCCACTTTTTGTCGTGGGTGGTCTCTGACATCTACAGAATGCTTTGTGGTGTTGGGGAGAATGCATGATGGGAGGAGAAAATAGGGATTTTATCTTCTTGTTGGTTTGGAATGGTTAGACCTGGACACTGCACTTAGAGTAGGTGTCCTGCTCATCAGCAGTAACACTGTGGAAGGAGAGGGCAAAGCACTTCGAGTTCTTCAGAGAAAGACAGCATGAGATAGGAGTCTAGATGAATTGATGGCAGGTGCTGAAGCCAAATTTTAAGAGCTTTGGATTTAAACTGAAGCTCTTTATAGCCATCAGGCTGCCGATGGCAAGGCAACAGAATTGGTAGTCCCTTGATCAGGTTACTCGTTTGAGAACACCTCAGCAG
Organism: Pogoniulus pusillus; assembly: GCF_015220805.1. Taxonomy (NCBI): domain Eukaryota; kingdom Metazoa; phylum Chordata; class Aves; order Piciformes; family Lybiidae; genus Pogoniulus; species Pogoniulus pusillus. Next base: position 24,452,534 of record NC_087264.1, on the reverse strand, counting down.
AACCTGGTTGCAGTTAATGTGTATCCCCATGTTACACAGCCAAGAGCTACCTGAGGAGCTTCTTTGGTATGGAGCCTTTCCTGCCCTTCAAACCAAGGAAGGAGTGTCCTGGGGTTCATTACAGCATAGTGAGAGGTATTAGTATGGTGCTGGCAAAATCACATCAGCAGAAATGGAGATGTGCAAGGGAAGAGTCTTGCACTGTTGTTCTTCAGCAGTGATAGGCCCCAGTGATACTGGAAATCTTAGGAAGGATTTAAATGCAGGTGGAGGGGAAAATGTCTATGGACTACACAGTGAGATATAATTGTGTCAGCTTTCATTGTCTAACCATTCAGGAGCTCAAAACTGGCCCTACATCTTAGCCATTCTCTCTGCAGTACTCCAAGCTCTTGTGAAAAGCAAAGAAGCTTTCCTAGGCTGACTGCACAGCCAGTCCTGCTAAAGCTAGGAAGGGGGGAAATGAGCTCAAATGAAAGACAGAGGGGGAAAACAGGCTCAATAAAGTGTTCTTTCACAGCCACTTTCTGTGTAGCTAAACATCCCCTGTGAGCACACAGAACTCTGCACCTTCCGGGTCTGGCTTTCAGTGATTTACTGGGTTTTAGTGGGGGATAAAAAGGAGGGACTGCAGTCTCCTCTGTCTTTCAAGAGTTGAGCCAAGAGGGTCTGCTCCAGCTCATGAAGCGTGCATGGAAGGGTTTAAAGCATTCACCATCATAGCATTTGTGTAAGGATGGGGATCACTCTTCCTGGAAATGTTGCTTGTGATACCATCTGTTGTTGAAGTATACACTCTTCTGCTGAAACCCCACCTGGAGGGCTTCTGGAGCCACTGCTACAAGAGGGCTGTGGATGTGCTGGAAGGTGTCCAGAGAAGGGCCACAAGGATGAGCAGAGGGCTGGAGCTGCTCTGCTGTGAGGAGAGACTGAAGCAGATGGGGCTGTTCAGTCTGGAGAGGAGAAGGCTCCTGGGTGACCTTATTATGGCCTTGCAGTATCTGAAGGGGGCTACAAGAAAAGCTGGGGAGGGACTTTTTAGATGTCAGGAAGTGCCAGGACTAGGGGGAATGGAGCAAAGCTGGAGGTGGGGAGATTCAGACTGGATGTTAGGAAGAAGTTGTTCAGCATGAGGGTGGTGAGAGCCTGGAATGGATTGCCCAGGGAGGTGGTGGAAGCCTCCTCCCTGGAGATGTTTAAGGGCTGGCTGAGGCTGTGGGCAGCCTGCTCTAGGGTAGTGTGTCCCTGGGCATAGCAGGGATGTTGGAACTGGCTGCTCCTTCCAACCCTGACTGATTCTGTGAGTTTGTGTACCTGAGAGCTTCCTGTGACAAAACCATACCATTTCCCAATGGAATTGCTGACTTCCCACCTTCTAGTGACAGTACAAAGTTAGGCTCCTGCTATGTTTGCCAGGGCAGGACATCCTCAAGTATTATGACAAATTAAAGCAAAAGGATATGGTGACTCCAAGGAGACTAACTTGGCTTAAGTTACACAAAAGTATGCTTAGAGTTTGTTTCTGAGTTCTGCTGAATAAGCAGAAGACTCCTTAAGCCAATAAAGACAGGATCGAGTCATCAGCAGCACAACCCACTAAAGACCAGATGCCACCTCTCATGTCAGTGAAAGCTGTGCTGCTGGTTGTTTTGGGACAAGAAGTTCATTGCCTGACTATGCAAGCATCTGAGTTTTCTATCTGGTTCAGGGTTTATGGTAGCAGAAGGAGTCCCAGTCAAGCATGCCTTCTCTTGTCGATGTGCTTGACAAGTTGAATTTCATCTCAAGTTTGTTCTACATTTGCATGCTCTCTTGGCTGCAGGAACGAGCTGAGTAAGAGAGTGAGCTTTCAAAGGAGCTGAAGTAGTGTTACTGCCAAGGAATTAAATCGGTCTCCACTTTGACCTTGCTAAACTTGACCAGAAAGGTGTAGAAGTTGTGTGTTGGAAATGTGAGACTCGAAAATGTCTGCTTTGTGTTTCCCAGTGTTGGTTTCCTCCTCTGTTCAGCCAATTGGGGCAGTGCTCTGTGGGGCAGTGCTCGAGCTGCTTGAGGCTTACAAAATGGAATTTTTATGAAGGTGTCCTAGTCTGAGCCTAGCTAGAGTGTTTTGATGAGAAGAATTAGATGACAGGCTGTGAAAAGGAAACAGTGATGATGTCTGCTGCACTCATAGGTTTGCTGAGATGGATAAGAACATAAACATAGATAACAGAGCCGCTCTCTGGGGCTGAACTTCTCTCTCTAACCTCACCTGCCGTCTGTGTGACTAATCCATCTGCTTCCTGACCCTCCAAGCTGCCTTGAGCATAAGGCAAACTCTTGGGTAAGGTAGAGGGGTGTGAGGGAGGTGGAAGGGTGGTTGGGAGCCTCTGCTGGGGACTCTGGTTTCTGGGAGGGCTGCTGTGTTTCTGTGTTACTTTTAACTTGTCTATTTCTGTATCTAGTGTAAATATCTGCTTGTCTGTTGTGCTAAGCTGTAATGTAAAACTTCATTCAATTTCACAGGCTCACAGGATGTCAGGGGTTGGGAGGGGCCCAAGGAGATCATCCAGTCCAACCCCCCTGCCACAGCAGGACAATGCTATCTAACACAGATCAGAGAGGAACACATCCAGATAGGCCTTGAAAGGCTGCAGAGAAGGAGACTCCATAACCTCTCTGGGCAGCCTGTGCAGTGCTCTGGGACCCTCAAAGGAAGGAAGTTCCTTGTTCCAGCTTGTGTTGAGCTGGAACCTCCTGTGCTGCAACCTACACCCATTGCATTTCCAGAGCCTCTGAGTCTAGTCTGGGTGATTTCCAAAGTGTGGGGGTGCAGGTAACACTCAAACCATTGCAGAAGGTGATGCTGGTGTGTGGACAACAGTGCTGTGGCGTAACAGATTGCTTTAAAATCTGAAATGAACATCTTGTCCTTTTTAAGTCTCAGATATTTTCTCCCCTAAAGTAAATTGTAGAATCATAGACTCAGCCAGGTTGGAAGAGACCTCCAAGCTCAGCCAGTCCAACCTAGCACCCAGCCCTAGACAATCAACCAGACCATGGCACTAAGTGCCCCAGCCAGGCTTTGCTTCAACACCTCCAGGGACAGCGACTCCACCACCTCCCTGGGCAGCCCATCCCAATGCCAATCACTCTCTCTGCCAACAACTTCCTCCTAACATCCAGCCTAGACCTGCCCTGGCACAGTTTGAGGCTGTGTCCCCTTGTTGTGGTGCTGGGTGCCTGGCAGCAGAGCCCAACCCCACCTGGCTACAGCCTCCCTTCAGGGAGCTGCAGACAGCAATGAGGTCTGCCCTGAGCCTCCTCTTCTGCAGGCTGCACACCCCCAGCTCCCTGGGGTAGCTAAACATAAACTTGCATCTTAACAGCAACAATAATAATGAAAAAAAGAAGATACTGTTTTAAAGCTTCACTCTCTGCATGCAATGACCTTCCTTTTTCTGTTGCAAGCAAACATGACTGGAAGAGCCTAGCAGAGCTTCTCTGGGATGAGGTCAGATTCTAAGGGCTTGAACCATTTTTGGTAGGTGGGCTCTTCAAATATGCCATTAGGCAACTTCTTTGGATCCAGTACCTTATCTTCTAAAAGCTGGGCACGGCTGCTGCGTCCTGCTTGGGGGAGCAGGTAGTGAAGAAACCCAAAGTGTTTCCCTCCTAAAAGTCATGGAGCAGATGAAATGCAATACTTAAGCGCTCTCCTTTGTTGTTGTAGCTTACACAAAACAGATCGAGGGAGCATGGTGGGGGGAAGGGAGGATCGCTGTAGAAAAGGGAGGCTTCCATCCTGTCGGGGCAGAAAACTCTTGAATGCAACTCGTACAAAAAAACCTTCTGGAGTTTGGGGGCTTTGTGGTGCGATCCCATGTGTTTGCCCAGCCTTTCAGCGTCCTCAAGCACGGGCTGGTGCGCTTTGAACCCATTCTTGTTTGCACAGCTGGGGGCTTGAGGCTGAAACATAAGTGGTGCTTTAACTTAGGCTAGACTCCTGCCTTTGCAGGTGGGATGACTGAAGGAACAGAAGCACTACAATATCCTTCTTGTAAGTTCCTTCTGGCTGGGGGAAGTGCTGTGACCTTTGCTGGGAAAGCCTGAAGTCTCAGTATAAAACTGTAGGATGCTAGAAAACACCCCCACAGGAACTGGAGCTTGTTAAGATACAGCACTTGGAGAAACTTGGGTTGGAAAATGTGTTCTTTGAACCAAAGTTGTCCGGATGCAAAATGAAGTGCAGACTTGTGAGTGCTGCTGCAAAGAGAACGGTAAAACAAACCACTCTCTCCCCCTCCCTGCCCAAAACACCACAGGCTTCCTAAGAAGCACCACATTCCTCAGAAAGCCTTCTTTTGCTAAGGTTCTGAGGCTGCCTTGGCACTCTCAGGAGAGAGGCTGGACGCTGGCAGGCTGGTGGGAGTTGTAGCCCTGGCCAATCGATGCCTTTCTGCACATGGACGACTGGGAGCCACCTGAGTTTCTAAAGCTTCCTGGCTTTTTTCCTCTGTATTTCTGGAAGCCAAGGATTTTGGAGTCTCTGGCTTGCAACCAGGATCTTTGACACCTTTGAGGCCTGATAAGTGTCTGGTTCCATGGCAGGAAACCTGGCTGAAGTCCCAAAATTAGAGTTGAAGACCTTGTGCCCTGTAGGCATAGCTACACACTCAGCCATGTAGCTGTGTGAAAAACTGGGATCTGGTCCCCACTCTGCCTCCACTGTAGCTAGTTTCACCAGTCTGGAGCTTCAAACCTGGGCAGAGATTTGTGAGGTTAAAGCTAGGAAGTGTGAGATGCTGCTTTCCAACAGCAGGAGGAGAATGTCCAGATATGCATAGTCCCACCTAAGGCTGTCCAGCCTTCGTGGGGAGTTCTTAGAGTGGAGTTCACAGAGTGTACCTCCAAAGCTCATCCAGTCCAAGCTCCCTGCCAGAGCAGGATCTCCTAGACCAGATCATACAGGAACACATCCAGGCAGGTTTGGAATATCTCCAGAGAGGGAGACTCCACAACCCCCCTGGGCAGCCTGTTCCAGGGCTCTGTCACCCTCACAGGGAAAAAAAATCCTCCTCGTGTTTAAATGAAACTGCCTCTGCCTCAGCTTCCAGCCAGTGCCCCTTGTGCTGTTATGGGCATCACCCAGCAGAGCCTGGCTGCAGCCTCCTGGTGCCCACCCTGCACGTAATTGCTATGCAAAGAGGTGCTCGCTCAGGCCAGTCTGAGTGCTTAGACCAGTGGGTGATCAGTGCCTTAGGAACATGACTGGATTGAGAACCTGTTTTCCCCAAGATGTATCCTGAGGGTCTTCAAACTCTTAACTTCAAGACAATGCCATGTGCTGGTTCATCTTCTCTCCCTGCTCCCCAGCTTCGTTGGGCAGCAGCCTCTAGGGCTCGGAAGCAAAGCAGAGCTCTGCACCTCAGGACTGCTGTCATAGTATCATAGTATCATCAGGGTTGGAAGAGACCTCACTGTAGGTTAGTTTCTTGATAGACTCCCACTTTCTCACCTTCATGTCACTTGTGTCCCTTGCTTCCTCTTTGCCCTGAAGCCTTGCAAAGGCGAGTTGCTGCGCTGCTGCAGTGCTCTGGCCACTTCCCCTGCCTCCATCACAAAGGGCTGTGCTGTTCTGTTTGTGCTTATAATGTATCCAGATGGCGAGTAGAATGAGTGACCACCAAGCTCATTTTCACTTGTGGGGTCAGACCTTTCCCTGCTAAATAACACAAGCGTTCCCAGCTGCTATGCAGCTGCAGGGAGTCTGCTTTCCTTCACAGGCATTAAAAACCCTTTAATCAGTGTTTGTTGTTTGTCAGCAGCGGTGCTGAGGTGTGGAGAGAAAGAACAGATATGCTTTGTTGGCAAAGTTAACTTCGTTCTGACCTCTTATCTTTCCTTTTTTCTTTTCAAGTCTGAAGAACCAGAAAGTAGTTCGGGAAGTGGTTTCTGCAAGCACCTGTGCAAATGTATTTGTTAAAGGAGAAGGTTTATGTCCTTAAACAGATGCAGCATTTGACATGAAAAGATGTCCTGAGAGCTGCGTTGAACTGGGAGTCTTTAAGGTGGGCACTCAGACTTTAGGAGCTCTGCTGGCTTAATGCAAGCAAAGGTTCTGAAAGGACAAGTCCTGTCGTTTTATAGTCCTGTTACTTGTGCTATCAGGCCAGCCTGCTCTAGGATAGGGTGTCCCTGGGCATGGCAGGGGGGTTGGAACTGGCTGCTCCTTGTGGTGCCTTCCAACCCTGACTGATTCTGTGATTCTGTTCTAGTGTTGAGCCTTCATTCAGAGAATCTAATTTGCAGTCTGGTCAATTGGAACGTTTCCCTGAGAGATTGTTCATGATAGCTTTGGTGTGGTGGGGGTGGGGGTTTGGCTGTTTGTTCTCTCTCTTTTAGTGGAGTTTTCTGTACTTATAGGTTGGTGGAGCTTTGTCTGGTGTTTTTTTGATTAGTTTTGGGTTTTTTTCTGATCTGCTTTTAGTAGTTCTGCTGTCATGGAGGTAAAGAGAAAAGAACTGAGTGACACTGTATGCACTCTCATTTGTTTTTGGATGCAGTCTGTCCTGAAACAAATGAGAGCAAAGATGTCAAGAAGCAGCTTTGAGAAATCTCAAAGCTGAGATAATTATTCCTCTCTCCTTCTAGATGAAGCTTGGAAACCTGCTGGAGCTGCACATGTTTACAAGGGTTGTTTTTCTCCTGAGCCTTAGTCTGTTCATGTTGTGTGTCTGAGTGTAAGAGCACCAGGCAGGGCTTGTTTGCAGAGCATTTTTGCCTTGCTATCCAAAGCTGTTAGGACATTGAGCTTCAGGAGCCACACTTGCATGTTTGGTGTAAGAGGCAGGATACTTTATCTTGCTGCCCCTTGGCTGAAGGGTCCAGAGAAGGGCAGCAAGGCTGTGGAGCACAGCCTTGTGAGGAGAGGCTGAGGGAGCTGGGGGTGTGCAGCTTGCAGAAGAGGAGGCTCAGGGCAGAGCTCATTGCTGTCTACAGCTACCTGAAGGGAGGCTGTAGCCAGGTGGGATTGGGCTCTTCTGCCAGGCAAGCAGCAACAGAACAAGCAGAGAGAGTTTCAAGTGGTGCCAGGGGAGGTCTAGGCTGGATGTTAGGAGGAAGTTGTTGTCAGAGAGAGTGATTGGCATTGGAATGGGCTGCCCAGGGAGGTGGTGGAGTCGCTGTGCCTGGAGGTGTTGAAGCCAAGCCTGGCTGGGGCACTTCGTGCCATGGTCTGGTTAATTGATGAGGGCTGGGTGCTAGGTTGGGCTGGCTGAGCTTGGAGGTCTCTTCCAACCTGGTTGGTTCTATGATTCTATGAATTGTGTCAGTGGCTCAGCTGTGCCCAGGCTGGGCTGGCTGGCCAGGTGTCAGGGTAGCCAGGTGTCAAGGCACCCTGTGCACCTACCTCGCAGCCCTCAGCCTGGCTTAGCTCTGTCTCCTGCAGTAACCAAGGTGCTTTTTTGGAGCAGGGCTGTGCTCCTTGGGAAAGCCTGCTTGCTTGGAGTGGGAATAAAGCCCTGGGAATGATTAACTTAAGAACTGTAGTCCTAGCAGTTAAAATGATAAATTCAAGTATTTTCCCCATGGGCAAACTTATTTCAGCATCCATTCAGTGTTTTATTTCTTCAAGTGGCTGAGGCCACTTACAAAGGAGGGCAGGCAAAAATGATAGAAACAAAACTCCGTGCTGAGGGGGAGAGGAAGAGGAGTCAAAACAACTAGTTGGTGGACTGTGCTGATGATCATTTCTATAGCATGGATGCTTACCAGCTAGAAACAGGACTAGGAACTGCCCTTTCATCCTCTGAAAGCTGGCAGGGCTGCTGACCAAGCCAAGAGCTCTAAGCTACAGGGAAGCAGGTGAGCTGCTGTAGAGAGGGGAGCTCTTGAAGTCCTTCAGTAACATTGCAGGAGATGCAGTTTTGCTGGCAGATCACCTGAGAAGAACCTTGATAAGAAAGGCTTGGTGCTGGATCCTTCTAGACATGAATGCAGGCTTTTACAATGATAATCTGGTGGAGCAGAACAAGAACCATCTTGTGCAGCTACGTAAACCATTAGCTTTTCTTGGCAAGGCAGGTGTGGCATCCTCAGTGTCTGGAAAGCACCTAACATGCTGTGTGGGCTCCCTGCTCTAATCCAAATTGCAAATTCTAAAAAAGGCTTTGATTTCTCTCTCTCTCTCTTTTTATAACGTGGCTCTTGGCTTAACTTGGGCAAGCAAGAACTTCATAGATTACATTGGGGTGCTCTGCATGTTTCCTCAGGCCCTCATAATTAATCAATGATGGACTGTTCCTCCCCATCCCTCTGAAAAGAGGCATCAGAGGAAAGCTGCTCATAGCTTTAGATTTAGCTTGTTTGCCAGCCCTGTTCTTTAGAGGTGGTGGAGTCACCATCCCTGGAGGTGTCCAAGCAAAGCCTGGCTGGGGCACTTAGTGCCATGATCTGGTTGGTTGGCTAGGGCTGGGTGCTAGGTTGGAGTGGATGAGCATGGAGGTCTCTTTCAACCTGGTTGATTCTATGATTCTAGGTGCCCATGGTGGAAGGAGAGGCACTCCTGCAGAGGAGAGGGCTTTCAGGACACCTTGTGGCAGCCTTCCAGTATCTGAGGGGAGCTACAGAATGGCTGGGGAGGGACTACTGACAAGGTCTTGTAATGACAGGATGAGGGGATATTGAAACTGGATGTTAGGAAAGGGTTCTCTACAGTGAGGGTGGTGAGACACTGGCACAGGTTGCCCAGGCAGGTTGTGAATCTTTGATCATATTCTGTGCTTCTGTGCTCCACAGCCTCCCTGGAGGTGTTCAAGGCCAGGTTGGATGCGGCCTTGAGCAATGTGTTCTAGAGAGAGGTGTCCCTGCCTATGGCAGGGGGTTGGAACTGGCTGAGCTTTGAAGTCCCTTCCAAACTAAACCATTCTATGATTCCTCTCTATACAAAGTGTTTTGGTACAGGGTGCAGAAGATTGGATTGGAATGGGCTGCCCAGGGAGGTGGTGGAGCCTCTGTCCCTGGAGGTGTTCAAGCAAAGCCTGGATGAAGCACTTAGTGCCATAGTCTGGTTGACTGGACAGGGCTGGGTGACAGGTTGGAGTGGATGAGCTTGGAGGTCTCTTCCAACCTGGTTGGTTCTATGATCATCAGATTTTTGAAGTCATAATCTGGAGATGAATTTCAGGTGTGGGTGAATTTTCACAGTACAAGCTGAGTTTTCAGTGGGTTTGTGATAGAGTTTGGTGCTGTGTATTTGGTCTGTGGAAACCTGCTCCTGACACCAAGAGTTTGCCAAGAGTTTGATGCCAGTAGCTGAAGCCCTGCAGGCTGTGATGGATGCCTGTGCCCTTTCTAAAGCAGAGTGGCTCCTGTGCTTAACTGACTCATGTCTGTGCAACAGGCTGCAGTGCTGGGCAGCTCTGCTTTTAGAACCTGTTTATATAGGCAGCTGCAAAGCCTTGTGAGACTTAACAGGGTCTCTGATAGCACACAGTGGGAGGAAGCATTCAGTGTCTTCAGTCTTGCTGCTTTCTGCTGTGTATTTCCAGTTCCTGGGTCAGTTCAGATTTTTGCACTTCAGGGGGCTACAGAACAACTGCTGTAGCCAGAGCAATTCCAAGCCCACTTGTGATACTTCAGCCCCTGACAAGAGCTGGGCAAGAATCTGGTCCAGCTTTATAGTGTTTTTATAGTCTAGTCCAGGTCTCCATAAACAATGTAAAATTGCCTTCAGGTTTAGATTTTCCAGTTTCCTATTTGGAACAGGTGTTGCCAGGTTGTAGAAAGTGTTGCTGGAAAGGAACAAAAACCATTATAAAAACAAAGCCTCTGCACTGTTACAGACTTGGGCAAGTCTCTGACAGATGAAATTTGAGGGGAAGAAATGCTTGCCCCCTCAACAGTAAAACAAGTGCAGACCTGGAATCATAGAATCAGTCAGGGTTGGAAGGGACCACAAGGAGCAGCCAGTTCCAACCCCCCTGCCATGGGCAGGGACACCCTACCCTAGAGCAGGCTGCCCACAGCCTCAGCCAACCTGCCCTTAAACACCTCCAGGGATGAGGCTTCCACCATCTCCCTGGGCAACCCATTCCAGGCTCTCACCACCCTCATGCTGAACAACTTCTTCCTAACATCCAGTCTGAATCTCCCCACCTCCAGCTTTGCTCCATTCCCCCCAGTCCTGTCACTCCCTGACATCCTAAAAAGTCCCTCCCCAGCTTTTCTTGTAGCCCCCTTCAGATACTGCAAGGCCATAATAAGGTCACCCAGGAGCCTTCTCCTCTCCAGACTGAACAGCCCCATCTGCTTCAGTCTCTCCTCACAGCAGAGCAGCTCCAGCCCTCTGCTCATCCTTGTGGCCCTTCTCTGGACACCTTCCAGCACATCCACAGCCCTCTTGTAGTAGTGGCTCCAGAACTGGATGCAGTACTCCAGCACAGCAGAGGGGCAGAATCAGCTCCTTGGCCCTGCTGGCCACACTTCTCCTCCTGCAGCCCAGACTCTGCTTGGCTGCTTGGGCTGCAAGTGCACACTGCTGGCTCCTCTTGAGCTTCTCCTCCACCAGCACCCCCAGGTCCCTCTCCTCAGGGCTGCTCTCCAGCCAGTCAACACCTCACTTTACTTTTCCCAGCTGTCATATGTACTAGGGGCTGTAGCAATGCCTGAATCTTCCAAACATGCATGAATGCAGGGCTGATCTTTTGATATGAAAATATGAAGCTTCTGAATTGGGGTTTTTTTTTTTTTTCCTTGGGCTTTTTTAATTGTGGAAAGGGAGTGAAGGAGATTTTTCTAAGAGTAACAAAACCCAACAAATATCAGAGATCCACATCCTTAGTGGTTAAAAACCAACCCAAAGTCAGCTTCAGGCAATGCTTTTTTTCAACAGCTTAGCCTCCAAAGCAGGGAGCAGACAGCTTTGCAGGCAACTCTAACACCAAGGCCATTATGGCAGAGGCTTGCACTTCACTGTAAGGCATTCAGATGCCCACACACCCGGAGAGCCATGGCTTTGTGCATGCAGGCAGGGTGTCTGTCAGCCACTCTGGGCTGCTGAGCTCATAAGTGCTTTGACAGAGAGCTGGGTGTTGGTGTAGTAGAGAGCAACCTGGTGTGTGTTGTCTGTCCGTCCCCTCCAAGGTTTGCAGGATGCTTGTGAGATGGGTGCTTGGGAAGGGGAACAGAAAGGCAGATTTGACTTCTCTTTGCTTAATCACAGCAGCATCCATGGTGGCAAAGCCCCTCAGGATCACCAAGTCCAGCCTGTGGCACAACAGTTGTGGCTTTATCTGGATTCCACAGATTGTGTGAATCATTTTCTCTCTGGTCTAAGACCTGGCCTCAGAACAAACATGTTCAAGCTCTCTGGTCAGCATTCTCACACTCAACGGAACATGCAGGTTGGCAAAGCCTCCCAGGACCTTCAAGTCTGACCTAGAACCCTGCTCTACAAAGATTCACTTTAAACCATAGCCCTAAGCACCACATCCAAACTACCCTTAAACACAGCCAGGTTGGGTGACTCCACTACCTCCCTGGGCAGGTCATTCCACTCCCTGACCACTCTCTCCATGGAAAAACTTTTTTCCTCATGTCCAATCTAAACCTCCCCAGCCTCAGCTTGAGGCCATTTCCATTTGTTCTGTCTCCTGTGAGAAGAGCCCAACAGCAGCCTCTCCCCAGTGTACATTCAGGCAGCTGTGGACAGCAGTGAGGTCTCCCCTCAGCCCCTTCTCTCTCACACTAACCATCCCCAGCTCCCTCAGTCTCTCCTCATCAGATTTATTCTCCAGGCCCTCATGAGACTTGATTCATGAGTCCCCTTGTGCTGCTCTGAGGCTAATTGGAATATTCTAAAGAAAGAAATTAGATCATTGGTTGTAAAAAGACAATTATGAGAGTTTCTATCATTCATTGTTTTGAAAGGCATAGAAAGCCAAAAGATAAAGACCCTGTCCCTTTTTGCTCTGGGTGGTTCTCCCTTCATCTTTACTCCACTCTAATATCTTCCACTAGCTGACAATAAAAGCAATAAGCAAAACTTATTTGTTTGTTTGGGGGGGGAGAGAGAGAGGCTGTGAGTCTCTGCCCTTTTGAGAGCAGACCTCATTGCTGTCTACAACTGCCTGAAGAGAGGCTGTAGCCAGTTAGGGTTGGTCTCTTCTGCCAGGCAACCAGCAACAGAAGAAGGGGACACAGTCTCAGGTTGTGCCAGGGGAGGTCTAGGCTGGATGTTAGGAGGAAGTTGTTGTCAGAGAGAGTGATTGGCATTGGAGTGGGCTGCCCAGGGAGGTGGTGGAGTGGCCGTCCCTGGAGGTGTTGAAGCCAAGGCTGGCTGGGGCACTTAGTGCCATGGTCTGGTTGCTTGTCCAGGGCTGGTGCTAGGTTGCACTGGCTGAGCTTGGAGGTCTCTTCCAACCTGGCTGATCCTGTAAGTGGGGTAGTATGGGATGTGAAAAGGGCTGCTGTTGTGTTCTACCAGAACTGTGACAGTGGTCTTGGAAAGAGGACTGACAGTTGAGGTCCTCAGGGAAACAGTATGAATCTGGGAGAGACCTAAGTGTCTCTGCAGGCAGCTCAGAGTACAGCTTGAGGGTACATCGGTGACCTACACGCCTTGATCCTTGCAAAGTCCTGTGGAGACTCATTCTTGTGTATTGTGAGTTCCTCTACCTCCAAATGATAAGGCAGAAGCCACGTTGTCTTCAGAGAAGAGAAACAGTAGTGACCATGGTATGGAGAAAGTCACCTGGGTGAGGAATTGGGAGAGTGGGGTTGTTCCCATGGAGAGACTGACAAGGAAGGATTCCATGCTCGTATGGAACAGGTTGCATCTGAACTGAGTCCTTGGGAAGAGGAGGCCTTCAGAAAGATGGCAGATTCCTGACAGAAAGTTGCTTTTCACATGGTGTGCAGCTAGACTGTGGGATGCATGGAATGCAGTTGCCAGCTGGGCAGGATGTCATTGGGAAGGAATAAAATGTGGCTTTGGGAGCAGGTGTGTATCCTGCTACAGGTGGTATCCACAGATGACATAATGCTTTAAACCCTGAGTAACTGGCAACATAAAGCTGGCCACGTCCATGGCTCAGCTACCAAGGCCTATCTTGATAGGTTATTCAGAGTCATAGACTCAGTCAGGGTTGGAAGGCACCACAAGGATCATCCAGTTCCACCCACCCCTGCCAAGGGCAGGGACACCCTACCCTAGAGCAGGCTGCCCACAGCCTCAGCCAGCCTGCCCTTAAACACCTCCAGCCATGGGGCCTCAACCCCCTCCCTGGGAACCCATTCCAGCCTCTCACCACTCTCATGCTCAACAACTTACTCCTCACAGCCACTCTGACTCTCCCCACCTCCAGCTTTGCTCCATTCCCCCCAGTCCTATTACTCCCTGAGAGCCTATAAAGTTCCTCCCCAGCTTTTTTGGAGACCCCTTCAGATCCTGGAAGGCCACAAGAAGGTCACCTGGGAGCCTCCTGTTCTCCATTTGGATTCTTCCATCCTCGGTGCTGTTTCTTGCGCCCCTGGCTGAAGCTGTGTGAGCTGGGCTGCTGTGACTCAGCAGTGCCCTTCTCGTGTGGGCTGTGTTTGGCTTAGGCTTCCAGAGGTGAGGCAGAGTGAGTAATATTTCTGTGCTGGTAAAGAAAATGGAATGGCAAAGGCTCTTGAATTATTCTTTTTCCAAACATGTACATGTCTCATTTCAAGTTCCCTGCAGGCACAGTCAGCTTTGGCAGCAGCTCTCACTGCCCTGCAGCGCACCTTGCTGTTGTCCTGAAAACAAAACACTCTTTTGGGCAACCAGACCAATACTTTTGTTCTTTTCTCTCCCTTCTCTGTTTTGCTCCCTTCAGTTTTTGATCAGTGACCGTGACAGAGACCCTCAGTGCAACCTGCATTGCTCCAGGTCCCAGTCCAAGCCCCTGTGCGCCTCGGACGGCAGGACCTATGAGTCAATGTGCGACTACCAGAGAGCCAAGTGCCGCGAGCAGAGCCTGAGCGTGGCGCACCGCGGCCGCTGCAAAGGTAGGTGAACTTCAGGTACCTCCTGGGGGGGATTGGGAGGCCTACCTCATGAACTGGGCTCTTAGACTGCTGAGTTCAGTGCTGCGCACTGTGAGTAGTCTGGTGGGAACGGTGCGTTCGTGTGAGCATGGCTATGTGAGTCTGGGTGTACGTAGCAGGACTAAGAACCAAGCAAGCTGTGAATTAAACAAGACAAAGGAGCCAGAGACATCACTGAGCAAGGGCTGCAGTGCGTATGTGCTGAGCAAAAGGAGCTGGCTCTGTGACTTCAGGTACTTCTCTTGCTCTGTGCAAATGCAAAACGAAATCCTTAAAGAAAAGCTCTTTGCTGCCTGTGTTGGTGAGAAACTGAGATGCCTTTGGGTGGTAAGAAGGTGGAGTGGGGAAGAGTGTGCAGTGCACGTTAGGTGCCTAGTCCCCTCTTGGGAGCACAGAGCTTTCCTCTGCTGAGCTGATTCAGAAGACTGATTGCATGCAAGGCTTTCCCTGACCTCTTTTTTGCCTCTTTGCTGTTACACATCTGCTTCAAAGTGAGAATGTTGCTTCTCTCAACTCTGCTCTTCTTGAGCATAGTCTGAAGGTGAAGTTGAAACTTTTTAAGGACTGTTAGTGTCTTGTCACACAAATGGTTTTGCTTCTGTAGTGTAGTGAAAAATCAAATGCAGCTTCTAAGAGCACAATTGACACAGAGGGCAGATGGCACAGATGTTTTTAGCAAGTGATTAAAGTGACAGGAGAAACTCATTAAAGTCCCTGTAGAAGGATAAATAGGCATGTGTTGTTTAACCCTGGCTTTTGTTGGGGAAAGACTTTTTTTTTACCATTATGAAAATAATATATCTTTGTCAGAATTACTTGTTCTGAAATGGAAATCTCTTTTCAGTGCACAAATAAGCTTTATACTTTAGGTAACTTATGAGCATGACCTCAAATATTACTCTTGTTTGACAATTTCTCCTTGGAGAAAAGCTCACTTGTATGATTTTAATTAAAAAAACCAATTGTTTTTCTTTCTTCACCACTGCTGTGTTGCTTTATGGCAGCTTCTCCTCCATAGCAGGGGAAAAAAGCCTTTGAATGATGCTTTGAGTACTGAAAACCCAGAAGCTTTAATTAATTAATTTGGAGTGTTCTTGCAAGTGATGCTTTTTATCATCACCATAAGGAGCAGTGTTGTGAAAGTCCCTATTTTTTTTTGCTTTCATCACTTGAACAGAGTGACTCAGACAAAGCAACTCCCTGGCTGGTACTGGCATCTAAACTGGTGCTGTTCAGATGCTTGAAACATGGGAGCTGCATCTGTGCTAGTTTGAGCCTATCTGGGATATTTTGGTGAGAGGAATTAGATGATAGACTGTGAAAAGGAAACAGTGCTGATGTCTCCTGCACTCATAGGCTTGCTGAGATGGATAAGAACAAGAACACAAACATAGATAAGAAAGTCTCTCTGGGCTTTTTGGGCTGCACTTCTCTCTCTAACCTGCCTGACTAATCCATCTGCTTC
Source organism: Pogoniulus pusillus (assembly GCF_015220805.1). Classification (NCBI taxonomy): domain Eukaryota; kingdom Metazoa; phylum Chordata; class Aves; order Piciformes; family Lybiidae; genus Pogoniulus; species Pogoniulus pusillus. Next base: position 24,437,014 of record NC_087264.1, on the reverse strand, counting down.
CTAACCCCCCTGGCTGACCCTCCAAACTCACCTTGAACATAAGGCAAGATCTAGGGTGAGGTAGAGGGGTGGGAGAAGGTAGAAGGGTGGTTGGGAGCCCCTGCTGGGGACTCTGGTTTCTGGGAGGGCTGTTGTGTTTCTGTATTACTTTTTAACTTGTCTATGTCTGTCTGTAGCTGTATAGTTTGTAAATACCTGCTTGTATGTTATGCTAAGCTGCAAATATAGCTTCAATCATTCAATTCCCAGTGGCTGAGTCCAGTCTGGGTGATTTTTAGTGTGGGGGATGGGGAACACCCAAACCATCAGATCCCTGTGCACAACTGCCTGCTTCTGCAAGTGGAGAAAATGTTGATTGCCAAACTACACAGCCTGCTCCATATGGCAACTTCAGGGAGCCCCAAAGTAGTGATTAAAGGCTTTTGTCTTCAGCACAGGTAACATATTCTTGCTTTCTGCCCTCAGATGCAACTGAAATGTTTAGCTGAAGCTGCTCACATTCTTTTTTTTCTCTTGCCTCATGGTCCTGGTGGCTAACAAGTTCACCGTGGCACAGCAATGTGCCCTTGTGGCCAAGAAGGCCAATGGGATCCTGGGGTGTATTAGGGAGAGTGTGTCCAGCAGATCAAGGGAGGTTCTCCTGCTCCTCTACTCTGCTGAAACCTCATCTTAAATACTGCCTTCAGTTTCTGACTCCCCAGATTAAGAGGGACAGGGATCTGCTTGAGAGAGTCCAGTGGAGGGCTATGAGGATGATGAGGGGACTGGAGGGCATGGCTTATGAGGCTGAGGGACCTGGGGCTGTTCAGTCTGGAGAAAAGACTGAGAGGGGATTTGATAAATGTTTATAAATATCTGAGGGCTGGGGGTCAGGCTCTGCTCACTGCTCCATGGGATAGGACAAGGGACAATGGGTATAAATTGCAGCAAAAGAGGTTCCAGCTCAACACAAGGGGGAACTTCTTTCCTGTAAGGGTCCCAGAGCACTGGCACAGGCTGCCCAGAGAGGTTGTGGAGTCTCCTTCCCTGGAGCCTTTTTAGGCCTGTCTGGATGTGTTCCTCTGTGATCTGTGTTAGATAGCATTGTCCTGCTGTGGCAGGGAGTTTGACTCAATGATCTCCTTGGGTCCCTTCCAACCCCTAACATCCTGTGAGCCGGTACAGCACCTAAGTAACCTGGGGGTGTCAGACAACTGTGAGCCTTGCTTTCACACACTAAGGCTCTCATGAATCTCTGGGAATTGGGAATGCTCCTAACTATCACTTTCACATTCAAGCTTCCTGGTGATCACTATGTGGGGTGGTATTGGAGGGCATTTTGTTTTTCTAACTGTGTTAAGGTTTTGACCTTTAGTTGTGCTTGGAGGTCACCATTCTTGACGAATACAGACTGGTATGCCAAACTGCAGCCACTTAGCCAGGTTGTTATCTTGTTCTCAAGCAAAGAAAGGGATCAACAGCAGCATTTGAGCACCTTCTCTGCTGTAGGGCACCAGGTTCACCCTGAACATCCTTTGTTTTCCTCTGCATGAGACACTCTAAGTGGGAACATCCTGGAAGAGGGATCCCCTGGGACACTAGGCCTAGTCAGTTGTGACAGATACTGTAAGCTTACCTTTATGAAGTGAGCAAACTTTAACTCGTGCTTCCTTCTTTGAGGAGGGGGTAAAAACCCCACCAGGTAACTAAAATAAGGGCAGCAAGGCAGAGCTCCGCACCCCAGATCACCTCAAGTTTCTAATTTCGTCTCCCGATAGCTCGAAGTGTGCTTCTGCCAAGGCAAACATGGTGGTTTCTATAGTCAGAACAGAACCTTTTTGATTCAGCTTAGCTCTCTGCTCTCTCTTTCAAGAAGCTAAGGACCTTTAAAGATGAAATCTTGCCAGCCCTTTGGGAACTATAACTCTTACTCAGCTTTCACTCCTCGCTAGCTTCTTCACGTGCTTTTCCATGGAATTCCTTCAGTGCTGAACTCCCTCCGAACCCTTTCTTGCACATCACAAAGGGTTAAAAGTCACGAGTAGCTTAAAATGGTCAAACTAGGACAGCCATGACAAATGGAGCCCAATTGAGATTCCAGAGAACAGTTCCAGATGGCATAGCTGTGCATAACACACACAGCCAAGCACTCCTACCTGCATCTTTTGTCAGCAGGCATCTTAAGGGCTGGTGTCAAACGAGAGTGCTGCTTCAGAGCTTTGCAGGGCTGAAGGACAAATGCTTGTGAAATGAGTCTTGGCAGTCTGTCACAGATTATGCAGTGGTGGTTGAGGTATGTTGGATATCTGTGGCTTAAAACACATTCAAGTTCTGTGTTAACTGGTGGGTTTCTAGGAACTTGCTTGGCCTCTTTAAGTGGAAAAAACCCAAACATCCTAAAACGGGGGAAATAGCCTAAAAGCTGCCTTTAGATTCCTGCAACTCAGCTGGTGTAGAGCTTGTCCTTGGATCACAAGCTACTGTGGAGAAGGAACCTCTCTGAGTTACCAGTGGGAGTTGTAACAGAGGTCTTCAGCCCTCCCAGGGCACCTGGCTGAACAAAAATTTTGGCTGATGTACTGGCAAGGAAGTTCTCTTTCTGACTAGGAGTGGAGTTGTTTAAAGGGTAGTTTTTCTCCTCTGTCTACTGTTCTGACTGGACAGGAGGGGATGTTTTGCAATCTTTCTTTTCTTTCAGTTTTACAGGCTAAATTCAGCCTGGATGTGAAGAGGAAGTTCTTCACCATGAGAGTGGTGAGACCCTGGAATGGGTTAAGGAGTGAAGCTTTATATTCACAGCTTAGCACAATGTACAAGCAGATATTCACAATAGATTGCACATATTTACAGCTAGATACAGAAAGATGCAGGTTAAAAGTAAGACAGATCTTAGTGTAGCCTCCAGTATCTGAAGAGGGCCTACAAAAAAGCTGGGGAAGGACTTTTTAGGCTCTGAGAGAGTGACAGGACTAGGGGGAATGGTACACAAGGCTGATGAGGAGAGGCTGAGGGAGCTGGGGGTGTGCAGCCTGCAGAAGAGGAGGCTCAGGGCAGACCTCATTGCTGGCTACAACTACATGAAGGGAGGCTGTAGCCAGGTGGGGTTGGGCTCTGCTGCCAGGCACCCAGCAACAGAAGAAGGGGACAGAGTCTCAAGTTGTGGCAGGGGAGGTCTAGGCTGGATGTTAGGAGGAAGTTGTTGTCAGAGAGAGTGATTGGCATTGGAATGGGCTGCCCAGGGAGGTGGTGGAGTCGCCGTGCCTGGAGGTGTTGAAGCCAAGCCTGGCTGAGGCACTTAGTGCCATGGTCTGGTTGATTGTCTAGAGCTGGGTGCTAGGTTGCACTGGCTGAGCTTGGAGGTCTCTTCCAACCTGGCTGATTCTATAACATCATTGTGATGGTTCTTTTCTCTGGCGTGAGCTGTTTGGCAGCCAAGCTTTAGTGGTTGGCATTTATGTAATATTTCACATTTTCTAATTAACAAAAATAGCAAGGTGAAGTCAACCCTCTGAAATCACATGTTGGTGCAAAGACTACAAAAACAGCCTGTGGAGTGAGAGCGAGGAGGATTGACAGCCCTTTTAAAAACAAACTGGTAAATGTTGATATTAAAGGCACTGTTTTTACTGGCACCGTGCTGTGAAACAACAGGCCAAAAAAAAGACAGTGGTATGCACACACCTCTGCTGCCTGTGCAGTGGAGCTGCTGCTTCCAAGGCAAGGCTGTAAAAGGGCTGTCGCAGCCTTTGAAAATCAATGAGGGGAGCATGGGAGAGATAAGTAGGACTGAGTGTTTGTCAGTGGGAGAAGAGCTCTTCTCTGCACTCGAGCAGCAGTTTGTGAAGAGACGTTCCTTAAGCTCAATGGCAGAACAGGATGCTGCAAGAGGAGCAGCCCTCAAATGTGGTGGTGTGGTGCTGCAATGTGCGGTGTGGTGGTGGTGTGGTGCTGCATGGTGTGGCATTAGGGTGCTGTGGTGTGGTGTTGTGGTGGTGGTGCCCTGTGTGGGGTTGTGGTGGTATGGTGCTGCGCAGCGCACTGTTGTGGTGCTGTGTGGTGCGTTGGTGCAGTGTTGTGGTGCTGCCCTGTGTGGTGTTGTGCAATGCAGTGCTGTGTGGTGCAGTGCTGTGTGTTGCGGTGTGTCCCTGTGTGGGGTTGTGCAATGCAGTGCTGTGTGTTGCGGTGTGTCCCTGTGTGGTGTTGTGCAATGCAGTGCTGTGTGTTGCGGTGTGTCCCTGTGTGGGGTTGTGCAATGCAGTGCTGTGTGTTGCGGTGTGTCCCTGTGTGGTGTTGTGCAATGCAGTGCTGTGTGTTGCAGTATGTCCCTGTGTGGTGTTGTGCAATGCAGTGCTGTGTGTTGCGGTGTGTCCCTGTGTGGGGTTGTGGTGGTGCAGTGCTGTGTGTTGCGGTGTGTCCCTGTGTGGTGTTGTGCAATGCAGTGCTGTGTGTTGCAGTGTGTCCCTGTGTGGTGGTGTGCAGTGCTGTGTGTTGCGGTGTGTCCCTGTGTGGGGTTGTGGTGGTGCAGTGCTGTGTGTTGCGGTGTGTCCCTGTGTGGGGGGGTGGTGGTGCAGTGCTGTGTGTTGCAGTGTGTCCCTGTGTGGGGTGGTGGTGGTGCAGTGCTGTGTGTTGCAGTGTGTCCTTGTGTGGTGGTGTGCAGTGCAGTGCTGTGTGTTGCAGTGTGTCCCTGTGTGGTGTTGTGCAATGCAGTGCTGTGTGTTGCAGTGTGTCCTTGTGTGGTGGTGTGCAATGCAGTGCTGTGTGTTGCAGTGTGTCCCTGTGTGGTGTTGTGCAATGCAGTGCTGTGTGTTGCAGTGTGTCCCTGTGTGGTGTTGTGCAATGCAGTGCTGTGTGTTGCAGTGTGTCCCTGTGTGGTGTTGTGCAATGCAGTGCTGTGTGTTGCGGTGTGTCCCTGTGTGGGGTGGTGGTGGTGCAGTGCTGTGTGTTGCAGTGTGTCCTTGTGTGGTGGTGTGCAATGCAGTGCTGTGTGTTGCAGTGTGTCCCTGTGTGGTGTTGTGCAATGCAGTGCTGTGTGTTGCAGTGTGTCCCTGTGTGGTGTTGTGCAATGCAGTGCTGTGTGTTGCGGTGTGTCCCTGTGTGGGGTTGTGGCACTGCCCTGTGCAGTAGAGTTGAACGTCTAAGGGCCGGTTAAAGCGGTCAGCTTGGCAGCCAGGTGTTTACGTGACCTTCTCCCTATGGTAAGGACCTTCCTGCGCAGAGATGCTCAGAAGTTGTGCAGCTGAAGGAAGGTGGAAGTTGTCTCCCTTCTGCCTGGGCTGCTCACGTATTGGGCTACAAGAAGTTTGTTCCTGCTGGCCGTGAGGTGAAGTGTTCAGCTTCAGTCACGTCGCAGGGAGTGCAACAGCTCTAAAGTTAGGTGTCCTGTGGAGATGTTTTACCTTCTGTCTTCTGTTCAGGAAAGGAACCAGATGTGTCTGTCTGTAGTCCTGCAGCTTCAGGTGGAGAGAATAGAAACCACACATCTGTTTCTGAGTCTGCTTTGTCACCTGAGAGATTTGCAGCTCTCTTTTTCCTCTCCCTATACATGCAGGTGGTACTTAGTTGCCTCCTGTGAAGCAGCACTTGAAGGTGTTTTTTTACTCTGGCAACTAGCTCTGAAGCAGAAGGTGCAGCCACACCATCTGTTGTGTAAGAATGTCCTGTGCCATACCAAGCAAGGTTAGACTCTGACGTTTGAAGAGGAGATCTACAGGTGATAGGTGTTGCAGTTAACAGCATTGCCAGTGCTTCCTTTTGGCTGAAGGAATGAGCATGTGTTGGAAGTGTGAGCCAGTGCTGCTGGCAGGACCATCCTCCTTTGGAGGTGTGCAAAGGAGACCTGATCATTCGATCAGCAAGCAAGGGAGATAATGGAGATTCCAGCTTAAAGGTTGTATAGTGAGTAATGAGGGGGGGAAACCCAAAACAAAGCCTCACCAGCTGCTTCTCTCAGTTCAGTGAAAGCATTTTCATCCCTAAGTAACAGCCTTGCTCTTTATACAAGCTCTTAATGGGTCCACCTGACATCAAAGCTCCTTGTGCTAAGAGCATTCCTTGTGCAGATACCCCACAAACAAATTGTAGTTTAAAAATGAGTGGCATAGGACCTGAAGGGACACAAGGTCAAAAGAAGGCAAGGTGCCCAACTTGGAGACACTCGGCAGGTCAGTGACAGAGCTGATGTGAGCCTTCTTGCTTTGTGACTCAGTGTCTGAGCTACAGATGTCTCTGCTGGATGCTATTGCTGTAAACAGAATCAGCCAGGGTTGGAAGGGACCACAAGGAGCAGCCAGTTCCAGCCCCTCTGCCATGGCCAGGGACACTCTACCCTAGAGCAGGCTGCCCACAGCCTCATCCAGCCTGCCCTTAAACATCTCCAGGGACAGGGCCTCAACCCCCTCCCTGGGCAACCCATTCCAGCCTCTCACCACTCTCATGCTCAACAACTTCCTCCTCATGTCCAGTCTGACTCTCCCCACCTCCATCTTTGCTCCATTCCCCCCAAGTCCTGTCACTCCTAACAGCCTAAAATGTCCCTTCCCAGCTTTTTTGGAGACCCCTTCAGATCCTGGAATGCCACAAGAAGGTCACCTGGGAGCCTCCTCTTCTGTCTCCAGACCTCACAGCCCCAACTCTTTCAGTCTGTCCTTATAGCAGAGGTGCTGCAGCCCTCTGAGCATCCTCATGGCCCTGCTCTGGACACACCTCAGCACGTCCACAGATGATGACTTTCTCCAAAGAGAAGGGTTCGTTTCCCAGAATCTCAGGAAGGTTGTGAAATCCTTCATGGGAAGTAAATGTGATGTGTTTAATCTGAAGTGGTGCTGGCAGGCTGGACACAGGAGTACTCGGTTGGAAAGCTTTGCTCTAGGTCTTTATCAAATTCCAGGGAGGTGGTGGAGTCGCTGTTCCCTGGAGGTGTTGAAGCAAAGCCTGGATGGGGCACTTAGTGCCATGGTCTGGTTGATTGGACAGGGATGCATTATCTTGGAGGTCTCTTCCAACCAGTTACAACCAGACCGTGGCACTAACTGCCCCAGCCAGGCTTTGAACACCTTCACAAACTATGACATACAATCACCAAAATCTTTCAGCTCAGGGAATGGGCTGCCCAGGGAGGTGGTGGAGCCACCATCCCTGGAGGGGTTTAAGAGGAGAGTGGCTGTGGTGCTTGAGGCTATGGTCTGGTGCTGAAGGCTGCTGGGATGAAGGTTGGACTGGCTGATGCTGGTGCTCCTTTCCAACCACAGCGATTCACAGTGCTGAGGGCTTTGGTTGAGTCAAGGACTTGTCAGTGTGAGACTAATGATTGGACTCTGACCTTGAAGGGCTTTGCCAATATGAGACATTCTGTGAGTCTGTGATTCTTGGAGAAAGCTTTTGGAGCTCTTGGATAACCATGAAAATGGTTGTCTAGGAAATTAGGCAGCGCTTAACTGCCTCACAGTTTGATTGTCCTTGTTCATATTTGGTTTTGGGGTGTTCCACCTCTGTAGTTGCCTTATTAATGTGCAGGTAATAGTCCTTGGAGCCTTTGTCCTTGTTTGGGTTCCCTCACTCCAGCAGCTGCATGGTACATCTGGTAGCTTTTGAAGAGGCCAAATGGTGTGTGCCATCGAAGTGAGTTTGTCTTTCCTCTCTGTAGATGCTGGTCAAAGCAAGTGTCGGTTGGAGAGAACTCAAGCACTGGAGCAGGCAAAGAAACCCCAGGAAGCAGTCTTCATCCCAGAATGCAATGAGGATGGATCATTCACACAGGTAAAACCTCTGTTGACTTCCTTCAGCTGGGATCCCAGTGGCTGCAGAAGCCTAACTGCTAAGGCATGAGGCATGTGACAACTGCAGCAAAGGTGCACACTCTGCTACTTAATCAAAAGTGGTTAACCCAGCTGGGCACGTGGTTAACCCCCGTGGGGACTTAGAATCACAGACTCAGCCAGGCTGGAAGAGACCTCCAAGCTCATCCACTCCAACCTAGCACCCAGCCCCAGACAATCAACCAGACCATGGCACTAAGTGCCCCAGCCAGGCTTGGCTTCAACACCTCCAGGCATGGCGACTCCACCACCTCCCTGGGCAGCCCATTCCAATGCCAATCACTCTCTCTGACAACAACTTCCTCCTAACATCCAGCCTGAACCTCCCCTGGCACAGCTTGAGGCTGTGTCCCCTTGTTCTGTCCCTGGGTGCCTGGCAGAAGAGCCCAAGCCCACCTGGCTACAGCCTCCCTTCAGATAGCTGTAGCCAGCAATGAGGTCTGCCCTGAGCCTCCTCTTCTGCAGACTGCACACCCCCAGTTCCCTGCAGAAAGAGCTGTGACTCACACAGAACAGGGTGTACTGCTTCTACTGCTACGTGTGCTTTGTCCCAGCAAAAGAGAAGTCTGTTGAGCCTTCTCCCTCTGCAAGGTAATTGTTAGTGGCAGACATCTCCATCCTATTCAATGCCATGTTTTAGCTTAGGGATCTGGCAGACAGGAAATGGGGTTGCTTTGGGGTTTTGGCTCTTCAGTGTTCACTTTCTGGAAGTAAATTATGTGCTGGGGTTGTTTTGCCTTGCAGCTTGTCTTGAGAAGCAGTTATCTTAGGCACAGGTGGCAGAGGAGGCTTTTGGTTTGTTTGCCTTAAGGATCTGTGAGAAAATAGTCCTGGTTGCTGGGTACCTCTCAGAGACAGCTGGGTTGGAAGTGCTCCTATGGAATTCCTGAGAAGTTGAAATTGCTGCTGCAAAGTGGAAGCCCTTGTGAAGTTGGACTTTGGGAGGAGTAGTTTGCAAAGGTGAGGCACAATCACAGAACCGGTCAGGGCTGGAAAGACCACAAGGATCATCTGGCTCCAACCCCCTGCCATGGGAGAAATTCTTGGTGTTCCCTTTGACTTAGAAGGGAATCATAGAATGGTCTAGGTTGGAAGGGACCTCAAGGATCATGCAGCTCCTACCCCCTGCCATAGGCAGGGGTACCTCCCACTAGAACAGGCTGCTCAAGGCCTCATCCAAACTCGCCTTGAACACCCCCAGGGAGGGAGCAGCCACCGCCTCCCTGGGCATCCTGTGCCAGTGTCTCACCACCCTCACTGTAAAGAACTTCCTGCTAATATCTAGTCTAAATCTCCCCTTTTCCGGTTTAAAACCATTGCCTCTTGTCCTGTCATTACAAGACCTTGTCAATAGTCCCTCCCCAGCCTTCCTGTAGCCCACTTCAGACACTACAAGGCCACTCCAAAGTCTCCTCAAAGCCTTCTTTTCTCCAGGCTGCAGAGCCCCAACTCTCTCAGCCTGTCCTCATAGCAGAGCTGCTGCAGCCCTCTCAACATCCTCGTGACCTCCTCTGGACTGACTCCAACAGTTCCATGTCCTCCTTGTGTTGAGGGCTCCAGAACTGTTCACAGGACTCCAGGTGGGGTCTGAGGAGAGCAGAGTAAAGAAGAGAGTCCCCTCCCTTGCCCTGCTTTTGCTGCAGCCCAGGACACAGCTGGCTGTCTGGGCTGAAGTCACACTGCAGGCTCATGTTGAGCTTTTCATCAGTCCAGACCCCCAGGGCCTTTTCCTCCCTGGCTAGATTCAATTCAAACTCTGCCTTGGGTTCAACTCTGCCTTGGAAGTGCAGAGTGATGCTTGGTCCTGTTACCACTGGAATATTGAGTAACCTTCCCCATACAAACTGAACTGGCTGTTAAAAATGGCTCATCTGCAGCTGTCTCACAAGCAGGAGGGTTCTGCTCTCTGCCTACTTTGGCATGCACCTCAAAAAGCCAAGCCCCTGCAACTCTGATGACCTCTTTGTGACTGTAGGTAAATGGCACAAAGTTTATCACCATAGCTTTCCTGTGTCTAGCGCTGCACTGGAAGTCTTGTGCCTCAGACAAGTGTGAAGATTCATTAGCTACTGTTTGCAAAGTCTTCTAAAGGAAAAGAAAGAAAAAATCCAAAATATAATCAATATTGGCTTCAAAAAGATGAGACAGAGAGCTTTGGGGTTGGTTCAAACACTTAGTGGTGCCTGGGGGAAGAAGAAGAGAGGAAAGATTTCTTTTTTGTGATAACCCACCAAAAGTTTTTATTCCCCCCCCATCAGCCTTACCCTCCCTTTTTCTGCTGTGTGGGAGTGTTTGTTTTGTTTTTTTAATGGTGAGGTGGGAGATGTTTTATCTCCCCTGCCAACTTTGCATACTTTGGAGCAGTGTTAGATGTACGTGGATCATCTTGGGAAGGTGAGCGTAAGAGAAAAGGTGGTTGCAGCTTCTTGCAGTCTGACTGCACTCAGCTGAGATCTGATTTTGGGTAGAGCTGTTGGGGTTGTGTTGGCACCAGAGGGGAATATTTCTACAACCAAGCACAGTGGGTGAGCTAAGTGTTCCATGGTAAACTTGAGGACAAGGGGCAGAGGAAGGCTGACTTGCTCATGTCCCTGCCGGGAGAATTGTGCCAGGAGATGTGTGGGCTGGATGTTAGGAGGAAGTTGTTGGCAGAGAGAGTGATTGGCATTGGAATGGGCTGCCCAGGGAGGTGGTGGAGTCCCCCTGCCTGGAGGTGTTGAAGCCAAGGCTGAATGAGGCACTTAGTGCCATGGTCTGGTTGATTGTCTGGGGCTGGGTGCTAGGCTGGACTGGATGAGCTTGGAGGTCTCTTCCTACCTGGCTGATTCTGTAATTCTACCACTTCTCCATCAGCATCTTGGAGAGTGAAGTAAGGGGTGCAGTTGACATTTTTATCCTAGTGAGCTGGGCTGAGAGTGCAATGGATGAAGCTTTGTTTCAGCTAGGTCTGTTTGAAAGTTTGGTGCCAGTGCCTGAATTGCAGATCAGTTGCTGGGCCTCTTTCCTGCATGTTCTCTGGCCAGTGTGGGTTGTGGGTGGAAGGTTAGCATGAAGCTGCTTACAGAAACAGTGTGTTTGCAGCTGGCAACTGAGCCATAGTTCACATTCTTCCTTTTTTCAGCCCTATCTCTGTTTTACCTGGCATGGGGAAGGAAGGCTCTGATCCCTTTGTAGCTGGAATTAACTGAAATTCATATCATTCCTTGAATCATAAAAATACCCCATGCTCCACATACCTCAGGAACCAGCTTCATCGTTTCTGTTGTAGCATCTCAGGTAATTGTCCCTGCATGAGATGTGGATAAAAAACAACACTGGAGCAATCCACCTGGTTTCAATCTTTGGCTTCCCTTCCAAATTAATTAAAGTTTGGTTTTGTTAAAAGGCTGTGCAAAAATGAGTGTTGCAGTGAACAGCTTAAACGGTTTTTGCTTCCAGCAGCTTGTAAATAGAACTCATCTGGTAGAGATGGTTTGGATGCTGCCTCTCTTGTGCAGAGAATTGGCATTCCTGGGTTCTATTTTGCAAAGAGGCTGTAGGACAGCTCTTAAAGTCTGTGAGGCTTTGCTGAAGTCAGCTCTGAACTGATATTTATTCTGGTTCAGTACTTGGTTGCTCCTTCCAAACTCCAAAATCTCAGTTGGGAAGTTCAGGGGAGAAGCAGCATACCTCAGATTTTCTGGGTGAGCTACCCACCATGCTCTTCATACTTGCATCCCATCCTAGCAAGGATCTAAGCAGATGTCTACGCCTCAGGCTATCTCCTCTATGTAGAGTTGGCAGGAGAAGACTTTTCAGTAACTTCCCTCTTCTGTCTAACTGCTATGGGGAGAATATTTTGGGCAGAAGTAAAAATCTGATCAGAAGGGACACAAAGATGCAGGCATATATTTAGAAGACCAAATGCCTTAATTGTTACATCATTCAAGAACTGTTTGGCTTGCTTTCAGGTCTTGAGTTGAACCTCTGTTGTAGATAGATTCATAGAATCAGCCAAGTTGGAAGAGACCTCCAAGCTCGCCCAGCCTAGCACCCAGCCCTGGCCAATCAACCAGACCATGGCACTAAGTGCCCCAGCCAGCCTTGGCTTCAACACCTCCAGGCACGGCGACTCCACCACCTCCCTGGGCAGCCCATTCCAATGCCAATTGCTCTCTCTGCCAACAACTTCCTCCTAACATCCAGCCTAGACCTGCCCTGGCACAGCTTGAGACTGTGTCCCCTTGTTCTGTTGCTGCTTGCCTGGCAGAAGAGACCAACACCTACCCGGCTACAGCCTCCCTTCAGGGAGTTGCAGAGAGCAATGAGGTCTGCCCTGAGCCTGCTCTTCTGCAGGCTGCACACCCCCAGCTCCCTCAGCCTCTCCTCACAGGGCTGTGCTCCAGGCCCCTCCCCATCCTTGCTGCCCTTCTCTCAACACCTTCCAGCACCTCAACATCTCTTTTGAATTGAGGAGCCCAGAACTGGACACAACACTCAAGGTGTGGCCTGACCAGTGCTGAGCACAGGGGCAGAAGAACCTCCCTTGTCCTGCTGCCCACACTGCTCCTGAGCCAGCCCAGGATGCCAACCTGGTTGATTCTGTGATGAAACTGAGGCCATGTACTCTTGTGCAGAACTGGACATGACTAAAACCAGTTTCTGTTCCCCAGGCTTACTTTCTCCTTTGCTCTTGTGCTGCATTTTGCATAAATGCCATTCTCTTTCCATGCTGCACTTAACCTGCTGTGATCTGTTCCTTCTAATAGGCTCTGTTGGGTAATCTGTACACTCTTGCTGCCTAGTGCCATTGGGCTTGTTGCCACAGACTAAGAGACACTTCACTTGCTTCATAGTTTTCCCCCAAGCAGTGCTTTAGTAACGGTTGCTGAGACTTTAAATGGGCTCTGGTTCAAACAGGTTAATGTGATCACGAATGTTGTTAACCTCTCTTTGGGAGTGTAGTCTTGTGGGGCTTTTTCTGGTGCGTCTTGCTGCTTGCCACCACCTTCCACTGTCTGGCACTGATTTCTTCTCCTTGCAAGTGGCTGAGAGCAAGTCTCATTGGAGAGTTTCTTGGAGTTTAGGGCTCTCAAAGCTGCAGCTACTGCTGCAGCCACGAAACCACTGTGATTTATCTTACAGAGCGTCAGTCAAACCTCTTGTCTTAGGGCAAGACCCCTGGGTGGGCTAACTTTGTCCGAGGAGTTTTCTCTTATCAGACAGTTTCCAGAGCACTCCCACATCTGGAAATACAAGTCTGTTTGGAAAGAGTGATCTGTATTGTGGTCCGTAGCAATGCTTTCATTCTGTGCTGTGCTGATACGCGTACAAAGTACTGCTCTCTCCTAAATCCCACAGACAAATTCCTTTCTAAAAGGCACAAGGAGTCCTCTCAGCTTTTAGTGACTTCATCATCCAAGTCTTTTCATCTGCATTAACCAGTGTAGCATCACCTCATTGCTATCTACAGCTACCTGAAGGGAGGCTGTAGCCAGGTGCGGGTTCGTCTCTTCTCTGAAGCAACCAGCAACAGAATGCGGTTGTGCCAGGGGAGGTCTAGGCTGGATGTTAGGAGGAAGTTGTTGGCAGAGAGAGTGATTGGCATTGGAATGGGCTGCCCAGGGAGGTGGTGGAGTTGCTGTGCCTGGAGGTGTTGAAGCCAAGGCTGTCTGGGGCACTTAGTGCCGTGGTCTGGTTGATTGGCCAGGGCTGGGTGCTAGGTTGGGCTGGATGATCTTGGAGGTCCCTTCCAGCCTGGCTGATTCTGTGATTCTGTGGTGGGCAGAATGACAAACTCACTGCTTAATGCAGCACAGTGCTGTGAGGCTCTGTCTGGGCATGTCCTGCATTTCCTGGATGCTGTCTATTATTCCATTGTTCAGTGCTCCTACTCCAAGTTCTCAAGGACTGAGCTTCTCCTTTCAGAAGGAAAGAACACAGTCTTGCTAGATTAAAGTCTATCCATAAAGACTCAGAGAGCCTCCCATGAGTTTTAGCCCTTTCCTGAGCTAAAAGCAGTATCTGTGCCAGAGACTGTGTTGGGATTGCCTTTGACCATGGCTAAGGTTCTTCTGCCGCATATTGCTTCTTTCCCTGGCTATTTGAACAGTGAAATTCCTCTGGAGCAAGCGTTCCTTGCACGCTGCAGAGACTTGCAGGAGGCGGCTGCTCTGTGCAGCCCTAGTGGTGACATTGGTCTGCACAGCAGCATTTGGTAGGAATTAAATGTTAGCAGAGAACAAGGGAAAAAATTACTCAGGGGCTTGCACTCCCAAGGAAGCTCAAACTTAAGAGGCAGTTGTGCTAGTTTGAAACTAGATGGAATGTTTTGGTGAGAAGAATGAGATGATGGAGGGGGGTTGTAACTAGGTGATCCTTGTGGTCCCTTCCAACCCTGACTGATTCTATGGAATTGGTGAGTTCCAGATTTAGAGGCATTGCCACCTTAGAGGGATGTGCTGGTTTGAGCCTAGTTGGGATATTTTGGTGAGTTCCAGATTTAGAGGCATTGCCACCTTAGAGGGATGTGCTGGTTTGAGCCTAGTTGGGATATTTTGGTGAGGAGAATTAGATGCTCGGCTGCGAAAAGGAAACAGTGGTGATGTCTGCTGCACTCATAGGCTTGCTGAGATGGGTAAGAACAAGAACATAAACATAGATAAGGGAGATGTTTGCTCTCTGTCATTGGGGCTGCACTTCTCTCTTTAACCTAACCTACCACCTCTGTAACTAATCCTTCTGCTTCCTAACCCCCTTTGGCCAACCCTCCAAACTCACCTTGAACATAAGGCAAAGTCTGGGATAAGGTAGAGGGGTGGGAGGAAGGTGTTTGGGAGCCTTGCTGTGGACTTAGGTTTCTGGGAGGGCTGCTGTGTTTCTGTATTACTTTTTACCTTGTCTATTTCTGTCTATATTGTAAATACCTGCTGGTACATTGTGCTAAGCTGTAACTATAGCTTCATTCATTCCACTTCCAGCTCAGCTGAGTCTAGCCTGGGTGACTTTCTTAAGTGTGGGGGGGCAGGGAACACCCAAACCATCACACTAGTATAGGCAAGGCGACCTGCAGATTGGTTGGCTTAGTCCAGCAGAAAGTGTGACAAGATTCAGCATACAGCAAGACATTGAAACCAGTGCAGAGCTGAGGATGAACAGCATCAGGCCAGAGTGCAGAGCTGTGCAACTCTGACTCGGGTTTGGAGGACTTCTCAGATGAGCCTCAATGGGTTGAGCCAGAAATTTTCCCTGGAAAAACGATGGAGTGGGTCCTGCTGGAGGGCAACTGAAGGCACTTGGAAGAATCATACATTCATAGAATCAGTCAGGGTTGGAAGGGACCACAAGGATCATCTAGTTACAGCTCCCCTACCATGCCCAGGGACACTCTACCCTAGAGCAGGCTGCCCACAGCCTCATCCAGCCTGGCCTTAAACATCTCCAGCCATGGGGCCTCAACCCCCTCCCTGGGCAACCCATTCCAGCCTCTCACCACTCTCATCCTCAACAACTTCTTCCTCACAGCCACTCTGAATCTCCCCACCTCCAGCTTTGCTCCTTTCCCCCCCAGTCCTGTCACTCCCTGAGAGCCTAAAAAGTCCCTCCCCAGCTTTTTTTGTAGGCCCCCTTCAGATCCTGGAAGGTCACAAGAAGGTCACCTGGGAGCCTCCTCTTCTCTAGACTGAACAGCAAAGAGAAGAAGGTTGTCAGGAGTAGTCACCATGGATTTCCCAAGGGGAGTTCATGCTTAACTAATCTGATAGCACTTTATGATGCCATAACTGAGTGGGTAGATTTAGGGAGAGCAGTGGCTGTAGTCTACTTTGTGCTTAGCAAGGCCTTTGACACTGTGTTCCATGACATTTTAGTGAGCAAGCTGAGGAACTGTGGGATGGAAGAGCAGACAGTGAGGTGGGTCAGGAACTGGTTACAGGATGTGCTCCAGGGATTAGTGCTGGGGCCAGTCCTGTTCAACATCTTCATCAGTGACATTGATGAGGGCACAGACAGACAGTCTGCTCAGCAGGTTTGCTGCTGACCCCAAGCTGGGAGGCTTGGCTGAGACAGCTGCAGGCTGTACTGCCATCCAGAGAGACCTGCATAGACTGAGAGCTGGGCATAGAGGAACCAGATGAGGTTCAGCAAGGACAAGTGCAG
The DNA here is from genome assembly GCF_015220805.1 of Pogoniulus pusillus. NCBI lineage: Eukaryota > Metazoa > Chordata > Aves > Piciformes > Lybiidae > Pogoniulus > Pogoniulus pusillus. The sequence goes on along the minus strand of NC_087264.1, from coordinate 24,421,085 downwards.
AGTCCTGCATCTGGGGAGGAGTAATAAACTGCAGCAGTACAGGCTGGGAGGTGACTGCTGGAGAGCAGCCCTGTGGAGAGGGACCTGGGGGCACTGATGGAGAACATCCATGGGGCAGTAATGTGCCCTGGTGGCCAGGAGGGCCAATGGGATCTTGGGGTGTATTAGGAAGAGTGTGTCCAGCAGATCAAGGGAGGTTCTCCTGCCCCTCTACTCTGCCCTGCTGAGACCTCATCTTGAATACTGTTTGAGCTTCCCAGTTGAAGAGGTATAGGGATCTGCTGGAGAGGGGACTGGAGGGCATGGCTGATGAGGAGAGGCTGAGGCACCCGGGGCTGCTTAGTCTGGAGAAGACTGAGAGGGGATTTGATAAATGTTTATAAACACCTGAGGGCTGGGGGCCAGGAGTGGGGGACAGGCTCTGCTCACTGCACCCTGGGATAGGACAAGGAGCAATGGATAGAAGCTGCAGCAAAAGAGGCTCTGCCTCAATACAAGGAGGAACTTCTTTGCTGTAAGGGTCCAAGAGCACTGCACAGGCTGCCCAGAGAGGTTGTGGAGTCTCCTCCTCTGGGTCTTTCAAGGCCTGTCTGGATGTGTTTCTCTGCTCTGGCAGGGAGGTTGGACTGGATGATCTCCTTGGATCCCTTCCAGCCCCTAACATCCTGTGAAAGGCTTGATTAAAGAATGGCAGTGTGACACTGGCTTCTACTCTGGGTCAGGCCAGATGACCTCCTGGCTTGGCACAATTTCCTTAGCTTTTATACCTTGTCTGCAATGTGCACCTGGGTGTAGCCAGGGTTTGGAGCCTTGCCCAGTGGCCTGAGTGCAGGCAGCAACTCTGCTGCCTCAACCTCAGCAGCAACTTCAAAAACTGGCTGTGTTTTAACTTCTCTTGTAGAAGTGTTACTTCTACAGAGGGAATGTTTTTTTGTGGTGGTTTGGTTGGGTTCCCCTCCCCCTTCTCCACTCTGCCCTTCTTTATGAAAGGAGCCAGAAAATGTTTATGGTATAGGAGTTAGTTACCATACTTTTCATCTGAACATCAGGGGAAGGCTAGTTTGGGTGTTGCTGTTCCTCTGCTCAGCCCAGTACTTGCCCAAGGTGCTCTCACACCTCTTACAATGACCTTTCTGTAACTCCACACCCCACTGAATCTTTCTGTGACTCCACAGAGACTGGTTTCACTAATCTGAAATTCCTGCTTTGAATCATAGAATCAACCAGGTTAGAAGAGACCTCCAAGCTCAGCCAGTCCAACCTAGCACCCAGCCCTATCCAGTCAACCAGACCATGGCACTAAGTGCCCCAGCCAGGCTTGGCTTCAACACCTCCAGAGATAGTGACTCCCCCACCTCCCTGGGCAGCCCATTCCAATGCAAATCACTCTCTCTTTGCCCCAGCTCTCCTCTCATATGTGTGCATGAGGTTCCCAGTTTGTAACTGGAATCTGCCCTGTGATCCTCCTTTGTCCAATGGTTGTAAGGAGATGGTGCTGCTTGCTTGAAAGCTTTGGGCTCCTTGGGAATGTGATACTTGCATTGCTGGTCAGATACTGAAGAAACCCGAAGGACAGCTGCTGCTTCCCTCAGGAAAGTAAGAGGCAAAGTCATCTGCCAGTGACTGCACTTTGTTTCCATGTTGGTGAGAGCAGATGTGTGTATTCATGTGGCCAGAGGCTGCTGTGCTTGCTGCTGTTTGATTTCACACATCTAAATGGCAGGGGGGAGGATGGGGAAGCTGATGCTGGGCTCCTAATTCAGGCAGTGGTGGCAGAGCAGTCCTTGTTGAGTTGAGACACAGCTGAGATGGTGTAACTTCTCACTCCTGAAAAACAGGAACAGTCTTCTTGCACAACTGGGGCTAACAACTGCAGTTTGAGTGTTGTGGGTGGGTTGGTTTTCTGTTGGTTTTTTTGGGGGCAGGGGGTGGCAATGTTGGAAGACTCAAACGATTTTGAGATTCTAACTCAGTGTTCAGCTGTTGGACAGGGTGTACACTGGAGATGTCAGATCCTACCTCTCATAGAATCAACCAGATTGGGAGAGACCTCCAAGATCACCCAGTCCAACCTAGCACCCAGCCCTGTCCAGTCAGCTAGGCCATCTGCCTTTCCAGCAGGGATGAGCAGTCTGTAGCTGTGGCTTGCTTAGCTGTCAACCTTATTTTGTGTTTAAAAATTGACAATGTGTTTTCTCTGACACAACACTCAGCTTTAGAAGACTGAGCCAAACCCAAGTTAAACACCTCTTTTTTTTGGCATGTGTTTTGGTAGAGCCCAAATTAACTCACTGACTGCAAATTAGGTCTGTGTAGTAAACAGTTACTTTACTGATTGTGTTTAAAACTCTTTGCTGCTCTGGGGGTAGGATTAGAATGAGGTTGAATTTCAGGTAGATAGGTTAAGTGGGACCTTAATGAGATTGACTTTCAGGTAGATGGGTTAAGTGGGCTCTTAACTCATCATTGGAAGCTCACTGGACAAGTTTAAAGTAAGAACCCAACTTGTTGAGATTCCTTACTAGAGGTGCTCTGGAGTAGCTGACACTTGACCCAGTTTGTTTGCACACAGCTGTTAGAAGTAGCAGCACATCAGCTTATTGCCTTTAGCTTTTTTGAGTGCCAGCCCAGTGAGATGTGACAGATAAGTAGAGCAGTGTGTTGGTTTGGGTTTGTTTTTTGTTTGGGATTGGTTTGTTTCATTTGGATTTTTGTTTGTTTGGTTTGGTTTTCTGTTTGTTTTCTCATCCTTTAAGCTACACGTTCCAAGCTGTAGGCTCAGGTTATGATACCTAAATATGCTGAGAGGTACTCAGGTGTGATAGAATCACAGAATCAACCAGGTTGGAAGAGAGCTCCAAGCTCATCCAGTCCAACTTAGCACCCAGCCCTATCCAATCATTCTTACTAAACACTGGCAAGAAAGCCAACTTGAGTTTTACATTCAGCATTCACCACCAGGCAAAAAAGATACTGCAGCTTTTGAAAGTCTTCTCTATTTAAAAGACCTATTTCATGTCTCACAAATACTTCACAGAATCATGGAACAGACCAGGCTGGAAGAGACCTCCAAGCTCAGCCAGCCCAACCTGCACCCAGCCCTAGCCAAGCAACCAGACCGTGGCACTAAGTGCCCCAGCCAGCCTTGGCTTCAACACCTCCAGCCACAGAGACTCCACCACCTCCCTGGGCAGCCCATTCCAATGCCAATCACTCTCTCTGCCAACAACTTCCTCCTAACATCCAGCCTAGACCTCCCCTGGCACAACTTCAGACTCTGTCCCCTTGTTCTGTTGCTGCTTGCCTGGCAGAAGAGCCCAACCCCACCTGGCTACAGCCTCCCTTCAGGTAGCTGTAGCCAGCCATGAGGTCTGCCCTGAGCCTCCTCTTCTGCAGGCTGCACACCCCCAGCTCCCTCAGCCTCTCCTCACAGGGCTGTGCTCCAGGCCCATCCCAACCTTGGTACCCTTCTCTGGACACATTCCAACATCTCTCTTGGATTGAGTAGCCCAGAACTGGACACAGCACTCAAGGTGTGGCCTGAGCAGTGTGAGCACAGCAATGTGTGTGTGAGCAGCAAAGGCAAATGCTAAATGAGCAAACCCAAGCAGTTCCATCACGCTGCTTTTGAATGAACAATTGAGCCAAAGGAATCAGCACCCCAGAATCATTCAGGTTGGAAAAGACCCTTGTGATCATCAAGTGCAACCATGAATTCTATTCTACAGAGTTCATCCCTGATCCATATGCACAAGTGCCACATCTAAATGACCTTTAAACACATCTGGGTTTGGCGCCTCATTTTCCCAGCGCCCAGTCTAAACCTACCCTCCTGCAGTTTGATGATCAGAGATCTCTTGAGGATGATAAGGGGAAGATGGGTAGTAGCAGCTCGATTATTGTCTAATTCTATTCATAGTGCTTTTGAGCAGTTCACAACTGATGTTGTGATGCACTGTAGGAGTGAAAAGGGAAGCGTGCAGATGACAGTGACTTCAGCAGCATGGGTTCCTGAGGTGGTTGTTGATTTTGGCTGCTAGAAGTGAACTTGCTTGAGCAAAATGATTGATTTGCACTTCAGAAAGCCCAAGATAAACACATGGTGCCGTATTATAGTTGCTCTTAGATCATGTTTTATGTGATGCTCAAGGCCTTTTAAAAAGACTGTCATTAAGTCTCTGAACAAACTCTGCTACCTTAGGGAATGGAAGCCAGCTGTCAGCAAGGGGCAAGGGCTGGGCTGAGCTCTGAGGGATCTCTAATGAGGGTAGTGGTGCAAACAGCCCATCACTCCTCTTTGTGGGAAGGGCTGGAATGGAGAATTACAGGATCACAGGATGTTAGGGGCTGGAAGGGACCCAAAGAGATCGAGTCCAACTCCCCTGCCACAGTGGGACCACATTAACACAGATCATAGAGGAACGGTCAGGCCTCAAAAGTCTCCATAGAAGGAGACTCCACAACCTCTCTGGGCAGCCTGTGCAGTGCTCTGGGACCCCTACAGCAAAGAAGTTCCCCCTTGTGTTGAGCTGGAACCTCCTGTGCTGCAGCTTCCATCCATTGCTGCTTGTCGTATCCCAGGGAGCAGTAAGCAGAGCCTGTCCCCCACTCCTGGCCAGCCCTCAGATAGTTATAAATATTTATCAAGTCCCCTCGAAGTCTTCTCCAGACTAAACAGCCCCAGGTCCCTCAGCCTCTCCTCATCAGCCATGCCCTCCAGTCCCCTCATCATCCTCGTAGCCCTCCGCTGGACCCTCTCCAGCAGATCCCTGTCCCTCTTCAACTGGGGAGCCCAAAACTGAACACATTATTCAAGATGAGGCAGTACTCACGGTGAGGTCTTAGCAGGGCAGAGTAGAGGAGTAGCAGAATCTCCCTTGATCTGGTGGACACACTCTTCCTAATACACCCCAGGATCCCATTGGCCTTCTTGGCCACAAGGACACATTGCTGCGCCATGGATGTTCTCCACCAGCACCCCCAGGTCCCTCTCCACAGGGCTGCTCTCCAGCAGTCACCTCCCAGCCTGTACTGGTGCAGTTTATTACTCCTCCCCAGATGCAGGACTCTGCACTTGTCCTTGCTGAACCTTCTGTGGTTCTTCTGTGCCCAGCTCTCAAGTCTGTCCAGGTCTCTGGATAGCCACACAGCCTTTAGCTGTCTTAGCTAAACCTCCCAGCTTGGTGTCAGCAGCAAACCTGCTGAGCAGACTCTGTCTGACTGTGCCCTCATCAATGTCACTGATAAAGATGTTGAACAGGACTGGCCCCAGCACTGATCCCTGGGCTTCAGTGAGTTTGTTTGGAAAAAGGAAAACCAGACCATAATTGATTTAGAAGTGAAAAGGCTGTGTCTGAAGTGAGCTCATTCTGTGTTGTGCTAGCCTTTCTTGTGTTTAGAAGTGTGCTGAAGTACCTTATAGTAACAGGGGCATTTCTACACCCTTTCAAGATCCTGGCAGTACTGATGTGCATTCTAGCCCCATCCTAAACTATTTTTTGCTAGAGAAAGGGTTTTGGAGCTTGTTAGTATTTATACAGATGCCTGCATAGTGATAATTTGCTTTTGTCTCGAGGGAAGTCAAAGGCTGCCTGAATTTCATCCAAGTGCTGACTGCTCTAAAAAGCTGAGGCAAAGGCTGCAATTAGATTAAGGTGGATGAATCTACACTGCCACTGAACTAGGATCTGCATGGATGTTACCAAGACCAGTCTGCTAGATTGAGCTTTTTTTGGTCTCAGTTTGGGAAGTGCACATCTAAACTAGTGATTCTGGTGATCTTCTGTGTGGAGGATGGAAATAGACTACAGTTGAGAAGCAGAGCATTAAGGTTAAGATAGATGCTCCAACAGCATGAGATTAAACAAGGCCAAGTGCAGGGTTCTACACTTTGGCCATAATGGCCCATGCAGTGCTACAGGCTGGGGATAGAGTGGCTGAGGGCAGCCAGGCAGAGAGGGACCTGGGGGTGCTGGTAGATAGTAGCTGAAGAGGAAGCAGCAGTGTGCCCAGGTGGGCAGCAGAGTCAGTGGCATCCTGGCCTGGCTCAGGAGCAGTGTGGGCAGCAGGACAAGGGAGGTTCTTCTGCCCCTGTGCTCAGCACTGCTCAGGCCACCCCTTGAGTGCTGTGTCCAGTTCTGAGCTCCTCAATCCAAGAGAGATGTTGAGGTGTTGGAATGTGTCCAGAGAAGGGCAATGAAGCTGATGAGGGGCCTGGAGCAGAGCCCTGTGAGGAGAGGCTGAGGGAGCTGGGAGTGTGCAACCTGCAGAAGAGGAGGCTCAGGACAGACCTCATTGCTGGCTACAACTCCCTGAAGGAAGGCTGTAGCCAGGTGGGGTTGGTCTCTTCTGCCAGGCAAGCAGCAACAGAACAAGGTTACACAGCCTCAAGCTGTTCCAGGGCAGGTCTAGGGTGGATGTTAGGAGGAAGTTGTTGTCAGAGAGAGTGATTGGCATTGGAATGGGCTGCCCAGGGAGGTGGTGGAGTCGCCGTGCCTGGAGATGTTGAATCCAAGCCTGGCTGGGGCACTTAGTGCCATGGTCTGGTTGATTGTCCAGGCCTGGGTGCTAGGTTGGATGATCCTGGAGGTTTCTTCCAACTTGGCTGATTCTATGATCCTGCTCCTGCTGCTTAGGCTGATGTAAGAGGAGAGCTCACATCTGCCTGCAGAAGGCTTGCTAACCTAAGTCAGTGTTGCATTTTTCTAGCCATGTTTACTGAACAAACTGCTCTTAAAACGCCTACAGATGTTGTTCTTAAGCATCAGCTGTGGAATTGGGCTGGGGTGGCCATTCCACAGCCCAGCTGGGGTGCAGTTTGACAGCTATTAAATGGGATTTAACAGAGGGTGGAATGAGCAGAGACACAATTGTTGCATCTCCATGCTGAAGTGTTCTCAGTTGACTGCCTGTAACCTCTTCTGCCTCCTGGTTTGCAGCGAAGAGAACAGGAGAAATAATCTTTCTTTGGAAAGAGAAACCTTTCTTAAGAGAGGAAAAGACAGCAATGCCAAAAATACTCCTCTGTGTGACCTCACTGCAAGGCACATGTTCTGGGTGTGCTTGGCTTGGGATTTCCACACAAATGCTGATTGTAGTAAAAGTGATGTGTGACAGAGGGAGGAATGAAATGCCTGCTCTTTGTTTTGTTGACCAGGTGCAGTGCCATACCTACACGGGATACTGCTGGTGTGTGACACCTGATGGCAAACCCATTAGCGGCTCCTCCGTGCAGAACAAAACCCCTGTGTGCTCAGGTACTGTGGCAGTGGCTTCACCGCATACTAACCTGGTAACCAAAGTGGGGTGGGGAGAGTGCATCCTGTTGAGAGAGTTCATAGAATCAGTCAGGGTTGGAAGGGGCCACAAGGAGCAGACACTTCCAACCCTCTTGCCATGCCCAGGGACACCCTAACCTAGAGCAGGCTGCCCACAGCCTCAGCCAGCCTGGCCTTAAACACCTCCAGCCATGGGGCCTCAACCACCTCCCTGGGCAACCCATTCCAGCCTCTCGCCACTCTCATGCTCAACAACTTCCTCCTCACCTCCAGCCTGACTCTCCTCATCTCCATCTTTGCTCCATTCCCCCCAGTCCTCTCACTCCTGACAGCCTCCCCAGCTTTTTGGGAGGCCCCTTCAGATCCTGGAAGGCCACAAGAAGGTCCCCTGCGAGCCTCCTCTGCTCCACGCTGCACAGCCCCAACTCTTTCAGTCTGTTCTCACAGCAGAGCTACTGCAGCCCTCTGAGCATCCCAGTGGCCCTTCTCTGGACACACTTCAGCATCTCCACAGCCCTCTTGTAATGGGGGCTCCAGGTGAATCTTTCAGGTGAGCTTGGCCAGTTCACCCAACGGAACAACTGCAGTTCTGCTTTATAGCTCCCTGTGCACCTCCTGAGAGCTGCAAGGGAGCTGGACTGTGACACGTCCACTCTGCAGTGTGGGTGCAGACGCTCCAGTTCAGGGCTCCTCAATAGAAGAGAGCTGCTGAGGTGCTGGAATGTGTCCAGAGAAGAGCAGCAAGGCTGGGGAGGGGCCTGGAGCACAGCCCTGTGAGGAGAGGCTGAGGGAGCTGGGGGTGTGCAGCCTGCAGAAGAGGAGGCTCAGGGCAGACCTCATTGCTGTCTGCAGCTCCCTGAAGGGAGGTGGGGTTGGTCTCTTCTGCCAGGCAAGCAGCAACAGAAGAAGGGGACAGAGTCTCAAACTGTGCCAGGGCAGGTCTAGGCTGGATGTTAGGAGGAAGTTGTTGTCAGAGAGAGTGATTGGCATTGGAATGGGCTGCCCAGGGAGGTGGTGGAGTCTCTGTGGCTGGAGGTGTTGAAGCCAAGGCTGGCTGGGGCACTTAGTGCCATGGTCTGGTTGATTGTCTAGAGCTGGGTGCTAGGTTGGACTGGATGGTCCTGTAGGTCTCTTCCAAGCTGGTTGATTCTATGAGACCACTGCAGAAACAAACATAGAAGTGTGTGTATTGCATGAAGGTGTAAGCTCCACCTCAGGAGTGTTCTCTTCAAGTACATGCTGGAATTCAGTCTCCTTTTTCCAAGAGCTGGGGATGTTCAGAGATTGGGTGAAATCTCTTGTGCCACCTAATTCCTTTCCTTTAGAAGACTGCCTTTGCATTCCCTGCGTGCTCTTCCCCACCTATCTTGGATTTGTTCTTCCTGACACTTGCAAATGAAAGAAGTGACTCTTGCTGATCTTTCCTTGCTCTGGGATTTGTTCTGGGCTCCTTACTTGCACTTTCAAATCACTGGATCCAGCTACTAAAGATTTCTTATTTGCCTTCTTCCTGATTTAACATCTTAATGACTAAAACTTCCTTGTGTTGTCCCTGTTGGTTGAAGCCACATGCTCTCTGAATCCTAAGCGAAGCTATTGGCAAGTAAAACAGTTGAGATATTGGCAAGTAAAGACAGTTGAGAGATTGACTCTATCAGGTAGTGACAGGACCGGGGGCAATGGAGCAAAGCTGGAGGTGGGGAGGTTCAGACTGGACATGAGGAGGAATTTGTGCAGCATGAGTTTGTTGAGAGCCTGGACTGGGTTGCCCAGGGAGGTGGTTGAGGCCCCATGGCTGGAGGTGTTTGAGGCCAGGCTGGCTGAGGCTGTGGGCAGCCTGCTCTAGGGTAGGGTGTCCCTGGGCATGGCAGTGGGGTTGGAACTGGCTGCTCCTTGTGGTCCCTTCCAACCCTGACTGATTCTGTGATTGTGACACTGTGTTCTGTGTGATCCTGCAGCATCTCGATAAATGTATCTTTCTTTTCCTTTCTTCCCCTTTTAGGTTCTGTAACTGACAAGCCCTCAAGCCAGGGTAATTCAGGAAGGAAAGGTGAGTGGAGTCCTGTGCTTCAGCCACTTACTTTGTCATAGCAACTGCCCAGTCCAGTCCCTCAAGATAACTCAGAACCTTGATGCCTACCCAGGCTTGGTGTGCAGAGGGCTTAAGTGCCTTTAAACCTCTGTCTTGAGTAGAAGAGGGCAGTTTGTGAGCCAGCCTGTGGAGCAGAAGATGCTGTGTGCTGCTCTGTAGCAGCAGCAGTACATGAAAGCAGAAATTCCCAAAGGGATGACTGGCACAGAATAACCTCTGCTTGTTCACTTTGAAGTTAACTGATGAGTGTGTCTCAGTGGAATCCCTGAAGATGAGGAAGGCTGTCAATATGACCAGCATGCTGGGTGTCAGCAGTGACAGTATTGTGCTTGCTGCTTTAAATGCATTGAATGAAAGGTGTATATATATTATTATTTTAACAGAGTATAAAATCTTCTGATCAGATGAATTCAAACCCTGTCCATGATTGGAGGCCTTGCTCTGTGCCTTAGACCTTGGTCTGGCTTCTTTACACTCTTCTCTTCAGGACATGCTTTCCCTAAGCAAGGCACTAGACACAGTGGTGTTCTTTCTCCTGGGGGTATTTGCAGCCCTTCCCTCTGCCCTCTGATTTCCTTTCATTTCAATAATCAATCCTGGGGGGCATTAGGGGAAGTGTGTCCAGCAGATCAAGGGAGGTTCTCCTCCCCCTCTACTCTGCCCTTCTGAGACCTCATCTTGAATACTGTGTTCAGTTTTGGGCTTCCCAGTTGAAGAGGGTCCAGCAGAGGGCTACAGGGATGGTGAGGGGACTGCAGCACTACCTGATGAGGAGAGGCTGAGGGACCTGGGGCTGCTTAGTCTGGAGAAGAGAAGACTGAAAGGGGATTTAATCAATGTTTATAAACACTTGAGGGCTGGCCAGGAGCAGGGGGACAAGCTCTGCTCACTGCTCCCTGGCACAGGACAAGGAGCAATGGATGGAAGCTGCAGCACAGGAGGTTCCAGCTCAACACAAGGGGGAACTTCTTTGCTGTAAGGGTCCCAGAGCACTGCACAGGCTGCCAAGAGAGGTTGTGGAGTCTCCTTCTCTGGAGCCTTTCAGGGCCTGTTTGGATGTGTTCCTGTGTGAGCTGAGCTAGATAGTATTGTCCTGCTCTGGCAGGGGGGTTGGACTTGATCTCTTTGGGTCCCTTCCAACCCCTGATATCCTGTGGGCCTGTGGAAGCAGTCAAGTTTGGGTTTAGGCCTTCTCTGCACTTTTTCCAACCTTCTCCCCTTTACCCCTCCCCCATTCAAAGTCAACTTCTGAGTTTTGTCGCACTACAGAAAATCTGTGCTGGGTGCGTCCTTAGGCCTGCTGCTGAGGATCAAGTCTGCTTGCTGGGAGAAGCAGGATTTCTACTTCTGACTCTTTATACCAGTTATTTCTAACTTTAAATTGCAGGAAAATATCCACCTTGGTGCTAACACTTTAATCTGAGGAACATCTTCCCTCCTGGGACTGTCAGTCCAGTCTATGAATTAGCAGACTGCTGTGTTTAGAGCAGGGATGCACTTTAAGCATCTCTGCTTCCCAGACTGTTGGCTGTGTAGAGTAGCTTGGGAAAAAATAGAAGAAAGATGCAAAGAAGATGGAATGCTGAAGCCTGCTGCTTATTTGAGCTGAGGATCTGTCTCTCTAAAGGCTTAATGACAAGTTAATGTATAATTATCATCTGAACACACTTGTGTCACAGTGCTAATGCAATCATTGCTGGTCTAGCCTGAAGTAGCTCTTGAAATCTGCATCTTTTCTTTCTTGAGTGGTGCTGTCTGTAGGCTGAGTAGTCCTAGTCTGTTCTAGACTGGGAAGCAGCTGAGACTGGATTTCATAAGACACAGTACCCAAAGGGGGAAAACATCTGAACTTGGTTTTCTCAATTCACTCATTTTATTAACTCAGAGGTTGGAACAGGGCAAAAAAGGCCATAAATGGGATGAATTGTAGCTTAAGTTTGTTCTCCTTGGTGCTGTAGTGGCATCCTCATTCAAGAATGATATGTTTGATCACATGGCTGCAGAAACGTCCTGTGCAGTAGCTCTCATGACAAGGAAAAGCTTTCCCCTTGGGGCAGCTTGCTTCAAGTAATCAAACTTTGTCCCTTCCAGGTCTGAATCTGTTCATATCTATTGGAAACTTCCATGCAAGCCACTTTTGGCTTTTCTGTCTGGGAACGGAGTGGCTGAGAGCAGCCAAGAAGAAAGGGACCTGGTACTCTCTGGTAGAGAGTAGCTGAAGATGAGGCAGCAGTGTGCCCAGGTGGGCAGCAGAGCCAATGGCATCCTGGGCTGGCTCAGGAGCAGTGTGGGCAGCAGGAGAAGGGAAGTTCTTCTGCCCCTGTGCTCAGCACTGCTCAGGCCACCCCTGGAGTGCTGTGTCCAGTTCTGAGCTCCTCCATTGAAGAGAGATGTTGAGGTACTGGAAGGTGTTGAGAGAAGGGCAGCAAGGCTGGGGAGGGGCCTGGAGCACAGCCCTGTGAGGAGAGGCTGAGGGAGCTGGGGGTGTGCAGCCTGCAGCAGAGGAGGCTCAGGGCAGACCTCATTGCTGTCTGCAACTACCTGAAGGGAGGCTGTAGCAGGTGGGGTTGGGCTCTGCTGCCAGGCAAGCAGCAACAGAACAAGGGGACACAGTCTCAAGTTGTGGCAGGGGAGGTCTAGGCTGGATGTGAGAAGGAAGTTATTGTCAGAGAGAGTGATTGGCATTGGAATGGGCTGCCCAGGGAGGTGGTGGAGTCGCTGTGCCTGTGGGTGTTGAAGCCAAGGCTGGCTGGGGCACTTAGTGCCATGGTCTGGTTGATTGTGTAGGGCTGGGTGCTAGGTTGGACTGGCTGAGCTTGGAGGTCTCTTCTGGCCAGGTTGATTCTATGACTCTATAAACTCTTTGTGAGTCATGAAATAGGTCTTTTAAAATAGAGAAGGCTTTCAGGAGCTGCAGTATCTTTTTTTGCCTGGCGGTGAATGCTGAATGTAAAACTGAATTTGGCTTTCTTGGCAATGTTTTCCTGGACTTCAGCACCAGCCACTGGAATGCTGAATCAAGGTAGCTATTGTAAGGAATCTGGGGCTAAGAAGATTGCAGTGAGGCAGTGGCCTGGCTTCCCCGAGGTCTGGTGGCTCGCTGGTGGACATCTCACCTCCCTCTCTAGCTGGGTGTTCAAGCTTTGAACAAAGATTGTCCTTTGCAAGAAGTTAAAGGGTAGGATGAGGAGGGATACAGAAGAAACCAGCTCACTGGTGACTCCTCTGCTGTAGAGAGACGTCTTGGAGTCTTTTGACATCACTTTGGGCAACTGCCATCTGACTTGGGAGCCTCTTAGCCTTTCCCACTGCACAGCAGACTCCTCGCTCCATCCTTGGATGTGAGTGTCACAGGATGGATGCTCTCGGGAGGAAAAGGAATAGCTGAGACTCTCAAAAGTAATTTCTTGTCCCCTTGATACAGGAATGTAAAACATGGAGCTAATAAGCTCTGTGGTATTTGTGCCTTTTAAGTCTTCAGGGCAGGATAGCTTTTTGAATAGAGGCTGCAGTGCCTTAGGAGCAGTGCAGATGGGTAGGCTTAAGCTGCTGGTTAATAATGGAAGGCTTTCCTAGTGTCCTGACTCCTTTCAGTGAGGTGAGTTCATGTTGGAAGAAGAGAGATTGATCATTCATATGTTTGGGGCCTCTCTTCAGTCCTGTTCAGTAGATAGTGTCTAGAGAAGGGCTATGAGGGTGATCAGAGGGCTGGAGTTGCTCTGCCGGGAGGAGACACTGAGGCAGTTGAGGCTGTTCAGTCTGGAGAGAAGGCTCCCAGGTGACCCTCTTGTGGCTTTCCACTATCTGAAGGGGGCTACAAGAAAGCTGGGAAGGGACTTTTTATGCTGCCAGGTAGTGATAGGACTGGGGGAGTGGAACCAAGCTAGAAATGGGTAGATTCAGACTGGATGTTAGAAGTTGTTCAGCATGAGGGTGGTGACACTCTGTAATGGTTTGCCCAGGGAGGTGATGGAGGCCTCATCCCTGGAGGTGTTTCAGGCTGGCCAGAGCCTCATCCAGCCTGGCCTTATCTAATGAGAGATGTCCCTGGACGTGTCAGGAGGGTTGGAACTGGCTGATCCTTGTGGTCCCTTCCAACCCTGGCTGATTGTATATGATGGAGTCACTAGAAGCTGAGATAAGATGGAGCTGCATTGATGGTCTTTCACTGCTCCTGAAAAGAAAATGAGACAGCTTTCTGCTCAGGTGGCTTGGTGTGTCACTGCAGAACCTTATGTGTACAGCTGGGTGTGTCACTGCAGAAGTGGCTTTGTGGAGCTTTCTGCATACAGCAGGCAAGAGTGCTGGCAGCAAATCCTCCTTATTTCTAAGTCCATGCTCTGGTTGCCCATATTTACACTGCTGCTTTGCTGTGTGATGCATACAGTTGGCCCTGTAAGGTTATTTAAATCAAGTTAAATAGGCAGCAGGAGGAAAACTTCAAAATAGGACATGCTGATTTGTTCTATGTGAGGAGTGCTGTGTTGCTGGAAGGCAGCGCAGACCTGGGCCAGGGAAGGTAGAGGCATGTTTGTATGAGGTGGGATGGAAACAGCTTCTCCAGGCCATGCATGATGTGTGGACAAAGCTGGTGAGGGGCCTGGAGCACAGCCCTCTGAGGAGAGGCTGAGGGAGCTGGGGGTGTGCAACCTGCAGTAGAGGAGGCTCAGGGCAGACCTCATTGCTGTCTACAACTCCCTGAAGGGAGGTGGGGTTGGGCTCTTCTGCCAGGCAAGCAGCAACAGAAGAAGGGGACAGAGTCTCAAACTGTGCCAGGGCAGGTCTAGGCTGGATGTTAGGAGGAAGTTGTTGTCAGAGAGAGTGATTGGCATTGGAATGGGCTGCCCAGGGAGGTGGTGGAGTGGCTGTGCCTGGAGGTGTTGAAGCCAAGGCTGGCTGGGGCACTTAGTGCCATGGTCTGGTTGATTGTGTAGGGCTGGGTGCTAGGTTGGACTGGCTGAGCTTGGAGGTCTCTTCCAACCTGGTTGGTTCTATGATTCCTTGACTCTGCAGCTCAGGCATTTACCTCTGTGCATTCTGTGCTGAATTCAGCCTGCAAATGTAGAACAAGTTTCTGGGACCTTGGATAGGGAATGTAGTTAACTCGTGGGTGGGATTAGGATATCCAGAACCTGCTGATTTCTGTTGCTGTCTGTTCCTTATTCTGGATTGTTCTTTGGACAGTCCTTTGTCATAAGAACTTTCTTGTGCTAATTTACTCCAGTTGCTACTTAGTTTGAAAGCCCTGAGAGACTTGGAAGATGCTCACTGTCCTCCCTGTCTCCCACTGGGTGGATTGTTAATGTTTTAAGAAGTATTTGAAGTCATCCTTGGAGCCACGATGCTGGATTTCTGCCCTAAATAATGCAAGACTTGCCAGCCAGAGGAAAATTGTGTGGTACATGTGAAACAAAAGAGAAGTTGGTTTCCTTTATTTGGGGATTGCTGGGGCTTTAGGAGCACAGAGCTGCAGATTTGGTGTATTGCAGCCACGAGCAGTGTCGCTGGCAGTCACCAGTCAGGTTTCTAAGGGCAGGCTGGGCAGGAGACAGTGGTGTACAAAGCAGCCATGACATCTCCTGCTGCCCAGAGTCTGCCTTTATTGAAACTGGGAACAGCAAATTGAGAGTGAAGAGGAGGAAAAAAAAACCTCAAACCAAAACTTAAGATGCAGAGTCCTGCATCTGGGGAGGAGTAATAAACTGCAGCAGTACAGGCTGGGAGGTGATCTGCTGGAGAGCAGCCCTGTGGAGAGGGACCTGGGAGAGCTGGTGGAGAACATCCATGGCACATCAATGTGCCCTGGTGGCCAAGAAGGCCAATGGGATCCTGGGGTGTATTAGGAGGAGTGTGTCCAGCAGATCAAGGGAGGTTCTTCTCCCCTTCTACTCTGCCCTGCTGAGACCTCACCTTGAGTACTGATTCAGTGTTGAGCTCCCCAGTTGAAGAGGGACAGGGATCTGCTGGAGACGGTCCAGCAGAGGGCTGCAGGGATGATGAGGAGACTGCAGCACTACCTGGTGAGGAGAGGCTGAGGCACCTGGAGCTGCTTAGCCTGGAGAAGACTGAGAGGGGAGTTAATCAATGTCTGTAAACATCTGAGAGCTGGCCAGGAGGAGGGGGACAGGCTCTGCTCACTGTTCCCTGGCACAGGACAAGGAGCAATGGATGGAAGCTGCAGCACAGGAGGTTCCAGCTCAACACAAGGAGGAACTTCTTTCCTGGAAGGGTCCCAGAGCACTGCGCAGGCTGCCCAGAGAGGCTGTGGAGTCTCCTTCTCTGGAGCCTTTCAGGGCCTGTCTGGATGTGTTCCTGTGTGATCTGTGTTAGATAGCATTGTCCTGCTGTGGCAGGGGGGGTGGACTGGATGATCTCCTTGGGTCCCTTTCCATGCCTAACATCCTGTGACCTGAGAAGATCCTGCTTTCCTGGTGGTTGCTAACTGGGCTAGGCGAGAGGTGTTGCTACCATTTTAAAAACAGCTGAAAGAAGGAGAAGAGGAAGGAGGCTGCTAACCTGGGATTAGAAGTGATAGAAGTGCAGGGTAAACATGAGCTGGACAAGCTGTCAGTGCCAATCCCCAAGAGTTTTGAGTGGAAGGAACTCCCTTTTATGAAAGCCTTCTTTGCTGCATAAATTTTCAGGCTTCTTTTCACTTGTTTAGTTTCATAGCATCAGCCAGGTTGGAAGAGACCTCGAGGCTCACCCAGTCCAACCTAGCACCCAGCCCTAGACAAGCAACCAGACCATGGCACTAAGTGCCCCAGCCAGGCTTGGCTTCAACACTTCCAGCCACAGAGACTCCACCGCCTCCCTGGGCAGCCCATTCCAATGCCAATCACTCTCTGACAACAACTTCCTCCTAACATCCAGCCTGAACCTGCCCTGGCACAGCTTGAGACTGTCCCCTTGTTCTGTTGCTGCTTGCCTGGCAGAAGAGACCAACCCCACCTGGCTACAGCCTCCCTTCAGGTAGTTGTAGCCAGCAATGAGGTCTGCCCTGAGCCTGCTCTTCTGCAGGCTGCACACCCCCAGCTCCCTCAGCCTCTCCTCACAGGGCTGTGCTCCAGGCCTTTCCCTCTTGCAGAAGCTGGCACCAGTATCAGCAGTTCCCTGCAGCTGAGCCAGGTGCAGTGATGCTGGTGAAATGCAAGCTCTGATGGTGCCATAGAAAGCAAAGCCTGTGCTGGGCTCATTTTCTGTTTCTAATCTTAATGCAGACATGGCCTTTGCATGGTGTCTGTCCTGTGAGCTTGCAGCCTACAAGAGAATGCTTGAAGCTGTTTGAGAAACCTAAGATGAAGCACTTTAAATTCCTGTCAGTTAAACATCTGGATTTGGGTTCCTTCATTTGTGGGCTTAATTGCTCACAGTGGGCTTTGTGGCAGGGAAGCTCTCTGCTGCAGCTGTGGGTTCCTTGGCCTGTTTTGTGGCTCCCTTCCTCCTGGTTTCCAAGACTCTTCCCTCTAGAAAATGTTACTGGCCTGGTTGTGCAGCCAGCAGGCTGAGCAGTTTGAATCAGTAATGAGCCATTAAGTCCAAGTCAGTAATCAGCCTGAGCTGTAAATGGGCAGTGCTCTCCTCAGGCAAACCCAAGTGGGCTTGAGCTAATGGAAATAAATGGAACCATTTGTGCCAGAAGGTGTGGAAGCTTTGTCTGCTGGTGGTGGGAAGTCAGGTGCAGCTGGCAGTGGTTCACCTGCTGGCTGCTTATGGGGAAGGGCACTGGTTAGCACATTTCAGAAGACAAAACGTCAAGTGGGAATGGGACCAAAGCCTAAGACTGAGACTTTGGTCTTTACCTTCTCCAGAGCTTTCTGGATTCAACAGGGTACTGATTAAATCTGAAACAGAGCAGGCTCTAAGTGTCCAATTATTCCTGCTTCACCAACCAAATACTGTGGAAATGCTCCCTGCTGTCTGTAGCAGCTTGGCAAGGAGACAGGAAGGTAGACAGCAGTGGTGTGGCCTTCATCAGTGAGGTGGAAGAAAGTTTTCTGGGACAGTATGGAGACAGGTGATGGTTCCAGCTGGTGAACCCCATCCTGGGATTAATTTCTTCCTCACAAGGAGACCCTGAGGGAGCTGGGGCTGTGCTGCTTGGAGAGGATGAGACTAAGGGGTGACCTTGTTCATGCTTATAAAGATGTGCAGGATGAGTGGCAAGAGGCTGGAGCCAGGCTCTGCTGGGTGATGCCCAGTGACAGCACAAGGGGCAATGGGTGGGAGCTGAAGCAGAGGAGGTTCCATGGGAACCCGAGGAAGAATTTTTTTCCCTGTGAGTGTGACAGAGCCCTGGAATAGGCTGCCCAGGGAGGTTGTGGAGTCTCCTTCTCTGGAGATATTCAAGACCTGTCTGGATGCATTCCAGTGTGATCTGCTCTGGGTGATCCTGCTCTGGCAGGGGGGCTGGACCAGGTGAGTTTTGGAGGGCTCATTGCTCTCTACAACTACCTGAAGGGAGGCTGTAGCCAGGTGGGGTTGGGCTCTGCTGCCAGGCAAGCAGCAACAGAACAAGGGGACACAGCCTCAAGTTGTGCCAGGGCAGGTGTAGGCTGGATGTTAGGAGGAAGTTCCTGACAGAGAGAGTGATTGGCATTGGAATGGGCTGCCCAGGGAGGTGGTGGAGTCTCTGTGGCTGGAGGTGTTGAAGCCAAGGCTGGCTGGGGCACTTAGTGCCATGGTCTAGTTGATTGTCTGGGGCTGGGTGCTAGGTTGGACTGGCTGAGCTTGGAGGTCTCTTCTAACCTGGTTGGTTCTATGATTCTCTGTATCTCATGTAAAACAGTTTTTGAAAATACTGAAGTCTAGGAGAAAAACTCCAACTCCAATTTGCTACTTAAACATTGGAATAAAACAAACAAACAGCCCCTCCAACCAACCTTCTTTTGTGTCCCCACATTGCTGAATCATTTGGTTCTTTCTGGAGACATTTCTGTGGGCTCCAGGACATCTGTATCAAATTTGAGGCTGAAGAAAGAATCCCTTGGCAGCTTTAAGCAGAAGGCAGATTCTGGTTGAAGGTGGATTTTTGTTTGGCACAATGCAGAAGTTTGGCTTTCATCTATAAAGCAGCAGTCCCAGTCAGTAGGTTAGTCTATATAATATGACTTAATAAAATTGGGGTTTACAAGTGTTATTACAGCAATCTACAGACTACCCAAGGTCTTAAGGACAACTGTAAAAGTTTTTAACTGATTAAATCATAGCATTGAGCAGCTGGCTGAGTAGCACTAATAAGCAGACTAACAATTGATTAAGCAACATCTGTTAAGGTATTAACTGTTTTGTGTGCCATAGAGGGATCTCTGGTGCCTGACAAAGTGCTGTTTGCTGAGGAATGGAATAACTCTGGGGCCTGCCTGGTGTTTCTGGCATTTCAGTTCTTCAGAGCTATGTGGTCTGGACCTTTTTTTTGTTTTGTTTTGTTTTTCCAAAGAGCTGTTAAAAAAAATCTTCATGCTTTTTGAGCAGCCTGATCAGCATGCCAAGGTCACAGTAACACCCAGGCTGGCAAAGCCCCTCAGCATCGCCAGGGTCAACCCAGAACCCTACTCTACAACATTCACCTTTGACCATCTCCCTAAGCACCACATCCAAACCACCCTTAAACACAGCCAGTCTGGGTGACTCCACCACTTCCCTGGGCAGCTCATTCCAGTCCCTGACCACTCTCTCCATGAAAAACCTTTTTCCTAATGCCCAATCTAAACCTCCCCAGCCTCAGCTTGAGGCCATTAGGAAAAACTTTTTCCTAGTGTTCAATCTAAACCTCCCCAGTCCCAACTTGAGGCTATTCCTCCTTGTTCTGTCTCAAATGACCTGTGAGAAGAGAGCCCAACAGCAGCCTCTCCACAATGTCCCTTGAGGTAGCTGTGGACAGCAATGAGGTCTCACCTCAGCCTCCTCTTCCTCACACTAACCATCCCCAGTCCTCTCAGTCGCTCCTCATTAGATTGCTTCTCCAGGCCCTTGTTAGACAATCATAAAATCAACCAGGGTGGAAGAGACCTCCAAGCTCATCCAGCCCAACCTAGCACCCAGCCCTGTCCAGTCAACCAGACCATGGCACTAAGTGCCCCAACCAGGCTTGGCTTCAACACCTCCACTGTGATGTTATACTCCTATGCTATGCATTTCTCTCTCGATCCTCTGAAGCAGTGTCATTACAACTGTGGCAGTCCCCAGACCTCCTCTCATCCATAGCTTGTTCTTAAAAGTAAACCCGAGGAGCAATTGCAGAAGTTGCTGTGCTTGCAGGGCAGTGAAGCTAGGAGCTGTCTCCTCGTGCCAGCCTGACAGACCCTGCCTTGCTGGGCTCCTTGTGTCCTGCAGCTGTGGCTGGGCATCTGAACAGACTGCTGGTTTCTTTCAAGGCACTCTAATGCAGCAGGAAATGCAGTCTGTCATGGGTCCAGTGTTTTGGTGGAAGGACTGCAGTTGTGTTCCCTTCAGCTCCTTTGTCCCATGAGTGCTGTCAGGGTTTCTGAGGTAAGCTAGGAAATGGTGCTTGGGAAAGCTGGAATGCATGCAGTGCCTGTGTGCAGTGCCTGCCTGCTTGTCAGTGCAGGAAGCTGCAGAGGCAACCACAGTGTGTGTTTGAGTTCCTGAGATGGCATCTGTGGGAATTAACACTTCCATCTGGAATAATAGCTTCTCTCCATGTGCTCCTCCAGGGTTTTATCTTGGCAACAAGGAAGATGTGTTGCAGAATGGTTTGCCTGGCAACCAGCAACAAAACGAGGGGACACAGTCTCAAGCTGTGCCAGAAGAGGTCCAGGCTGGATGTTAGGAGGAAATTGTTGTCAGAGAGAGTGATTGGCATTGGAATGGGCTGCCCAGAGAGGTGGTGGAGTCA
This sequence comes from Pogoniulus pusillus, assembly GCF_015220805.1. Lineage (NCBI taxonomy): Eukaryota > Metazoa > Chordata > Aves > Piciformes > Lybiidae > Pogoniulus > Pogoniulus pusillus. Next base: position 24,400,858 of record NC_087264.1, on the reverse strand, counting down.
CTGTGCCTGGTGGTGTTGAAGCCAAGCCTGTCTGGGGTGCTTAGTGCCATGGTCTGGTTGATTGTCTAGGGCTAGGTGCTAGATTGGACTGGCTGAGCTTGGAGGTCTCTTCCAACCTGGTAGATTCTATCATAAAAGCTGAGGAAGGGCAAAGACTTCCCAACAGACTTAATTTCTCTGGGCTATGTCTTTGATTATGTTACTGTGCTAAGCTTGCTGCTCAGATTCTGATGGGACCTTTATGTCCAGCGACAAAGCAGTTCTCAAGTGTAAAGACTTGGCAGGTGTCAACTGTTCAGCTAATCACACATATACCTTTAAATGATAATAGTCCTTAAAATGAAGGGCTTGTTTTGAACAGTCAGTCTGTAGAGATCTGGCAGTCTGTAACTTTGAGGAATGACTTTTCTGCCCTTAAAATAGAAATATTGGCACAGCAATGTGCCCTTGTGGCCAAGAAGGCCAATGGAATCTTAGAGTGTATTAGGAAGAGTGTGTCCAGCAGATCAAGGGAGGTTCTCCTCCCCCTCTACTCTGCCCTTCTGAGACCTCGTCTTGAATACTGTGCTCAGTTTTGAGTTCCCCAGTTGAAGAGGGACAGGGATCTGCTGGAGAGGGTCCAGTGAAGGGCTACAAGGATGAGGGGACTGGAGGGTGCTGCCTGATGAGGAGAGGCTGAGGGACCTGGGGCTGCTTAGTCTGGAGAAGAGAATACTGAGAGGGGATTTAATCAATGTATATAAACACCTGAGGGCTGGGAGTCAGGAGTGGGGGACAGGCTCTGCTCCCTGCTCCCTGGCACAGGACAAGGAGCAGTGGATGGAAGCTGCAGCACAGGAGTTTCCAGCTCAACACAAGGGGGAACTTCTTTGCTGTAAGGGTCCCAGAGCACTGCACAGGCTGCCCAGAGAGGTTGTGGAGTCTCCTTCTCTGGAGCCTTTCAAGGCCTGTCTGGATGTGCTCCTGTGTGATCTGTGTTAGATAGTATTGTCCTGCTCTGGCAGGGGGGTTGGACTGGATGATCTCTTTAGGTCCCTTCCAACCCCTGACATCCTGTGACCTGGGATCCTTTAATTTTGAGAAGGTGGTTGTCACATTTTACCCCTGTGCATCTTTTTGGGATGTACTTTGTTCTGTACTTTGAAATTTCCTCCTGAGGCATGTTAGATCTCTTGGAAGCCCTTCCAGCAGTCCTCAGTTACCCTGTGTTCATAGAATCAACCAGGTTGGAAGACACCTCCAAGATCATCCAGTCCAACCTAGCACCCAGCCCTATCCAAGCAACCAGACCATGGCACTAAGTGCCCCAACCAGGCTTGGCTTCAACACCTCCAGGCACAGCGACTCCACCACCTCCCTGGGCAGCCCATTCCAATGCCAATCACTCTCTCTGTGATGAACTTCTTCCTAACATCCAGCCTATACCTCCCCTGGCACAACTTGAGACTGTGTCCCCTTGTTCTGTTGCTGGTTACCTGGGAGAAGAGGCCACCCCCCACCTGCCTACAATGCCCCTTCAGGTAGTTGTAGACAGTAATAAGATCACCCCTGAGCCTCCTCTTCTGCAGGCTAAACAGGCCCAGCTCCCTCAACCTCTCCTCATAGGATTTGTGTTCCAGGCCCCTCACCAGCTTTGTTGCCCTTCTCTGGACATGTTCCAGCACCTCAACATCCTTCTTGAATTGAATTGCTGCTTCCTTCCCTCTTTCTCCATTCCTTCACTCCTAAAGAAAGTGTCCTGAATCTGGTTTGGGACAATCCCAAGCACAGATCCAGGCTTGGAAGTGGGTTGCTGGAGATCAGCCCTGAAGAGAGGGACCTGGGGGTGCTGCTGGACAAGAGGCTCAACAGGAGCCAGCAGTGTGCACTTGCAGCCCAAAAAGCCAAGCAGAGCCTGGGCTGCAGCAGGAAAAGTGTGGCCAGCAGGGCCAGGGAGGGGATTCTCTCCCTCTCCTCTGCTCTGCTGAGACCCCACCTGGAGTACTGCATCCAGTTCTGGAGCCCCCATTACAAGAGGGCTATGGAGATGCTGGAGTGTGTCCAGAGCAGGGCCAGGAGGATGCTGAGAGGGCTGCAGCAGCTCTGCTGTGAGCACAGACTGAAAGAGTTGGGGCTGTGCAGGCTGCAGAAGAGGAGGCTCCCAGGTGACCTTCTTGTGGCCTTCCAGGACCTGAAGGGGTCTCCCAAAAAGCTGGGGAGGGACCTTGTAGACTGTCAGTGAGTGCCAGAACTCGGGGGAATGGAGCAAAGCTGGAGGTGAGGAGGAAGTTGTTGAGCATGAGAGTGGTGAGAGGCTGGAATGGGTTGCCCAGGGAGGTGGTTGAGGCCCCATGGCTGGAGGAGTTTAAGGCCAGGCTGGCTGAGGCTGTGGGCAGCCTGCTCTAGGGTAGAGTGTCCCTGGGCATGGCAGGAGGGTTGGAACTGGCTGCTCCTTGTGGCCCCTTCCAACCCTGACTGATTCTATGAAATGTTCCTTCAGTTTTATAACCAAGTGCAACAATTCCTTTCAACTGCATTCACATCCTGGGTCTGAGAGTAGAGTTCTACTCACTCACTAAAGCTCTGAACCTCTATTCTTAAGGCTCCTGGGCAGGAAAAAACCTGCAGCAACAAGTGGTGAAAAAGCAGAGGGTGTGTTTTGTTCCCCCTTCCCCTCATTTGCACACATGCAGTGCAGACACAGCAGTGAGGTATCCATTCTCTTTGCCTGCGAGGAAATGAAAAGGCGTATTGTAAGCCCAGGGGTAGTCTGGTTGTCAGCCAGGAATTAGTCCTCTAAAGGAGAAAGGGAGAGAGGGGCTGGCAGGAGAAGAGGCTGAGGAGGGGAGCTGTAAGGGGGATAGGTTGGGTGCTCGTGGCTGGGGATGGAAGGGCTGTTGTGCTTCCCCAGCAGGCAGGTGTCAGGGGGGTTTGAGCTCTTTTGTCATGGGTGCGTGGCTGGGGGGGGGGGGGGCACGGTCAGAAATGCAGGCTATTTGCTTACTGCCCTTGGAACAGCTTTTTTCTCTTCTGTTGGCTTTCTCTGTGTTTAACAGAGTGCTTTACAGGGGACACGTGTGGTAATTAACACATGCAGCTGTAGGGCTTCAGCCATATGTCTGAATTTCAAATGGCCATTGAGCCGGGAAATCCGCTCCCGTCTCCAACCCCCCCTCTGCTCCTGGGCTGTATTTCTTGGAGATGTGGGGGGATTTATAGAGCTTTTACCTTGAAGAGACCAGAGCTGGGAAGAAAGGAGTGAAAGGGAATGTGTGATGTTAGTGAGAGAGCGGAGAGAGGCTGGGAGATTGCCCTCACACCCTTCGTGCCCCTCATCCCAGGCCACGTTGTGTTTCCAGCTGGCTCCTGAAATGCTTTCCAAGCTGGGCCCTGGGCACTGCTCCTAGGAGGCTCGCATGGCAATCAGCAAGCTTCTCCTTCAGCCACCAGAGCAGTTCATCAGCAGAGTCACAACGGCTTTGAGGGCCTTTCAGTTGTGCTGCAGGTATCTGGCCTGGATGTGGCATGAGAGAATCCCTGCCCCTTGGATTTTTTATGGTCCTTGAACTTTCTTGTCCCCTGAGTAACTTTTTGGGAGGAATAGTCGAAGAGGAGGGATGTGCATGTTTGGGGGGAAGAGGAGGGTAGGGAAGAGAGCACTTCCCATCAAAGCAGAGGCTGGGAGGTACTGCAGGTAGATCCAAAGCAGAAAGGCTCTGAACCAGCTATGTGATTGGTGTTGTCTTTGCCAGCAGGCAGTTGTCAATAGTGCTACAGAGCTCTCTGTGAGCTTCTCCCCCAGTCTACGGTGTGAAGTGCTAAAAGCTTGCTCTGAGGCACCATCTTCAGGGAAATGCTTCTTGGTGCAGAAGCCTCTCTTGCTCCCTGGTTTGTTTCAAATGGCACTCGAGGCAGGGAGCCACCTGGAAGATGCAAAGCTAAGATAGCGTGGTTCAAAATGCGGCGGCACCTATCGTGCTTCAAGGGCTCGCAGAGTGAGAGAAAGTAGTATTCGACTAAGTAAGCAGCTATAAATAAAAAACAAAGCCTTTCTTCCTCTGCTCCCCCTCCTTCAATCAACTTTCAAAGCTTCCCAGGGCTGGCTGTTGCTGATTCCTTGATCTCATCACTCACTTGGCAGTGTAAGTAACGCTGACACTTTTGGCGGTGTTTCTGCTCTGGAAAAAAGCCCCAGCAATCATTCCTGGTGGTGTGCACACCAAAGCTTGCTGAGGGGGGACCGAGACATACCCAGCCCTTACAATAGTGCTGCTCTCTGCTACTGTGTTCTGTCAGGCCTTTCCACTTCCCCTATGAAGCTCAGTGCCAGGCTAAAAGGATTGGCATGACCTTTTCCGAGTGGCTTGGTTGTAGCCGATATTAACAGGTGCTTGGATACAATTATTGTTACACAGATACAAGGCCTAATTCTTCTTTGTACACTGTTTTATTACAGCTGATTTATTTCCTTTCAATTGTTCATCTCCCTGAAGAATAAGGTTATTTCTATTCATCTTCTCCTCTTTGTTACCTCCATCCTTTTTCTCTAGAGAGAAAGGGTTGCTGGATTTACAGCTGCACAATTGCCGGTTTGCATTTATCACTGCAAGGCTCTTCTGTGCTGCTTGACCTGTGAAGGTGTCTGCTGGCCAGCATGAGGCTTGGAGACTCAGATCTGAAACTGTGTCATCCTCATAGCCAGCTCCTGTAGTCCTTTAGGAAACGTGTCATGACCTTTGGTAGGTTTTAATGCTACGGATTCGTGTTTGGCTATTTTAGCCGTGTCTGTGTTTCTCCTTAGCTGTGGTATCAGCAGGGGATGACAGCTGAATGAAAAATAGTCACAGCATCATAGACTCAGTTAAGGTTGGAAGGGAACACAAGGAGCAGCCAGTCCCAATCCTCCTGACATGGACAGGGACACCCTACCCTAGAGCAGGCTGCCCACAGCCTCAGCCAGCCTGCCCTTAAACACCTCCAGCCATGGGGCCTCAACCACCTCCCTGGGCAACTCATTCCAGCCTCTCACCACTCTCATGCTCAACAACTTCCTCCTCACGACCAGCCTGACTCTCCCCACCTCCAGCCTCCTCTTCTGCAGCCTGCACAGCCCCAACTCTTTCAGTCTGTGCTCACAGCAGAGCTGCTGCAGCCCTCTCAGCTTCCTTGTGGCCCTTCTCTGGACACTCTGCAGCATCTCCACAGCCCTCTTGTAATGGGGGCTCCAGAACTGGATGCAGTACTCCAGGTGGGGTCTCAGCAGAGCGCAGCAGAGGGGGAGAATCACCTCCCTGGACCTGCTGGCCACACTTTTCCTGCTGCAGCCCAGGCTCTGCTTGGCTTTCTGGGCTGCAAGTGCACACTACTGGCTCCTGTTGTGCTTCCGGTCCAGCAGCACATTCTATCATCATAAAATCAACCAGGTAGGAAGAGACCTCCAAGCTCAGCCAGCCCAACCTAGCACCCAGCCCTGTCCAATCAACCAGACCATGGCACTAAGTGCCGCATCCAGACTTTTCTTGAACTCCTCCAGGGATGGTGACTCCACCACCTCCCTGGGCAGTACCATTCCAATACCAATCACTCTCTCTGGCAAGAACTTCCTCCTAACATCCAGCCCAGTATTCTTTACTTCCATGAGTAGCCTCTTTCTGCAGTCTTCATGGGTTCTTTTGGTTTGAAGATGTTCTGACAGCTCTCCTGTGTATCACTGTAGGCGAGCTTGCCATGCCACTGAAATTGCTGTAAGGAAAACTACACTCATTGGTAGTTGCAGGTTCTTGCCTGTAGCCTCCCAGAGCATGGCTAGAAATGGTGGAAGGTCACTCAGGGTGCAATCCTGGCTGAAAACTTCCCAGATCACCAAAAGCAAAGCCTGGAAAACAGCTGCAGCTCTGAGCTCTGCTCCACTTCTCATTCCTCAACCAGCAGTTGAGTTGATGTGTGGTGGTTTGTTGTTTGGGTTTTTGTTGGTTGGTTGGGTTGGGTTGTTTTGGGTTTTTTTTGGGTGTTTTTTCAACCATGCTTGTTAGGATGGGCTCACAGGTTGTGTGCTGCAAAGGTCCCTTCTGAAGTTATCTGGTGTGGAATAAACAGGGCTAAAGGGAAAGGCCTGACACTTGGTAGCGTTTCTGGGTGAGCTGGGGAAATGGAGCGAAGCTGGAGATGGGTAGGCTCAGGCTGGACGTGAGGAGGAAGTTGTTCAGCAGCAGAGTAGTGAGAGCCTGGAATGGGTTGCCCAGGGAGGTGGTGGAGGCCTCATCCCTGGAGGTGTTTAAGGGCAGGCTGGCTGAGGCTGTGGGCAGCCTGCTCTGGGGTAGGGTGTCCCTGGGCATGGCAGGGGGGTTGGAACTGGCTGCTCTTTGTGGTGCCTTCCAACCCTGACTGATTCTGTGATTCTATGCACTGTGAGACCAGTGGACTCCAGGCCAAAGAAGGATTTTGTTGTTGTCTTTGCTGCTGCTGAGCAGATTTCATGAGGCATATGAGGAACAACTCTGGCACCGTGGGTTTGGATATATGATTGTGGAAACCATGCAATACTCTTAACCTTGAAAAACAGTCATTAAGAAATGACTTTTTTCACATATATCTCAGCAGGGTGGCAAGAACAGCAGCAGAAAAGTTGAAGCAATAGCAGGAGAATCCCTCCAGCTTACAAAGGATTATGACATTTAGCCCATGAGGGAAAGGAGGGACTCTGCTGAAAGGGAGAATTGGTCAAATCTGGTACACTGAAAGTAACAAATAAACAAAACCATGATTTGCATCTTGGCTGCTTCTTCAAGAGCCTTTGAATGAGTTTCTTCCATTTCCCCCCACCCCTGCTTCCTGACAGTCTGAGCCACTCTGGGAGTGAATTGAAGGTTTTGACTTAAATCACAACAATCAAAACCATTGGCAAGCTCACTGCCATTGTCCTTGGGGTGGGGAAATAACTCAAGGAGTTGAGATTTGGTTGTGTAGCTTGAGGCTGATGCCTACAGGGTGCATACCTAAGTTGCAGAATCAATGAGGTTGGAAGAGACCTCCAAGCTCATCCAGTCCAACCTAGCACCCAGCCCTAGCCAATCAACCCGACCATGGCACTAAGTGCCCCAGCCAGCCTTGGCTTCAACACCTCCAGGCACGGCGACTCCACCACCTCCCTGGGCAGCCCATTCCAATGCCAATCACTCTCTCTGCCGACAACTTCCTCCTAACATCCAGCCTAGACCTCCCCTGGCACAACTTCAGACTCTGTCCCCTTGTTCTGTTGTTGGGTGCCTGGCAGAAGAGCCCAGCCCCACCTGGCTACAGCCTCCCTTCAGGTAGCTGTAGACAGCAGTGATGTCTGCCCTGAGCCTCCTCTTCTGCAGGCTGCACACCCCCAGCTCCCTCAGCCTGTCCTCACGGGGTTTGTGTTCCAGGCCTCTCATCAGCTTTGTCACCTTTCTCTGGACGGCACTCAGTCACTCAACACAAAGTCACTCAACATCACATGGTTGCCATAGTTTAGTTGACTAGGTCTGGGCTGGATGTTAGGAGGAAGTTGTTGCCAGACAGAGTGTTTGACATTGGAATGGGTTGCCCAGGGAGGTGGTGGAGTCACCATGCCTGGAGGTGTTGAAGCCAAGCCTGGCTGGGGCACTTGTTGCCATGGTCTGGTTGATTGGCGACGGCTGGGTGCTAGGTTGGACTGGATGATCCTGGAGGTCTCTTCCTACTTAAACCATTCTATGAAACCCAAGAAACTTTTTCTGAGCTTTCCATGTTTTGACCTCTTATTAGTTACTTGGACAAGAGAGAGATCACAAACCTGTGGCTCCATGCTCTCCTTCCAAGTTACTTGACTGCACTTTATTTGGGACCCTAGCCCAAGAAACAGGAGAGCAAAGGGCAAATCTGAAGTTGGAATTGAGTGCTTTGGAGGCTGGCTTTAATGAGTTTGAGGTTTTTGCTTTCTCTTCTGCTTTGATGCATGCCCATTTACCTGAGGAAAATTGTTAGCTGGAATGCTGCATTTCTGTGAGTGGGTTAGACCCAACAACTTCTCACCGGCGCTGAACCAAATGTATGTCACTGGAAAGTTCACAACCTCCTCACCTTAATTCTCTGAGCTTTCATGGCTGCTTTTGTTCCTAGGATAACATGTCTGTGTCTCTCTGCACTGGCACAACAATCTGGCAGTGTTTTGCCTTTAGAGTGGTAAAGTAGAATGGCTTTAGTTCTCAGCAGCATTGTCTTCTCTCCCCAGAAAGGTTTGCCCACCTTACAGGAGCGAGTGAGGTGTTTAAGTGGTAATTAGAGCTTGGTTCAGCAAGTTTTCTGCAGTAGTACTAGTAAGATGTTTTGCTTCTCTTCTCTCCCCAGAAAGATTTGCCTACCTTACAGGAGTGAGTGAGGTGTTTAAGTGGTAATTAGAGCTTGGTTCAGCAAGTTTTCTGCAGTAGTACTAGTAAGATGTTTTGCTTTTCTTCTCTTCTCTCCCCAGAAAGATTTGCCTACCTTACAGGAGTGAGTGAGGTGTTTAAGTGGTAATTAGAGCTTGGTTCAGCAAGTTTTCTGCAGTAGTGCTAGTAAGATGTTTTGCTTCTCTTCTCTCCCCAGAAAGATTTGCCTACCTTACAGGAGTGAGTGAGGTGTTTAAGTGGTAATTAGAGCTTGGTTCAGCAAGTTTTCTGCAGTAGTACTAGTAAGATATTTTGCTTCTCTTCTCTCCCCAGAAAGATTTGCCTACCTTACAGGAGTGAGTGAGGTATTTAAAGTGGTAATTAGGGCTTGGTTCAAACTTGCAGACTTCAAATCTGGATCTGAACTTTCCCAGAGGGAGGCTGTGTGTTTGGACATTGTGTTGGTTTGACCTGCTGCAGCACAAGCTCTGAAATGCAGGTGCAGATGTGGACTAGGATTCCGTAGCTCCCCAAGGGGGAGACATTTGAGACCACTTGTTTTAAACTGCCTGTTTAAATGATACATAACTGAAATAAATAGAAGACTGGGTCCCAGTCTGGGGGGAAAGTGTCTGCAGCGTTGTCTGAAGGGTATTCCCTTGCTGTGCCTTTCTGTTCTTTTCGACAGGGGCTGTTTGAAAGGTACGTGGAAAGATAAGTTAGAGAGCATGTTTGCTTTGCCTAATTACTGCAGAGTACCTTGAGAGCTTAAGCTGTGAGTGAGGACTTTGGATTTTGAGAGATGCTATCTGAACCTTGCGGTGCAGCAGTTGGAAAGCCACAGAATCCCAGGGGCTAGAGCCTTGCTATTAGCAGAGAGTGCCGCTTCAGGCCCCTGCGAGACGTTTGCTTCTGAAGGACCAGCCCTGGAAGAGGGAGCTCTTTGTTTGCGGCCAGAATAAACTCATTGTACACCCAGACAATTAACTCTTCAATCGACTTGCCAAGCCTCTGTAAAGCACGCCGGTCCCCCCTCCCTGCCCATCTCCGCTATTCAGGCACTTCGGCACACCAGTGTTTTGTTTGGGATCCTGAAAAAGTCCTTCCCAAGAATAGTCCGAGCAGATCAACATTGTCCTCCCGGCAGCATTTATCTCCTCCCGGCGGTGGATGTGTCAATCAGGAATCAAAAAGCCAAACAGAGGAGGCTTTGAGTTGTGTCAGGGGGGTCAGAGTGACTTCCAGCTGCCTGTGCGTGGGACAGGCGAAGAATGGTGCTGCCCATACAAATGCACTGCGCTGGCCCACAAAGTCCTCGGGGCTTGAGTGGCTTTTTTTTCATGTGGATGCACCTGCGAGAGAGCTGTGAGGAGGACGGGAGGGGGGAGTAATGCCTTCCAGAAGGCAGCGGGGCAGGCTCCCGGTCCCGCCCGGATGATGCCCGGGATGCAGCTGCGGAGGAAACGCTGCCCGTGGCTGTGCGGCGCACGGAGTAGCTGGGGGCGGAGGGGGAGAGTCACTGCAGTGCCAGGCGACCGCCGCGGCAGCACTGTCGTCTGCAGCACTCGGGCAGCTTCTCACCTTCCTGATCAAAGCTGCATCCTCTGCTCTGTGCCCAGGCGTCTGTGGGCTCTTACATCCGCAGGGAGCCTGTTGGTGCTTCTGAAAACGAAGGCAGTGAAGAGTGGGAGCTTGCTTCTGCTGATCTGGTTTCAAAAGCTGGGTGTTTTCTCTTGCATAGAAGTGGTTGGACTCCATCATCTGAAACCTCTATTTCCAACCTCTAAATGAGTCTGTGATTCTGTGGCAGGGGGTGTGAAAACCTGGCAGGAAAATCGATCTACACTTGGCCAGAGTTTATCCATCTCAGCTGCTTGGCAGGACTTTATCTTGATTTGGCTGGGTTGTAAGAATTTCACATTTTTGTGTCCTGAGCACTAACTTTCTGCATTGATGTTGGCAATGTGTCTCTGCAGAAGAGCTGCACAGGCTATTACATTAGTTATGACTTGCTGAAACTCTTTTTGAAGGTAGGGAAGGATTCTGATTGAGGCAACGATTTGCTCCACCCCTACAGTACTGGAAGGGAATTGTGTACAAGATCCCAGGTACTGCAAACCCAGGTTGTGTTCTTGCCTTTTCATAGCATCATTCCTGCTGGGCTGTAAAACACAGGAGAGAGCCAGGCCGATGCCCTCTGCTTCAGAGCTCTCAGAAGATTCTGAAATGATCTTCAATGGTTCTGGAGGGGACCTACAAAAAAGCTGGGGAGGGACTTCTTAGGCTGTCAGGAGTGATAGGACTGGGGGGAATGGAGCAAAGCTGGAGGTGGGGAGGAAGTTGTTGAGCATGAGAGTGGTGAGAGGCTGGAATGGGTTGCCCAGGGAGGTGGTTGAGGCCCCATGGCTGGAGGTGTTTAAGGGCAGGCTGGCTGAGGCTGTGGGCAGCCTGATCTAGGGTAGGGGATGAGCAGAGGGCTGGAGCTGCTCTGCTGAGAGGAGAGACTGAGGGAGTTGGTGCTGTTTAGTCTGGAGAGGAGAAGGCTTCCAGATGACCTTCTTGAGACCTTCCAGTATCTTTAGAATATCAGGTAGTGATAGGACTGGGGGGAATGGAACAAAGCTGGACATGGGTAGAGTGAGCCTGGATGTTAGGAAGAAGTTCTTTAGCATGAAGGTGGTGAGAGCCTGGAAGGGTTTGCCCAGGGAAGTGGTGGAACCCTCATCCCTGAAGGTGTTTAAGGCCAGACTGGATGAGGCTGTAGACATCCTGATCCAGTGTGAGGTGTCCCTGCCCATGGCAGGAGGGTTGGAACTAGATGATCCTTGTGATCCTTTCCAAGACTGACTGATTCTATGCTCTTTTGTGCCTGGTGAACATCCCCCATTCCCTTTGGGCTTCAGAGTAACAATATCCTGTGAATCTTGCATGTCACAGGCTCCAGGTCTCTGAAATGGCTTGATTTTGTTTTGTTCTGTTCTGTATTAAAGTGCTTCTTTGAGGAATACAAAAATGCTTCTTCCAAGCTTTTGGATATGTCAAGTTGAACTTACTCCTTGATTACCAGAAGGAAAAAGTCCAGTGGAACAAATGTTCTAGTGCCATGAACAGTGTATTGGGTGAGAGGGAGACATCAAGATGGGAGCAGACAAGTCCCAGGCTTGTCCTTCTGCCCAAAGGGAATGGCAGCGAAACATTTTGCCATAAGCTCATTTAAAATACTGAGACCTACTGAGAATTCTCTGGTTGAAGAAAGGGATTTGGTAGTTTCAAGGTAAGAAGCTGGCAGCTGGGAAGTGAGCATGGTGTGTTTAATGAAGTGCAGCCTTTGTCTGTTATGTGACTATTTAATGACCTGGAAATGAACAGTCAGCAATATCCCTGAAGTCTACAACTACCTGAAAGGAGCTTGTGGCCAGGTAGGGGTTGGTCTCTTCTGCCAGGCAAGCAGCAACAGAAGAAGGGAGGGGACAGAGTCTGAAGCTGTGCCAGGGGAGGTCTAGGCTGGATGTTAGGAGGAAGTTGTTGTCAGAGAGAGTGATTGGCATTGGAATGGACTGCCCAGGGAGGTGGTGGAGTCACCGTGCCTGGAGGTGTTGAAGCCAAGGCTGGCTGGGGCACTTAGTGCCATGGTCTGGTTGATTGTCTAGGGCTGGGTGCTAGGTTGGACTGGCTGAGCTTGGAGGTCTCTTCCAGCCTGGCTGATTCTATGATTCTAAGTATAATGACTGTAATTACAGGGCTCTTGTCTATCACATTTTGTCCTGTCTGTATGAGGAAAGACCTGTGCTTGCTCAAACAACAGGGGGGCAATTTTACTCCCCTCTCTTTGCAGAACAGCTAATTCCATGCTGAGCATTGCTGCAGTGTGGATCTAGTGACAGCCTAGTCTCAGTGACCTAGTGAGATGATGATTGTGTAGTTCACAGAGACATTTTGCTGACGTTATCTTAAACCCCTCAATTCGAAGCTTAGTTTGGTGTCTTTGTCAATTTGCTGCGTTTACTCTGTCACCGTTTTATACTTTCCAGGAGCTTAATAGCTAATTCATACCAAAACCTGCTACAAAGGCTGTCTTCAGCAGAATGCATTTCCCCAGTTGTCATTGCTGGTCTCTGTTCAGCACATGCACACGTCTAAAGGATACCCCTTGAACCTGAAGCACCCTGAGTTCTGCCAAAGTTCATAGAATCAGTCAGGGTCAGAAGGCACCACAAGGAGCAGCCAGTTCCAACCCTCCTGCCATGCCCAGGGACACCCTATCCTAGAGTAGGCTGCCCACAGCCTCAGCCAGCCTGGCCTTAAACACCTCCAGCCATGGGGCCTCAACCATCTCTCTGGGCAACCCATTCCAGCCTCTCACCACTCTCATGCTCAACAACTTCTTCCTCACCTCCACTCTGACTCTCCCCACCTCCAGCTTTGCTCCATTCCCCCCAGTCCTCTCACTCCCTGACAGCCTAAAAAGTCCCTTCCCAGCTTTTGTGTAGCCCCCTTCAGGTCCTGGAAGGCCATAAGGAGGTCACCTGGGAGCCTCCTCTTCTGCAGCCTGCACAGCCCCAACTCTTTCAGTCTGTGCTCACAGCAGAGCTGCTGCAGCCCTCTCAGCATCCTCCTGGCCCTGCTCTGGACACACTCCAGCATCTCCATAGTCCTCTTGGAATGGGGGTTCCAGAACTGGATGCAGTACTCCAGGTGGGGTCTCAGCAGAGCGCAGCAGAGGGAGAGAATCAGCTCCTGCTGCAGCCCAGGCTCTGCTTTGCTTTTTGGGCAGCAAGTGCACACTGCTGGCTCCTGTTGAGCTTCTGGTCCAGCAGCACCCCCAAGTCCCTCTCCTCAGGGCTGCTCTCCAGCCACTCACTGCCCAGCCTGGGTTTGTGTTTGGCATTGCCTCAACCCAGATGCATAGGTTCACATAATGGTTTGGATAATTTCTAGCTTCCCCCTATTCATAGAATCATAGAGTCAAGCAGGTTGGAAGAGACCTCTAAGCTCATGCAGTCCAACCTAGCACCCAGCCCTGTCCAATCAACCAGACCATGGCACTAAGTGCCTCATCCAGGCTTTGCTTCAACACCTCCAAGTTGCTGCTTTGAGTCTGAAAGCAATTCTGCAGTTCCTTGGTGCAGAAGCCTTTATGAAAGCAGTAGGAATAAACTTCTCATACTAGGGTTTTTTTTCACTTGTTAGTGCCAGCTATTTCCTGGTTTTATACAACATAAGAATTGTTCACCTTCCCAGTTGTTCCACAAGTATCTTTTGCACTTTTGAGTTGGTTTTTCTATAGAGCCAACCCATGCAGGTTGCAGCCTGCTCCCTGCTTCACCATGCTGTGAACGTCATCCCAAATAAAGAGCTGGGATCCTGCAGAAGCAGAGCAGCCTCTTCTGACCAAAACCAAGGTGAAGGCCCAACTGTTTACTTGTATCCAAAAATGTCTTTAAAAAGCAAAATCCTTCTTGTAAATGAAGCAAAACAGAGGGAATTTTTCCAATCCATTAGTTGTTGAAGCTTTGAAAGGAAAATACTACTTACCCATGTTACTGGTAATAACCAGCAACAGGAAAACTCAGAACAAGAGTTGACTGAGCCAATAGAGAGTATTTTTTCTTCCCAGAAACTACTCTTTTATTTTGCTGTGCTTGCAGTTAAGCACAGAAACAAATACAGTGATGAAGAGGGAAAATGACAGCAGGGTCCCTTTTTGCTCGTTGCTGTCGACCTACTTTACTGCAGTGACTCACCGAGGTTGAAATGGAGTTACCAGCACTGCTCTGCCTTCTGTGCATTAAAGTTCTTTCTGTGGCAATGAATAAAATTAATGATCTATGGGAGAGGTGTTCAGGCTTTTTCTCACTTTGTAAAACTGCACACATGGTGATGGATGGAAAAGTAGTCTAGAAGCCTCTGTTTTCCATCTCTGTCCTTCCTTTCCCTGTCCGATGTGTGCAGTTCTGGAGCCCCCAACACAAGAACGACATGGAACTGTTAGAGCAAGTCCAGAGGAGGCCACCAAGATGCTGAGAGGGCTGCAGCAGCTCTGCTCTGAGGACAGGCTGAGAGAATTGGGGCTCTGCAGCCTGGAGAAGAGAAGGAAAGTTAACCCTGGGTAGTGCTGTGTGAATTCAGACTACAGGTGGAAGCTTGTATGGGGAGCTTTCAGTCCAGGTGTGTGAAGCTGCCCCACCAGCTTGGATGGCTTTTAATTGCAATTGATGGCAGTGAAGGTTAACTTCAGTTGTGTTTAAGTTGTGATGCTGTAGAACTGGAAATGTGCTAAAACTTCCTTCTGCAGAAAATAAGGAATGCAATGTGAGTTTGGGCTCTGCAGCCTAGAGTGGCCTTCCAGTATCTGAAGGGGGCTACAGGAAGGCTGGGAGGAACTATTGACAAGGTCTGGTGATGGCAGGATGAGGAGGAATGGGTTTGAACTGGCAGAGGGGAGATTGAAACTGGATGTTAGGAAGAAGCTCTTTGCAGTGAGGGTGGTGAAACACTGGAAGAGGTTGCCCAGGGAGGTTGTGGAGCACAGAAGCACAGAATGCAATTCTCCCTGGAGGTGTTTGGGGCCAGGTTGGATGAGGCCTTGAGCAAGCTGTTCTTGTGGGAGGTGTCCCTGCCTATGGCAGGGGGTTGGAACTGGATGAGCTTTGAGGTCCCTTCCAATCTAAGCCATTCTGTGATTCTGTTCTATGATTGTAAGGAAAAAAAAAAGCTTTGCTATTGACCATCCTTTTCCAACAGCTCTTCAGTGAATGTTGGTACCAGGTTGGTTCTGCACAGGTAAGTTTCAGAAGAAGAGTGGTTGTTTTGAACAAGACTAAGGAGAAAGACACAGTGGGACAGCAGCCTGCAGACCCCTGCTGTCTCATGAAATGCCTTCTGTGTGGTATATGGCCACCTGAAACTAAAAAGGTGATTGCCTGCTCAGTGGAATGAGGGGAAACTGCCATGGGATGCACAGCAGAGGGAGAGGGGAGAGAGTGGGAGGCTTCTATTAAGAATAGTGCTTGATAGTGAGGGTGGTGAAGACACTGGCACAGGTTGCCCTGGGAGGTTGTGGACCACAGAAGCACAGAACGTGGTCAAAGATCATGCTCTGTGCTTCTGTGGTCCACAATCTCCCTGGAGATGCTCTTTCCAGTGAGGGTGGTCAAACTCTGGCACAGGTTGCCCAGGGAGGTCGTGGCTGCTCCCTCCCTCGAGGTGTTCAAGGCCAGGCTGAATGAGGCTGGGCTGGAAGGTCAACCTCCCTGCGGGAAGAGCTGCCTGGGATGGTACCAGACTACAGATATGAGACACTGTCATAGATTACCCAGGGAGGTTGTGGAGCACAGAAGCACAGAATGTGATCAAAGATCACATTCTGTGCTTCTGTGCTCCACAACCTCCCTGGAGGTGTTCAAGGCCAGGTTGGATGAGCAACCTGTTCTAGTGGGAAGTGTCTCTGCCTATGGCGGGGGGGAGTTGGACCTGGCTGAGCTTTGAGCTCCCTTCCAACCTAAGCCATTCTGTGGTGTTTGCTGCTCTGTCAGTTGAGTGTTTTCATTCTGTCTGTCTTCTTTCTCTTCTGGACTTGGCCGGGCCTCGTGCAAATCCCAACCATTCAACAGTGCTGGAGAGTAGATAGTATTTACCTCAATAATGGTAGTTTCTTTTCGCTTCTTTTTAACCCTCAATTCAGATGACGGTTCCAAGCCGACGCCTACCATGGAGACCCAGCCTATTTTTGATGGAGAAGGTAAGAGCATTCCTTAACATAATGCCACCAATGTCAAAACCTAACCCAAGAACCTGCTTCTCTTTCCCTTTTCCCTAGGATTTATGGCTCAGAGGCTTTCTTTATCCTGCAAAGCAGAAAAGCCAGTGAATCTCCATGAGTTATCCAAATTTCACAGCACCCTTGGGACCTCAGGCATTTTCCTTAATCCTTTTACATCCTCCCCTTTTCCTTGGAATCCAACAATAACACCAGCTGACCAGATTCCTGGAGTTAACCTTGGAGGAAAAGGTGTCATGCATCAAGTCAGAAATGGCAACTTCCTTAGTCTCTGCTTAGCCTCTCACTCTCCCCCACTCTCCTGATACCAGCGCTGGAGTTTCATAACCTATGCAGTGTGTTAGAGCTTCAGGGGAGGGAGGGAAGAGCTAAACCACAGCTTGTGAATGTTGACTTGGAAGCAGAGTGCTGGGAGTTTGCTCTGTTTAGCAATTGCTTTCATTGACGCAAATACTATTTAAGCAAATGAAGTCAGTGTCCTGGGCCCACTTCATTTGTGGCCCACCAAGGCAGCTGCCTTCTCCAATGGGATAATCTTGCAATTACACTGGTTTGGAGAGGGAGCAGCAGACCTTAGTTCATTAAAGGCCTTGAAACTAGGGTAAAATGTCTGTCATGACAGAGGGTTCGAGGCTTTCACAGCACAAACGTGGACAGCAGTGGGGATAGTGGTCCTTGGGCAGTCTCTGGAGAGCAGCCAGGCAGAGAGGGACCTGGGGGTGTGGGATGGTTTGAGTGTTCCCTGCCCCCTCCCCACACTCTGTAAATCACCCAGACTAGACTCGGTCAGCTGGAAGTTGAGGAATGAAGCTTTGTATTCACAGCTTAGCACAATGTACAAGCAGAGATTCACAATCTATGCAGTTATATACATAGACAAGGGAAAAGGTAATGCAGAAACACAACAGCCCTCCCAGAAATCTGAGTCCACAGGAGGGGCTCCCAACCACTCTTCCACCTTCTGCCACCCCCCCTCTACTTTATCCCAGACGTTGCCTTGTGCACAGGGAAGAATGGAGGGTTGGCCAGGGGGCTAGGAAGCAGGTGGATTACTCAGAGAGGTTAGAGAGAGAGAAAAATGCAGTCCACAGCCCAGACAGAGAGCGACTCTTATCTGTATTCCAATTCTTGCTGTCTACAGCTACCTGAAGGGAGGCTGTGGCCAGGTGGGGTTGGGCTCTTCTGCCAGGCAAGCAGCAACAGAACAAGGTTACACAGCCTCAAGCTGTGCCTGGGGAGGTCTAGGCTGGATGTTAGGAGGAAGTTGTTGTCAGAGCGAGTGATTGGCATTGGAATGGGCTGCCCAGGGAGGTGGTGGAGTTGCCGTGCCTGGAGGTGTTTAAAAGGAAGCTGTATGAGGCACTTAGTGCCATGGTTTAGTTAATGAGAAGGGTTAGGTTGTAGGTTGGAGTGGATAATTCTGGAGGTCCTTTCCAACCTGGTTAGTTCTGGTTAGCAGCTGCCTGCCCTGTGTGATGCTTAGATGTAGTGCAGGCTTTCTACCGCTTTAAACCCACACCCATTATAAGTCAAGCTGTGGGCAGAAGTCCAAACTCTGTGACCCACCTGAAGTGCAGCCCATAAGGCAGTGAAGGGAAAGCCCTGTGCTTTTTCATACTGAGCTGCTCTACTTAGCACTTCTTTTAAACTGGATCAAAGCCAGAAGCAGAGACCACTGAGAGTAGGTGTTGCTGTTGATACCTCCTGCCTGCTTGTAAAATCAAGTGATGGGGTGGAGAGGGTTTTTGTAGTTAAAATAAGCTCATTTAACGGCAGGATGCTGCAATCTTGACACTTCCATTTAGTGATTGTAGATTGGTAAGAATTTTCTCATGAGATTTAGGGAACAAAGCAAAGCCCTCAGAGCGAAAAAAAGCATTCCCAGACCAACAAAGGAAACTGAAGCCATGCTGATTCTCTCTTGTTTATGTCAAAAGAAAGCTCCTCCTTGCAGCAAGTCCATGTGGCATTAAATTGCTGTTGGTAATCACAAACTTCTGGCCTTTAAGTTGCCCCCTGACAGTGTGCCTATAGATATTCAAAGGAAGAACTGTACTGGTGAAATGTAGGAGTGAGCCCATCCAGTTCATACGTCTTGTTCAGAAGGTCCTTCGAGGAGTGACTCAGTGGTATCATAGAATAGAGGTGATTGCAAGAGACCTTAAAGAGCATCCAGTCCAACCTTTAAACCAGCACTGAAGAATGTTATCACAGCATACAGGTGATTGAAAGAGACCTCAAAGAGCATCCAGTCCAACCCTTAAACCAGCACCGAAGGGTTAACACAAAGCCATGTCCACACCCTGCTTAGAAATCTCCAGTGACTCCACCACTGCCCTGGGCAGACCAATCCAATGATTAATAATCCTTTTTACGTAGAAGTATTTCCTAATATCCAGCCTAAATCTCCTCTGGTGCAGTTTGAAACCATTTCCTCTAGCCATGTTGCTTGCCACCAAGAAGAGACTGACCCCTGGCCACAACAACCACAAGCAGTGCTACAGGCTGGGGTCAGAGTGGCTGAGAGCAGCTGGGAAGAAAGGGACCTGGGGGTGCTGGGAGAGAGTAGTTGAAGATGAGGCAGCAGTGTGCCCAGGTGGGCAGCAGAGCCAATGGCATCCTGGGCTGGCTCAGGAGCAGTGTGGGCAACAGGACAAGGGAGGTTCTTCTGCCCCTGTGCTCAGCACTACTCAAGCCATCCCTTGAGTGCCGTGCCCAGTTCTGGGCTCCTCCATTCCAGAGAGATGTTGAGGTGCTGGAAGGTGTCCAGAGAAGGGCAGCAAGGCTGGGGAGGGGCCTGTGGGGAGGGGCCTGTGAGGAGAGGCTGAGGGAGCTGGGGGTGTGCAGCCAGCAGAAGAGGAGGCTCAGAGCAGAGCTCATTGCTCTCTGCAACTCCGTGAAGGGAGGCTGTAGCCAGGTGGGGTTGGGCTCTGCTGCCAGGCAAGCAGCAACAGAAGAAGGGGACACAGTCTCAAGCTGTGCCAGGGCAGGTCTAGGCTGGATGTTAGGAGGAAGTTGTTGTCAGAGAGAGTGATTGGCATTGGAATGGGCTGCCCAGGGAGGTGGTGGAGTGGCCGTGCCTGGAGGTGTTGAAGCCAAGGCTGGCTGGGGCACTTAGTGCCATGGTCTGGTTGATTGGCCAGGGCTGGGTGCTAGGTTGGGCTGGCTGAGCTTGGAGATCTCTTCCAACCTGGTTGATTCTCATCTCAGGTACTTGTAGAGAGCAAAATGGTCTCCCTCTGAGCCTCCCTTACTCCAGGCTAAACGACTCTGGAGAGCAGCCCTGTGGAGAGGGACCTGTGGGTCCTGGTGGCTAACAAGTTACCCATGACACAGCAATGTGCCCTTGTGGCCAAGAAGTCCAAGGACTGGGGTGTGTTAGGGAGAGTGTGTCCAGCAGATCAAGGGAGGTTCTCCTCCCCCCTCTACTCTGCGCTGCTGAGACCTCGTCTTGAATACTGTGTTCAGTTTTGGGCTCCCCAGTTAAAGAGGGACAGGGATCTGCTGGAGAGGGTCCAGCAGAGGGCTGTGAGGATGATGAGGGGACTGGAGGGCATGGCTGATGAGGAGAGGCTGAGGGACCTGGGACTGCTTAGTCTGGAGAAGACTTAGAGGGGACTTGATAAATATTTATAAGTATCTGAAGGCTGCCAGGAGGGGGGGACAGGCTCTGCTCACTGCTCCCTGGGATAGGACAAGGAGCAATGGGTGTAAGCTACAGCAAAAGAGGTTCCACCTCAAGGCAAGAGGGAACTTCTTTCCTGGAAGGGTCCCAGAGCACTGGCACAGGCTCTCCAGGGAGGTTGTGGGGTCTTCTGTGGAGACTTTCAAGGCCTGTCTGGATGTGTTCCTGTGTGACATGAGCTAGATTGTGTGGTCCTGCTCTGGCAGGGAGGTCTGACTGGATGATCTCCTTGGGTCCCTTCCAACCCCTGACATCCTGTGAGCCTGTGAATTCCAGTTCCCTCAGCCAGTCCTTGTAGGATTTGTGCCCTCGACCCTTCATCAGCTCGTTGCCCTTCTGTGGATACACCCCATCTCAATATTATTCTTGTAGTGAGTGACCCCCAAACTAACCACAGGATTCAAGGTGTGGCCTCACCAGTGCCAAATATAGGAGGACAGTGGCTTCCCTACTCCTGCTGGCCACACAATTTCTGATAGATGGCCAGGAAAATAGTGCAATGAAACCTGTAGAGAAGGTGATCTTTGTTAATTAAGTTTACTACTGCTGGACTGTCAGTGTTCAACCTCACTGGAAGAGGTGCCTTGAACACGATTGCAGTGGTGCCTACAGTCAGTGTAGCTGAAAATGTTTAGGAGGGGAAAAACCATCTTTGTTTTTCTTTCATGCTCTTACAAACGTTTCATCAGTGTTCCTTGCAGTTGTCTGGCTTCTACTTTGAGTCAGAGCCACGTAAATGTCAACAAGGGAGCAGGAGACCTCTTGTGAAAACCTCTTAGAGGAAATTAAAGGCATACTCCAGGATGTAATGTTTAAGGCATTCTCTTGTGGAAACTTAGAATCATAGAATGTAAGGGCTGGAAGGGACCTCCAAAGCTCACCTGGTCCAGCCCCCCTGCCACAGCAGGATCACCCAGAGCAGATCACACAGGAACACGTCCAGGGGATTCTTGAACATCTCCATAGAGGGAGACTCCACAACCCCCCTGGGCAGCCTGTTCCAGGGCTCTGTCACCCTCACAGGGAAAAAATCCTTCCTCAAGTTCTCATGGAACCTCCTCTGCTTCAGCTCCCACCCATTGCCCCTTGTGCTGTCACTGGGCATCACCCAGCAGAGCCTGGCTCCAGCCTCTTGCCACTCATCCTGCACATCTTTATAAGCACGAACAAGGTCACCCCTTAGTCTCATCCTCTCCAAGCAGCACAGCCCCAGCTCCCTCAGGGTCTCCTTGTGAGGAAGAAATTCATCCCAGGATGGGGTTCACCAGCTGGAGCCATCACCTGTCTCCATACTGTCCCAGAAAACTTTCTTCCACCTTACTGAGGTCACCTCTCGATCTTCTCTGCTTCCTGCCCCTCAGTCTCTCCTCATGAGGAAGGTGTTCAACTTAATAACTTTTGGAACTTAAGATATTGCCAGTCCTGAGAGTATCACTTTAGGAGCTTTAGTAGGAGAATCATAGAATGGTCTAGGTTAGAAGGACCTCAAGGATTGTCCAGCTCCAACCCCTGCTGTAGGCAGGGACACCTCCCACTAGAGCAGGCTGCTCAAGGCCTCATCCAACCTGGCCTTAAACACCTCCAAGGAGGAAGCAGCCACAACCTCCCTGGGCAGCCTGTGCCAGTGTCTCCCCACCCTCACTGTGAAGAGCTTCCTCCTAACATCTAATCTACGGTCCTGAGTGCTGCTGTGCCCAGTTCTGATCAAGCACTGCTGTGCTGTCCCCTTGTGTCTTAGGGCAGGTTCCGCTGTGTTCTGAAGTGGATTTTCACGCTCTAGAGGAGGCACTCTCAGGACATTTAGATTTGGATGTCTTGGTTGTAGTGGCTCAGACAGGATTTTTCTGAGCAGAACTTGTTTCTCTAATAGACATCCTTTCAAGTCCTCCCAGAAATAATCTTAGTTTCTCTGCCTATTTCAGATTTTGCTGTTGCTTGTTTTGGGGAGCTGACTATGGTCAGCTCTTAACTGCCCTGTTAAAGCAATACTTAAAGCCTGAAATGACTTTTCTTTTCATCTCCATTTCATGTGCAATTTAGTGGAAAGCAATATATACTACAGCACACAACAAAGCCTTTGAAATATATCTGGAGGAGAAAGAATTTAGGTTTGCAAATTGAGAAAGGGGGGGAGGGGATTAAAAAGCAAAACACCATCCAAACAACAAAAAACAACCAACCAAAACAAACCCAAATTGTCTTGGCAGCAGAGAAGGCAGTCTCTGGAATGGAGAGGTAAGGAGATTACCTTGTGGAAAGCTTTACAAGTAGTGGTTCCTAAGAGCTCATGGGCCAATCTTTACAGAGTTGCTGGGTCACTTAAGACATGATTGTAGCTAAGGTCTTGTCCTCCTGAGTAACAGGCATGTGCATTCCCTGGTTGCTTGAGTTTCCTTAGGACAGTTGTGTTTTTTTCTCTTTCAGAAATCACAGCACCAACCCTTTGGATTAAGCACTTGGTCATCAAAGATTCCAAGCTGAACAGCTCCAGTGTAAGGAATTCAGGTAATGTTCCACCTGGAAAAACAAACAAACAAACAAAACAAGTTTCTTGTAGCTGTTTTTCAGTCCCAAGCTGTACTTATTTCATTCTTCCTTCTTTTTAGCTGTCCTGCAGCTTTTCAGTGTTGCAGGACTACAGGTGTAGGCAGCATGTCCCCAAGGCCATGGTCGATGTGTGATGAGGGTCATTTGCTTCCCTAAACCAGACTTGGGCAACCTCCAATGATGTAACCTAACAACTCATCCTAGCTGTCTGCCGTCTTTGTTCTCTTTGTTTCTCAGCTGTCTTTCATAGGTGATGTATTTTCCTCTGAGATCTGGGCCATGGTTGTGCTCTAAGCAGCTGAGAAAGTATTGAAAGGGGCTTCTCTTCTAGCAACATCAATATTCTTCTTGGCTGAGAATTAGATTATTTCACAATGGAGGGAAGATCACTTGGGTCTGGACCTAAATAACTCTGGAGAGTATTTCTGTGGGTAATAGAGTGTATAAAGGAAGACCCAAGCATAAAACCCAGTAAAGATCATGAACATGAGTGGAGGAGAAGAGGTGGAAGATGTGAGGTTAAGATGTAAAACTTGAGCTTAGAGATGAGGGTGGAGTCCCTGAAATCACAAGAAACTGGAAGAGTCTGAAGGTGATGGTGAGAGAGTCTTGGTAGGAATGGTTTCTGTCTGATACTTTCACAGAAGTGGGAGAAAGAAAGAAGATAAAGGGGATACCAAAAGAGGAACTATGCCTTAAGGGGCCATGGGTTTACTACAGACTTTAAATAGGAGCTGATTAGTGTGTGCATAGACCATCCATTGGCTGTAACTCTAGTTCCCAGAGTGGATAAATTGTGATAGCTTGGAGTGCCTCTTCACTTGGTGTTTCTGTAGCAGCCAGAGAGCACTCCTGGCACTTGGCAGTTCCCATCACTTTGCTGTGACCCTTTCCACCTGTAGGGTGAAGTCAGTGCTAGACTAGTTGAGATTCTCTTGCTGCTCAGCTGGGGAGAGCTCAGAGCAGGAGGGCATCCAGCATTGCCCGGGCCCATCTTAGCAAGTGGCCTGTGCATCACCTGATTGTTGTTGAAGCAGAGTGATCCGTGTGGGAATTATGCAGAAGCTTCAGACTGATGTGGGAGTTTTGGCATTCTTCTTCAAGGATATCTTTCATGGGAGAGCAAATGCAGTGTGTGTTCTGTGAGCTGCCAGCACTGCTCATAGTGCCATTGAAGGTGACAGTTAATATTAAAATCCTATGTTAAAGGATCCTGCCTATCTTGGAGACCAACATTCCTTCCAAGGCAGCAAACCTGGGGGTAGTAGCAGGTGGTAGTAGTAGTGGGGACCTGGGACTTTTTAGTCTGGAGAAGAGAAGACTAAGAGAGGATTTAATCCATGTTTATAAACATCTGAGGGCTGATCAGGAGGTGGGGGACAGGCTCTGCTCACTGCTTCCTGGGATAGGACAAGGAGCAATGGGTGTAAGCTGCAGCACAGGAGGTTCCAGCTCAACACAAGGGGGAACTTCTTTCTTGGAAGGGTCCCAGAGCACTGGCACAGGCTGCCCAGAGTCTCCTCTGGAGACTTTCAAGGCCTGTCTGGGTGTGTTCCTCTGTGACCCAAGCTAGATTGTATGGTTCTACTGTGGCAGGGGAGTTGGGCTGGATGATCTCCTTGGGTCCTTTCCAACCCCTGACAAGATCCTGTGAGCCTATGGTTCCAAGATGTGGGTTCTAGGATGCTACAAAGTGACTTGGGAACAGGAGGGTCTCACTTGAGAGCCTGTCTACCAGCCTTTCTTGGCCTGTCAGAGCCAAGCTAGGCTGGCTTTCATCTTGCAAAGGGAACCAGTTTGTTCCAGTGTTTAGTCAGGAAGCTGCCTGATGTAAACCAGAGTTCTGTTCATGGAAGAGTTCTTCTGTGAGTTTACTTTTGTCCACTTCTTTTTCCCCAGTTGGTTCAGATGTCATTTCTCTTATTCAGACAAGCTTACTGTGGGTGCATGCTACACATCAAAAATAAATGATCTTCTGGAAAATTGAAGGGTCTGCAGGAGATGGTTTCTACAGCCAGCTAAAAGGAGCTGTGTGGTTCATCTGTTTCGGTCTTACTGATTGCCCTGACAGACACTCCTTGGCTTGTAGGATCTCATTAAGAGACTGGATCACCAATTTGTAGCCTCCAGTTTCCACAGAGAAATAACACAGACATCTCTGCTTCTGACGTGAAATGATTGACACCAAGCAGTGCTGCCTCCTTGAAGGAAGGCCATGGGTTAGCTGATACAAGGTGTGGGTGGCTCCTTCTTAGCCTGTTTCTTTCAACCACTGAAGCTCAGGCTCCTTTGTGGACGTGGACCCACAGTTAGACTTGGTCTGACCTGCTCCACAGACCACCCACTCACAGCTGAACTCAGAGGTATCCTCAGGTAGGAGTGGGTGGTGGATACCCAAGGATAGAGGAGAATCAAAGCCATGCAGAGACCTTTTCCCACTTGTGCTGGTTTGAGCCTAGCTGGAATGTTTTGGTGAGAAGAATTAGATGACAGGCTGTGGAAAGGAAACAGTGGTGATGTCTGCTGCACTCATAGGCTTGCTGAGATGGATAAGAACAAGAACACAAACATAGTTAACAGAGTCACTCTCTGTCTCTCTGGGGCTGAACTTCTCTCTGTAACCTAACCTGCTGTCTTTGTGACCAATCTATCTGTTTCCTAACCCCCCTGGCTCACCCTCCAAGCTACCTTGAGGCAAAGTCTTGGGTAAGGTAGAGGGGTGGGAAGAAGGTGAAAGGGTGGTTGGGAGCCCCTGCTGGGGACCCTGGTTTCTGGGAGGGCTGCTGTGTTTCTGTATTACCCAAACCATCACACCACTGCCAGCAAGCCAGGCACTGGTTTATTGCACACCACCACCACCACTGCTACAGCAAAGTGTGATCAAAATGTGATGGTTTGTGTGTTCCCCACCCCTCCCTCACTTTGGAAAATCCCCTAGACTAGACTCAGCCACTGGGAATTGAATGAATGAAGCTATATTTACAGCTTAGCACAATGTACAAGCAGGTATTTACAGCTATACAGCTATAGACAGAGATAGACAAGTTAAAAGGTAACACAGAAACACAGCAGCCCTTCCAGAAACCAGAGTCCCCAGCAGGGGCTCCAAACCACCTTTCCACCTTCTTCCCACCCCTCTACCTCACCCCAGACTTTGCCTTACACTTAAGGTAGTTTGGAGGGTCATCCAGGGGGGTTAGGAAACAGATGGATTAGTCAGGCAGGTTAGAGAGAGAAGTGCAGCCCAAAGCCCAGAGAGAGGACTCTCTTATTTATGTTTGTGCTCTTGTTCTTATCCATCTCAGCAAGCCTATGAGTGCAGCAGCCATCACCATTGTTTCCTTTTCACAGTCTATCATCTAATTCTTCTCACCAAAACATCCCAGCTAGGCTCAAACTAGCGCACAAAGAAACCAGGGCAGGCAGGGATGTGTCACTCCTAGGGGACACTTTCCTGTCAGGAAAAGATGGTTTAAGGTGTTTCAAGTTAGCTTTTGCTTAAATCTGATGTGGCTTTATGATGAGGAGAGTCCAAAACCCCAAACCTCTAGCCCTAGAGCCTCACCACCACAAAGGCAACGCCAAAGCCATTCTTTAACTGACTTCTATTGACCTCCAGCCCTGGGTTGAGCTGGAGCTGATATCTTCTTTGTAGTGTCTGTGTGACAACTGCTTGTGAACTGTTAGATTTTACACTTAAACCAAAGGAGAACTGGGCTCACAAACTTGCTGCAGCACCTGCTTGGGTGAATGCCAAGCTCCAGGCTTTGCCCACAGTTCCTTTGTACAGTACTTTTCCTTCCTCCCATTGCTTGTCACATATGTTAAAAGGCAAGGTAGGGTAGGTGGGATCAAACAACAAAGTGCTAGGGAGGATAATTGTTGGTTAGAATCTGGATCTTCAAATGACTTCGTCTGCCTCCGCTGAAGATGATGAAACAGCTGTCATGAGATGGGCATGCAAAATCAGGGACCTTTTTAATTGCTTTTGGCCATTGACAACTTAAAATTGTAAGGCTCTTCTGATTTCTCAATTGCTTTGGAAGAGTTAAGGTAAGGTCAAGAACTGGCTGGAGGGGCAGGCCCAGAGAGTGGTGGTGAATGATGCCACATGCAGTAGGCAGCTGGCACTGGTGGTGTGCCCCAGGGATCAGTGCTGGGCACAGTCCTGTTCCATATCTTTATTGATGATCTGGAGCAGGGGATTGAGTCCAGCATCAGTAAGTTTGCAGATGACACCAAGCTAGGAGAAGCTGTGGAGCTGTTGAAGGGTAAGAGAGCCTTGCAGAGGGACCTGGCCAGGCTGGATGGGTGGGCAGAGGCCAATGGGATGAGACTGAACAAGGCCAAGTGCAGGGTTCTGCACTTTGGCCACAACAACCCCAAGCAGCACTACAGGCTGGTAACAGAGTGGCTGAGAGCAGCCAGGCAGAGAGGGACCTGGGGGTGCTGGTAGAGAGGAGCTGAAGATGAGCCAGCAATGTGGGCAGGTGGGCAGCAGAGCCAATGGCATCCTGGGCTGGCTCAGGAGCAGTGTGGGCAGCAGGACAAGGGAGGTTCTTGTGCCCCTGTGCTCAGCACTGCTCAGGCCACCCCTTGAGTGCTGTGTCCAGTTCTGGGCTCCTTAATTGAAGAGAGATGTTGAGGTGCTGGAAGGTGTCCCCACAAGGGGGAACTTCTTTTCTGTAAGGGTCCCAGAGCACTGCACAGGCTGCCCAGAGAGGTTGTGGAGTCTCCTTCTCTGGAGCCTTTCAAGGCCTGTCTGGATGTGTTCCTCTCTGATCTGTGCTAGATTGCATTGTCCTGCTCTGGCAGGGGGTTTGGACTGGATGATCTCCTTGGGTCCCTTCCCACCCCTAACGTCCTGTGAGCTGTGATTCTATGATTCTTCTTAACACCCACACTCCAAATATTTGTAAACATTAATGAGATCCCCTCTTAGTCTTCACTTCTCCAGACTAAACTGCCCTAGGTCTCTCAACCTCTCCTCAGAGAGATGCTGCAGTCTCCTCAACATCTCTGCAGTGCTCCACTAGACTCTCTCTTGGAGTTTCCTGTCTGTCCTGAGCGGGGAACCCAGAACTGGATGCAGTCTCATCCGGGCGGTGTAGAATCCTCTGTGGTTCCTCATCCCCAAAGCTGGGTTATCTCCAAATCCATTTGTGCTACTTGGTGGCTTGGTTTGGGTTAGCAAGAGATTACAGCCTGTATTCAGCTTTATCCTGACAACCTTTAAGAAAACCACAGGGTGATGTAATGAGCTCATGCATGGAAAAATAAACAGCTCTAGAGAAAGCAGCAGTAGCAGCCTCAAGTAAATATTCTGCAGTCACTGGGGCTTTTGAACATGACGTTATTTGAAAGGGAGAATGAGTAATGGATGAAGGGTAGCAGCTGAAGGCAGGTTTGTGTGTGCCTGTTTGGGAAAGAAAGAAAGAAAAGGCTGTATTGGTTTTTAAGGAGCTGATGGAATGAAACTCCTGCAAAGGGATGCAAAGAGAAATGCAGAATGGGGTTGGAAAGGAAAAGAGACAGAAAAATAAATGACAGAGCATACATACAGAGCAGCCCCCTTGGATTTCCCCCCACCCCAAACCAATCTACACTCCCTGCTGCTCCAGTCCTTCACCACCCATAAGTCATCGACTCACTCAGGCTGGAAGAGACAAGGAGGCAGTGGAATAGATTATTTGGAGAGATGCTGTTCTGTCCTTCCTTTCTGACCCAGGCAGTTACAGCGGTGAGCAACCTGCGCTGTTCTTGTAGCTGGCTCTGGAGCAGCTTGGACTGGACACCTCAGGATGCCATCATAGAATCAGCCAGGCTGGAAGAGACCTCCAAGCTGATCCAGTCCAAACTAGCACCCAGCCCTAGCCAAGCAACCAGACCATGGCACTGAGTGCCTCCTCCAGGCTTTGCTCCAACACCTCCAGGCATGGTGACTCCACCACCATCCTGGGCAGCCCATTCTAATAGGACCAGAGTGAGCCTGTGGAGGCCCTAACTGGGCCCACTCCTTACGTGTTTACCCCAATAAGCAGCTCCCACCAGAGACAGCAGGCAGGAGGCAGAGGAGGGGAGGGAGTTCTGGCTGAGTGCCAGCTTGTAAAGAGAGAGCAGAATTATGGGATGGGATAGCAATTTTACACTTTGCTGTGTCCACCCCTAGACTCCTGTAGTCCCTAGAGGGTTTTTAATCCCATGGTCCCAACCTTTGACAGCCAGCCCAGACAGCAACCCTGTGCTGGGCTGCAGCAAGAGCAGTGTGGGCAGCAGGGCAAGGGAGGGGATTCTGCCCCTTGGCTCTGCTCTCCTCAGACCCCACCTGCAGTCCTGGGTGCAGTTCTGGAGCCCCCAGCACAAGAAGCACATGGAAATGTTGGAGCCAGTCCCAAGGATGCCACCAAGGTGTTGAGAGGGCTGCAGCAGCTCTGCTTTGAGATCAGGCTGAGAGAGTTGGGGCTCTGCAGCCTGGAGAAGAGAAGACTTGGAGGAGACCTTGGAGTGACCTTCCAGTATCTGAAGTGGGCTACAGGAGGGCTGTGGAGGGACTATTGAGAAGGTCTTGTAATGACAAAATGAGGAGGAATGGGTTTGAAGTGTCAGAGGGAAGATTGAAACTAGATGTTAGAAAGAAGTTGTTTGCAGTGAGGGTGGGGAGACACTGGCACAGATTGCCCAGGGAGGTTGTGGAGCACAGAAGCACAGAATGGGATCTTTGATTCTGTGCTTCTGTGCTCCACAGCCTCCCTGGAGGTGCTTAAGGACAGGTTGGATGAGGCCTTGAGTGACCTCTCCTAGTGGGAGGTGTCCCTGTCTATGGCAGGGGTTTGGAACTGGCCGAGCTTTGAGGTCCCTTCCAACCTAAACCATTCTGTAAACATTTTGATGCTTCCCTCTCCTCTGGGCATAACACCAGAGAGCTGTGGCTTTTGAACCTCCAAACAGCTGGAAAGGCAAAGAAAAGCAAGTGTCAGTGATGATGTCAAGAGCAAGAGTGCATGGGAGGGAACCACAGAGTTCTTGTCTCCTCCTACCCTCCCTGTTAGTGTGTCCTCCTTAGCTCCTATCTCACATTGTGAGCCATGCCTGCCAGTACAGTGCTCCCCTGATCTGTCAGAGCTGTTGGGCTACAATCTGCCAATTTCCTGTCCCACCTGCTACAACTTTTTCTGCTCAGGTCTTTGTATCAGCCTTCCCACCCTCTATTTTTTTGGGAGGATTTGGTTTGCTTTGGCTTTGAATTCATTCTGCTTTAGATTCTGGCTTGATATCAAACAGAGTCATCTCAGGAAAGGTTCCTGTTGAGTGTGATGTGAAATTATTAATTCCTTTGTATTTTCCCAGCAAATCTCTATGCCCTTTTCTACAGAGCTCCTGTTCCCTTGCAAGCCAAAATATGATGTCTCATTCTCTTGTTTCTTCCTCCTTCTGGAAGTTCTGAGAAGGTACTGTATAGGTGATGCCCAAATGCGACTCACCTATGATTTTAGTGTGGCAGGTGTGGTGAAGGAGGGAGAAAGTAGTGGAGGAGCAGAGGCAGAGAGAATGGAAGTATCTAGGAGCAGGACCCTTCCCAGCCAGCCAAGTCATAAATAAGATGCCACAGGGGACCAGTTAATCTGCTCTGTGAAAAGGTGCAAAGTATACAAGTGGGAACAATAACCTTGTATAACAATCAGCATGCAGCCATAGGTGTTAAACCACATGCAGCTAGGTAAATAAATGAAGCTCCCCCAAAGTGCTGCATGATAAATCATTCCCAAAGAATTCGGTCACTCCTCCTCCTTATCCCCCAAAGACAGGAAACAAATCACTCTAGACCTGAAGTCAGAGCTGCTGCTCTGCAGCTGCCACCTAGGGTGAGTGGACAGAATGGTAGGAGAGGGGCAAAAATGTAAGGGGCTGGGGTAAAAGCTTAAAAAACAACAAGGATTTGTAGGAGTGGGGTGAAAGCTTAAAAGACAGCAACAAAACACCAAACCCAACACAACCCTGCATTTAAAACCACTGAGGATATGTAGGAGAGGGGCAAAAATGTAAGGAGCTGGGGTGAAAGCTTAAAAGCAACAAAACACCAAACCCAGCACAACCCTGCATTTAAAACCACTGAGGATATGTAGGAGAGGGGCAAAAATGTAAGGAGCTGGGGTGAAAGCTTAAAAGCAGCAAAAACCCAGACCCAACACAACCCTGCATTTAAAACCACTGAGGATATGTAGGAGAGGGGCAAAAATGTAAGGAGCTGGGATAAAAGCTTAAAAGACAGCAACAAAACAGCAAACCCAGCACAACCCTGCATTTAAAACCACTGGGGATTTCTAGGAGTGGGGTAAAAGCTTAAAAGACAGCAACAAAAGACCAAGCCCATCACAGCCCTGCATTTAAAACCACCAAGGATTTGGAGGGAAAAGGAAAGACAAATAGCTCCAGTACCAGCCAACACCTGGATGCACAAGGGACATGGAGAGTGGAGAGTTCAGCTTCAGAGAATGTGTTCTGCATTGTAACAGAGGCTGGCTGATGTGTGAGGGGTTGCACTGATTTTGCTCAGGTGATTCTTTATAGTAGCAAAGTGCTCCTTGGGTCTGCAACACAGCCTGGCCTTAAACACCTCCAGCCATGGGGCCTCAACCACCTCCCTGGGCAACCCAGTCCAGCCTCTCACCACTCTCATGCTCAACAACATCCTCACGGCCAGACTGAATCTCTCCACCTCCAGCTTTGCTCCATTCCCCCCAGTCCTCTCACTCCCTAACAGCCTAAAAAGTCCCTCCCCAGCTTTTTTGTAGCCCACTTCAGGTCCTGGAAGGCCACAAGAAGGTCACCTGGGAGCCTCCTCTGCTCCAGCCTGCACAGCCCCAACTCTTTCAGTCTGTGCTCACAGCAGAGCTGCTGCAGCCCTCTGAGCATCCTCCTGGCCCTTCTCTGGACACAAATCCTGTATGTTATGTCCTTGAGCCTCCAAAACCTGAACTCTTTGCTTAGAGGCAGCCCAAGAGTGAATGCCCCCCTCCGCCCCCCGCCGCTTACTCGCCAGCAGTAGCATTAACAAAGCACTAAAGTTACTGTGCTTAGGTGGAGAAGTCTGAAACACATTCCTTGCCTGTGCCAGGCAGGTGTCCTATTTGCTGTTCTACAACTGTGTGCTTACAGTACTGTAAAATTAATGCCATTGTATGCTTCAACCAGAGGCCCTTGCAGAGTACCTCCAGCAGCTGCTGTGCTCCTTGTCCCAGCACTATTAAGAACAGGTGTGGAAGTGAGGAATATTTTCCCAACAATGTTAAGGATCCAGCAGATAGACCTGTGGCTTCTCGTACTGAACAGCATGGCTCAGTGTGGAAAGTTTGGTGAGAAACCTTCATTCCTTTTCCATCTGCTCCTACCTGAAGGCAGGTGGCTTGTCTCAGAGCTGGGTGTGCCACAAGCTACCTGTGCACAGGAACTGTGAAATGGAGAAGAGGAGTTAGGGAAGAGAAGAGGAGTTGGGGAGGAGAAAGGGAAGGGAAGAGGAGTTAGGGAAGAGAAGAGGAGTTGAGAAGGAGAAAGGGAAGGGAAGAGGAGTTAGGGAAGAGGAGTTGGGGAGGAGAAAGGGAAGGGAAGAGGATTTAGACAAGGATTGGGAAGAGGAGTTAGGGAAGGGAAGGGAAGGGAAGAGGAGTTAGGGAAGAGAAGGGAAGAGGAGTTAGGGAAGGGAAGACAAGAGGAGTTAGGGAAGGGAAAAGGAGTTAGGGAAGAGTAGGGTAGGGAAGAGGAATTAGGGAAGGGTGAGGAAGGGAAGAGAAGTTAGGGAGGGGAAGAGAAGAGGAGTTAGGGAAGAAAAAGAGGTAGACTCTGGGTGTCTTTTAAAAATCATAGGGACCAATCCACCCCCCCGCTGTAGGCAGGGACACCTCCCACTAGAACAGGTCGTTCAAGGTCTCATCCAATCTGGCCTTAAACACCTCCGGGGAGGAAGCAGCCACAACCTCTCTGGGCAACCTGTGCCAGTCTCTCACCACCCTCACTGTAAAGAACTTCCTCCTAACATCCACTTTCAATCTCCCCTCTGCCACTTCAAACCCATTCCTCCTCATCCTGTCATTACAAGCCCTTGTCAGTAGTCCCTCCCCAGATCTCCTGTAGCCCCCTGCAGATCCTGGAAGGCCACTCTGAGGTCTCCTCAAAGCCTCTTCTCCAGACTGCAGAGCCCCAACTCCCTCAGCCTGTTCTCACAGCAGAGCTGCTCCAGCCTTTCCCATCTATGACCTTTCTCTTTTTCCTTTTTTTTTTGGTAACAGCTTTTATGTCTCAGACCAAGTCTCATCTCTGAACTAAACAACTTGAATTCTTTCATCCTTTTCTCATAGCTCAAGTCTCCTAGGCCTTTGCCTGTTCCTTCCTAGAGTTAGTTGAGTACAGGGCAGATTTCCTTCTCTTTCCCTGTCTCATTTCTTTTTACCAGAAATTGTTGTCTGGACCAGACAATTCTTTTTCCCTGTGAAGTTCCCACAAGAAGTTTCAGTTTTCATGAACAAGCATTCAGCAGAAGGTGAGGAAAAGGTTTTTTTTACTGGAGGATTCTTGACCAATCCTAACTCTTGGTGATGCAGCACTAATCTGTCTTCAAAACACCAGCTCAAACAAAATCCAGCACAGGTCTCTCCTGGGCTCCCCAGGAACGTGGTGGAGTTGCCATCCCTGGGGGTGTTGAAGCAAAGCCTGGCTGGGGCACTTAGTGCCATGGTCTGGTTGATTGGCCAGGGCTGGGTGCTAGGTTGGGCTGGATGAGCTTGGAGGTCTCCTCCAGCCTGCTTGATTCTATGGTTCTATGATTTTGCCTCTGTAAGAATTAGTGCAGCACAGAACAAAGGGCAGCAGCCTGGATATCTTGTGCCAAGCTCCTGCTGACCTCTTGTGCCAACCTACATGTGAGGACTAAGCGTCTCTGTGCCTCAGTTTTCCTCTTGTCAGGGAAGGTCTTTGCCTGCCTTCCAGGAAGTGATTTCTCACTCTTATTTAGTCTGGCCTCACACTGCTGTGGCAGAGAAGAGTAGCCTCCAACTTGTTATTTGTCAGAGCAGCTTAAAGGTGTTTGCACATTGCATAAGGGAGCTCTAATGTGGACAAGACCCATCTCTGTAGCAGGAAGCACAGCCTCATTCCATAGAGAAAGTCTGCCCAGGTTCTATCAGTAGCCCAAATCTGCATCGTTTCCACCTTGGAGGGCAAAACCAATTTGAAAAGCCTTGGGTAGGCACATGCAGAAGGGCTGGCAGGACCAGCAAAGCAGCATGGTGAATAGGCACTAGCTACTGTCTGTGAGTGCAGGGACAGAACAGCCCCTTCTGCGCTTACTGGGAGCACAATAACAGCTGAGCAAATAGAGCTCATGGGGATAGCATAAATCTCTCTGCACCTCTGTCAGCCATCAGTACTGCGACCAGCTCCACCCTGCTCTGCCTGAGAGCGTGGTCCTTCCAGGGTGTGCTGGCAATGCAGCTGTGAAGACAAGAACAAACACTGCAGGTGTGCCACACTCCACTGCTTGAGCAGTCCTTGCTTTACCTCGGTACTCAGTTTCGTTTCTCAAGGCTGAAGCTCCAGAGGAAGCAGAGATTTCTCCACATTCCATTGACAAACAATGACAGTGCAAAGTGGCTTAAATGAAGAAAAATGTGTTGCTCCAAGTGGCTCGTTACAGTTCACCTATCCTGGAAACACATCCTCCTCCATTGCCCTCCTGCTCAGAGCAATGAAGCCGCAGGCTGCACTCCTGCCAGCGTTAGGTGCAGAGAAGCCTGCTCACCATCTCCTCTCTAGGCTGAAATAAGGGGGAAGGGCCCCAGGAGGCACTGCCCCAGGAACAAAAGTGAACTCACAGGGGGACTTCATGCTGCCTGACTTACATTCGTGGTGCAGAACTTTTGGTGACCTTATTGGGGACTTTTAGTACCTGAAGGGGGGCTACAAAAAAGCTGGGGAGGGACTTGATAGGCTGTCAGGGAGTGAGAGGACTGGGGGAATGGAGCAAAGCTGGAGGTGGGGAGATTCAGGCTGGGGTGAGGAGGAAGTTGTTGAGCATGAGAGTGGTGAGAGGCTGGAATGGGTTGCCCAGGGAGGTGGTTGAGGCCCCATGGCTGGAGGTGTTTAAGGTCAGGCTGGCTGAGGCTGTGGGCAGCCTGCTCTAGGGTAGGATGTCCCTGGGCATGGCAGGGGAGTTGGAACTGGCTGCTCCTTGTGTTCCCTTCCAAACCTGACTGAATCTATGAACCTGTGGGCACTGCATGATCCTCAGCCAGGAAAGCACTCTTCTCCAAACCACACAGGAATGAAGCTCCATGCCTGAGCGTCTTGATACTTACCAATTGAAAGCTATCTATTTCAGGGCTCATATTCTTTCTATCATTCCACCTTCTCAGAAGTCAGTCACAGAATCCCAGCCCTCCTAGAGCTGTAGCCAGACAAGATGAAGGAGGGCAGAAAGAGCAAAACTTTTCTGTTATGGCTGCAGTAGATCATCCTGGCAAAAGAGTTACAAATAATTGCAAGTTCATACACAATGCATTAGAGTGGCTCTGATTAAATTCTGGTTTGTTAGAGCATACTCTAAGTTGTGTCATTCTCATAAGCAAAAGCTGTAGGCTACATACACTTCCTGTGAGATAGTTTGCTTAACTGGAGGTTAAGCAAAGCACGTTCCAAGAGTAAAAGCCTTAAAAAGCTCTCTGTCAAACAGTCCTTCAGCACTGGAAGGAATCATGAGATGTGCCTTGTCTCAAATGAAATGACTGGTTTGGCTGGGGGAACACAGCATCCAATTCAGAGGCTGAAATTCAGGGAAGAATTCAGAGTCATCTTGAGAAATGGTTTTAAAATCAGCATGATTCAAACATGCAAGTATGAATCATAGAACAACCAGCAAGGAGAGATCCCATGCATGGAGAGGAAGGCACTGGCGAGACAGGGAACATGGAAAAAGTGGTCAGGAGCTTAGGTACACCAAAGAAGAAAGAAAAAAACAACCACAACAAAATAAAATCAGGAATTTTGAAACACTATAAGCAACAACAGGAAGAATAAAAAGGGGTTAGTCTGGCTGTGGGGTGTAGTAACAGGGTCTCCACCTAGGAAAGAAACACTAAAGACTGGTGAGCCTTTACGTCAGCCTTGCTCTGGGCACTGTACTTTGAGGACACTTTTTGACACCAAGCTAGAAGCAGCTGTGAAGCTGTTGGAGGGTAGGAGAGCCTTGCAGAGGGACCTGGCCAGGCTGGATGGGTGGGCAGAGGCCAATGGGATGAGATTGAACAAGGTCAATAGCAGGGTTCTACACTTTGGCCACAACAACCCCAAACAGCTCTACAGGCTGGGGCCAGAGTGGCTGAGAGTAGCCAGGCAGAGAGGGACCTGAGTGTGCTGGTAGAGAGTAGCTGAAGCTGAGGCAGCAGTGTGCCCAGGTGGGCAGCAGAGCCAATGGCATCCTGGGCTGGCTCAGGAGCAGTGTGGGCAGCAGGACAAGGGAGGTTCTTCTGCCCCTGTGCTCAGCACTGCTCAGGCCACCCCTTGAGTGCTGTGCCCAGTTCTGGGCTACTCAACTCAAGAGAGATGTTGAGGTGCTGGAAGGTGTCCAGAGAAGGGCAGCAAGGCTGGGGAGGGACCTGGAGCAGAGCCCTGTGAGGAGAGGCTGAGGGAGCTGGGGGTGTTTGGCCTGCAGAAGAGGAGGCTCAGGGCAGACCTCATTGCTGTCTGCAGCTCCCTGAAGGGAGGCTGTAGCCAGGTGGGGTTGGGCTCTGCTGCCAGGCAAGCAGCAACAGAAGAAGGGGACACAGTCTCAAGCTGTGCCAGGGGAGGTCTAGGCTGGATGTTAGGAGGAAGTTGTTGTCAGAGAGAGTGATTGGCATTGGAATGGGCTGCCCAGGGAGGTGGTGGAGTGGCCGTGCCTGGAGGTGTTGAAGCCAAGGCTGGCTGGGGCACTTAGTGCCATGGTCTGGTTGGCTGGCTAGGGCTGGGTGCTAGGTTGGACTGGCTGAGCTTGGAGGTCTCTTCCAACCTGGTTGATTCTATGATTCTGTCTGGCCTGGCCTGTAGCTGTGGGGTTAGTCTGTTCACACATGCTCACGGGGCTGAGCCGGAAGGTTAGATCCTGTCTTGTGCCTGGTTTGGAAGGATTCCTGTCTCTCAAGGGTATAGGGATCTCTCCATGGCAGTTGATTTTAGTGTCACATTCCCCCTTTTAAGAAAGAAGAGTGCAGAAGAACCATGTTCAAACCCCCAGTCTGCTGTGGTTAGATGGCAGCTTCCTTTTGTCCCAGCCTAAGCACAGCAGCACCGCAGCCCTGGGCATCACTGCTTTAGCTCTGATAGCAGAGAGATGCCGTGTCAGGAGGGTGGCTGAGGGAAGGCTGCCTTGTCCCCAGAGCTGCATGCTGGCTGCATCTTGCCCTGCCAGCTGAACGTGAGAACACATGCCTTTGGTTAGGTGCTGGTAGACATCCTCTCTTCTCAGCTTTGCCAGCTACACAAACACCCCATCTTTTTAGTAGCCATCTAGCTTGTCAGACAGTCAGACAAGTCCCTTACCTTAGCTATCATTTTTATTCTCCTTTTGCAGGCACTAGATGTATGCTCAAAAGTGTGTGCTTAAGGGACCAGGAGTGAGAGACCTTTTCTATGACTCTGCCCATGTACTTCTCAGAAGGTCACTTCTAGGGAGAAATTGTTGCATAAATAACGTTCAGCTGCAGCTGCCCAAGCCTTGTTTTTCTGCAATGGCTTATGGCTTCAGAGACACCACTGTCAAAAAGTCGTTTAAGGAGGCCCCTATGAAGAGAGACTGCGAGCCCTGGGGCTGTTTAGGCTGGAGAAGAGAAGGCTGAGAGGAGATCTGAGCAATGTGTACAAGTATCTGAGTGGTGGGGGGCAAGTGGCTGGGGCCAAGCTCTTTTCGGTGGTCAGCAGCAATGAGTCAGGGAGCAGTGGATCCAAACTGGCCCACAGAAGGTTTCACCTCAACACGAGGAGAAACTTCTTTACAGTGAGGGTGACAGAGCCCTGGAGCAGGCTGCCCTGAGAGGTTGTGGAGTCTCCTTCTCTGGAGACTTTGCAAACCCACCTGGATGCATTCCTGTGCCCTGGCAGGGGGGTTGGACTCGGAGATCTCTGGAGGTCCCTTCCAAATCTGAAGTTCTGTGATTCTGACTCAAAAGTAAGAGGGAACAAACAGCATTTTAGGCCTGAGCAGTTGAGGTAAAATGCATATTTCTACAGGTGACTCTCTGCTGTGTGCACATGAATTCCTTATCTTCTTTTTGTCTTCCCTCTTCTTGTAATCCAGATTTGTTTAGAATAGAATAGAATCAACCAGGTTGGAGGAGACCTCCAAGCCCATCCAGTCTAGCCTGGCACCCAGCTCCAGCCAACAAACCAGACCATGGCACTAAGTGCCCCATCCAGGCTTGGCTTCAACACCTCCAGGCATGGCAACTCCACCACCTCCCTGGGCAGCCCATTCCAATGCCAATCACTCTCTCTGTCAACAACTTCCTCCTAACATCCAGCCTAGACCTCCCCTGGCACAGCTTGAGACTGTGTCCCCTTCTTCTGTTGCTGGGTGCCTGGCAGCAGAGCCCAACCCCAGCTGGCTACAGCCTCCCTTCAGGTAGCTGTAGAGAGCAATGAGGTCTGCCCTGAGCCTCCTCTTCTGCAGGCTTTCTTCTGAGGGTTTTCCTCCCTAGCAACAGGAGGTTGTCAAGTGTTACTCATCTGCTTAGCTGATGGTTGTCTTAAGTCGATGAAGAGATGGCAGAAAACAGGGGAACAGAGTGGGGGGGAGGTGTATAATACTGTTGCTGGTCCTGGGAAGGCCGTTTGGGTCTCACTGACTTGCTGTCTGAAGTGTTCTTCTCTCTCTGAATGTTTAAGGCATGGAAAGAAAGAAAACCTGCTTTGTCTTTCTTTGCCTGCAACCTCTATTAAGTTCAACAGGGAACAGGCTTTAAGTACCTTGCACATGTAATAAATACATGCTTCTTGCTAAGATGACAGCTTAATTTCATAGCTGGCATTCAGACTTCTAGCTTGGCCATAGGCTTTCACTGCCCTCCATAAACCTGGCCTTGGCAACAACACCACAGTTTCCAGTAAGTAGTCTGACTGGAACAGGCTGACTTCAGTGTCCTGGAGCTGGGATAGCGTTTGATGGTCCCTTCATTACCTACAAGACCATCTTTCAGGGTGACAGTGTGTGCAGTTCATGCCAAGTCCCATGCTAGGGGAGCTGGTGGTATGGATTTTCCAGCTGATTTTGCTGGCTGCTGAAATGCACCCAAGCTGTTCCTGTTCATATTGAGTTCTTGAAGAAATTAAATGCTGTCAGAGTGGCAGCCTGGAGGAAAGACCCTCTCCTGGGGCCAGTGCTAGTGAATACATGGCTTCTGCTTGCTAGGCTGGATGTTAGGAGGAAGTTGTTGTCAGAGAGAGTGATTGGCATTGGAATGGGCTGCCCAGGGAGGTGGTGCAGTCGCCGTGCCTGTGGGTGTTGAAGCCAAGCCTGGCTGGGGCACTTAGTGCCATGGTCTGGTTGATTGTGTAGGGCTGGGTGCTAGGTTGGGCTGGCTGAGCTTAGAGGTCTCTTCCAGCCTGGTTGATTCTATGATTCTATGTCACTGGAGGAACTTTGAACAGGGCTCTTGTCTAGGCATCCACTTAGTACCTTCTGTCCTGATGCCCTGATGCTCAGGGAAGGTATGGTAGGTCTGGGAAGGGTTTAGAGAGAGAAACTAGGTCAGATGAGATTCTTCAGCGTGTTAAGCATGCAAAGCAGGAATGTGTCCAACAACGAGGCAGGGAGGGCGACTGAATCATAGAATCACAGAATCAGTCAGGGTTGGAAGGCACCACAAGGAGCAGCCAGTTCCAGCCCTCCTGCCATGCCCACGGACACCCTACCCTAGAGCAGGCTACCCACAGCCTCAGCCAGCCTGCCCTTAAACACCTCCAGCCACGGGGCCTCAACCACCTCCCTGGGCAACCCATTCCAGCCTCTCACCACTCTCATCCTCAACAACTTCCTCCTCACCTCCAGTCTGAACTTACCCATCTCCAGCTTTGCTCTATTCCCCCCAGTCCTGTCACAGGACAGCCTAAAAAGTTCCTCCCCAGCTATTTTGTAGCCCCCTTCAGATCCTGGAAGGCCACAAGAAGGTCCCCTGGGAGCCTCCTCTTCTTCAGCCTGCACAGCCCCAACTCTTTCAGTCTGTGCTCACAGCAGAGCTGCTGCAGCCCTCTGAGCATCCTCCTGGCCCTGCTCTGGACACACTCCAGCATCTCCACATCCCTCTTGGAATGGGGGCTCCAGAACTGGATGCAGTACTCCAGGTGGGGTCTCAGCAGAGCACAGCAGAGGGAGAGAATCACCTCCCTGGCCCTGCTGGCCACACTTCTGCTGCTGCAGCCCAGGCTCTGCTTGGCTTTCTGGGCTGCAAGTGCACACTCAAGCCCTATGAGCTTAGATTTACTCAGCATTCAGACACCCTGCAAACAGGAGCAACTCCCAGTTAGTTCTGTATTCTGGTAGCGAATGCTGTGTCTAGTCCATTGCCACACACTTGTGCTCTTACTCGCAGAGAGCATTCTGTGGCACAGTACAAAGTTGCGCCTCTGTGCGTGCCTTTGTTCTGCATGGTTCCAGCAGCCAACTGCCAATGTGTGTAAAATAAGATGCACATCGAAATGCAGTTCTCTTTTCTTTCTCAATTTCAGTACAAGTGCCACTTTTTGTTGCCTGTGTGCTTGCACAGCCCCCACCCCACCACACACACACGCTTTTGCTTTTGCTTTCAGAGCAATTTTTAGCACTCACAGGATTTGGGAGGTCTTGGTTTGACTTTGTGCACTGGGGAAGCTTTGCAAGTTTAGATAGAAATATGTCTGGAATGTGGTTTTCTTCCTCTGAGCTGTTTTGTTCTGTTTTCCCTTTTCCTTTTGCTGCTTATATAAAACGATGATAGGGCATTCTGGCCCTGTTTTTGCTTCCCCAGACTGCCTGAATGATCCTCTTCACCTGAAGGCCAAGGTGTGAGTTGCTGTCAGCAAAGCAATTCAAAGGGAAGGCCTCTGGTGATGTAAGTGGTCTGTTAAGGAGCCTGCTGGCCTCCGGCTCAATGCCTTCTCTGTCCACCTACAGCTTGGGAACAGCCACGGGGCCTTTTTTTGAGTGTGAAATCTGTCAGCAGAGTGAAGTCAGCTTAAATATCAGCTGATGCTTGAGCTCCCTTTCACTTTTTGTTGACTTTATCCCCTCCTGCTCCTTCCTGATCAAGTTTCTCTCTGCTTGAGTCAGACTTGCCAACACTTAGAAGTTTTTATTCTGTTTCAGTTGTGTGGATCTGTGTGTGGTAAAGTTCAGGTGCCCTTCACATTCCCAGCCTCAACAGTGATCTGAAATGATGAAGAGTGAGGCCATTCTGGATCTCTAAGACTCCTTAGCTACTGCAGTTCAATTAGGAACCAGTAACAGTACTTCTGGTACCCAAAGTGTAGAATCATAGAATCAACCAGGTTGAAAGAGACCTCCAAGCTCAGCCAGTCCAACCTAGCACCCAGCCCTACACAATCAACCAGACCATGGCACTAAGTGCCCCAGCCAGGCTTGGCTTCAACATCTCCAGGCACAGAGACTCCACCACCTCCCTGGGCAGCCCATTCCAATGCCAATCACTCTCTCTGCCAACAACTTCCTCCTAACGTCCAGCCTAGACCTGCCCTGGCACAGCTTGAGACTCTGTCCCCTTCTTCCATTGCTGCTTGCCTGGCAGCAGAGCCCAACCCCACCTGGCTACAGCCTCCCTGCAGGGAGTTGTAGAGAGCAATGAGGTCTGCCCTGAGCCTGCTCTTCTGCAGACTGCACACCCCCAGCTCCCTCAGCCTCTCCTCACAGGGCTGTGCTCCAGGCCCCTCCCCAGCCTTGCTGCCCTTCTCTGGGCACCTTCCAGCACCTCAGCATCTCTCTTGAATTGAGTAGCCCAGAACTGGACACAGCACTCAAGGTGTTGCCTGAGCAGTGCTGAGTACAGCTGTGGTCAGGTGAAGCTGTGCAGACCAGTTGGAGTTTTTTGTGTTGTACCCACTGCTACCAAGCTGAGGAAATCTGCTTGTACTCTGCCATGCAATTTGTCACCAAAATATAAACCATAGGATACAGACAGGCAGGCAAAATCCATGGAATCAGTGAGCATGTGTTAGTTGTGTGCTGAGCCTGTCCCGGGGACAGGATGTTGAGGTCATGCCGTGTCTGCTGGCTTGATGCTGGTCTGGGATGAACCTGTGGTGTCGTTGCCTGTCAGTGCTGAAACATTTTATGTATCAGAAGCTTTAGAGGAGTCTTGGCCATGGCAAGGTGCTTCAGATGATGTGTCTGGTTTATAAAAGAAAAGGAAAAACCCCACAGTCTGTGAGGGAGTGGGAAACTGGGGAAGGAACAGCAGCTCTTTCTGGGTTTTGTCACTCTCCTAAGAGTGAAAGTTATGAGTTATACTGTTGTCTTTTTTCACCTCTTCTGATGGGCTTCCTTTGACTGCTTTCTGTCCTACATGCATGTGTTTTTTCTGACTGTGGTACCTTCAGTGTTTTCCAAAGTTGTGGTAGTTTTCCTGCTCCTCAAAGGACTGGAACGTTGGAAGGCCTGCAGCTGAAGACTTCTGCCTGTTGAGCCAAACAAGTCGTAATGTCTGGATACTCTGTGCATGTCTTTCCCCCTTTAGTGGCTGGTCCTAGAATCATAGAATCAACCAGGCCAGAAGAGACCTCCAAGCTCATCCAGTCCTACCTAGCACCCAGCCCTAGACAATCAACCAGACCATGGCACTAAGTGCCCCAGCCAGTCCTTTCTTGAACACCTCCAGGCATGGCGACTCCACCACCTCCCTGGGCAGCCCATTCCAATGCCAATCACTCTCTCTGACAACAACTTCCTCCTAACATCCAGCCTAGACCTCCCCTGGCACAGCTTGAGACTGTGTCCCCTTGTTCTGTTGCTGGGTGCCTTGCAATAGGCAGTACCTGGCACCTCTCTGTGCAGCTATCATTGCTCTGCAGGCAGCAGTTGAAGAGGCAGCAGTATCAGGCTGGCTGCAACAGCCACTTGTGGACTTCATTCTGTTCTCTGGTGTGTGCCATCTGTGTACTCTGCCCTCTGGTTGATGATGTCTTTGGAAATAACCATTTCTGTGTAATAAGCTGTTCAGGGACAGAATTTTGCCTATCCCTTGGTAAGGAGCCATGTTGGGTGCCTTCTGTTTTCCAGGTGAGGATAAGGGTGATGGCAGTGTGGGTATAATGGGACATCCCTTTCTGATCCCTGCAGTAGTGTGTGCAGGTGCTCTCTGCACTAGATAGTGCAGTGTTTAAACCACATCTGGAGTACTGTGTCCAGTTCTGGGCCCCCCCAGTTCAAGAGGGACATAGAACTGCTTGAGAGAGTCCAGTGCAGAGCCACGAAGATGATTAAGGGAGTGGAACATCTCTCTTATGAGGAGAGCCTGAGGGAGCTGGGGCTGTGCT
The DNA here is from genome assembly GCF_015220805.1 of Pogoniulus pusillus. Classification (NCBI taxonomy): domain Eukaryota; kingdom Metazoa; phylum Chordata; class Aves; order Piciformes; family Lybiidae; genus Pogoniulus; species Pogoniulus pusillus. The sequence continues at coordinate 24,357,951 of NC_087264.1, read as the reverse complement.
GCTGTGAGAAGAGGAGACTGAGAGGTGACCTCAGCAATGGTTATAAAGATGTAAATGGAGTGCCAGGAGGCTGGAGCCAGGCTCTGCTGGGTGATGTCCTATGACAAGGGGCAATGGGTGGAAGCTGAGGCAGAGAAAGCTTCATGTAAACATGAGGTGGAATTTTTTCCCTGTGAGGGTGACAGAGCACTGGCACAGGCTGCCCAGAGGGGCTGTGGAGTCTCCCTCTCTGGAGATACTCAAAACCTGTCTGGATGCATTCCAGTGTGATCTGTTATAGGAGATCCTGCTCTGGCAGGGGGGTTGGACCTTGTGAGCTATGGAGGTCCCTTCCAGCCCCTGAAGTTCTGTGATTCTGTGAACTTTCTGCACCTCTTGAAATCATAGAATCATAGAATCAACCAGGTTGGAAGAGACCTCCAAGATCATCCAGTCCAACCTATCACCCAGCCCTAACCAATCAACCAGACCATGGCACTAAGTGCCTCATCCAGTCTTTTCTTGAAGACCCCCAAGGACGGTGCCTCCACCACCTCCCTGGGCAGCCCATTCCAATGGGAAATCACTCTCTCTGTGAAGAACTTCCTAACATCCAGCCTATACCTACCCTGGCACAACTTGAGACTGTGTCCCCTTGTTCTATTGCTGGTTACCTGGGAGAAGAGGCCACCCCCCACCTGGCTACAATGCCCCTTCAGGTAGTTGTAGACAGTAATAAGATCACCCCTGAGCCTCCTCTTCTCCAGGCTAAACAGGCCCAGCTCCCTCAACCTCTCCTCATAGGATTTGTGCTCCAGGCCCCTCACCAGCTTTGTTGCATCATGTTGGAGAGATGTTATTGAGTGAGAAGAGTGTGTTGCAGTCTGAAGAAAGAGGTGGTGGGGCAGGGCAGGGTGTTTGCCTCCTTCCTTTAAGCAGAAAACACAAGTCACAGTTTAGGGTCTATCAGTATGCAAAGATGTCATCTGGGAAGTGCTTACCCCATGGCTGCAGCAGTTTGTTTTGGTTATTGTTCTCTGGTAGTTCTCTTTCAAAACCCACATTGATGGGAACAGGTTTTCCTGCTGTTGCTGGCTTGCTGCACACTTGGCAGTCAATGTCTATCATCCATAATCTTGTGTCCCAGCTAAATACAGAAGAAAGCCTTCAAGGCAGAAGTGCCCTGGTGCCAGGGGATGTGGACATGGGCAGGAAACAGACACGAAGGTCTCCTGATGTGTAGGATAGCCACTCTCTGCTGAGCTGAGGAAGCTGGTGTTGGTTTGACGTTTCTTTCCTCTGTTCTCTCCAACCTCCGTCCCATCTTCCAGAGAAAGTTCACTCCTGTGACCAGGAGAGGCAGAGCGCCCTGGAGGAGGCCAGGCAGAACCCCCGCGAGGGCATCGTCATCCCGGAGTGCGCTCCCGGAGGGCTCTACAAACCAGTGCAGTGCCACCAGTCGACTGGGTACTGCTGGTGTGTCCTGGTGGACACGGGACGCCCCTTGCCTGGCACTTCCACTCGGTAAGAGCTATGGGCCTGATAAGATGCCTGCGTGGGGAAGATGTGATATAGGAAACGCTGTTGCTGTGTCAGTGAAGTTCCTGCTTCTAAGAGCAGTGAGCTTTGTGCTACCTTCTGTAGAGCTAGCAATGCCCTTTGCCACGTTCGCTATTGAGTGTGGCTGTGCACGTCCCTCTTTGTAGGAGTTGGTGCACAGTGACTACTGCACTTGGTTACCTCTGTGTTAAGTACCCATGCAAAACATCTTCTGTTTTTAATCCCTCTCTCAGGGTTACAGCTTTTGCATGGTAACAGGAATCAAAGCTTTGCTCAAGAGGACAAATCAGGGGCATGAGCAGTGGAAAGACAAGTGGCTTTGCTGTGTTATCTTCTGCTTTGTATTTCCATGCCTTGGCCACATGGACCTTGACCAGTGCAGATTTAGAAGGCTGCCTGGTTGTGTGCTGATAGGTTTATATGCCAGTGATAGATCTTGCTTTAAGTTAGTCTCCTTCTTAAAACTGTCTTGGGAAATCTTTTCTGCCTTTGGGTTTGAAAACAAATTGTGGGGCTGGCATGTTATAAAAACAGGCCAGGAGGAGCTGGAGCCTCAGCTCTGCCGGACAGTGATTCTGCAGAGCATGGACAGGTTTGAGAATAAGCTCAGCCTGTGCCCTCTGGAACTGGCAGAGGGCCTTGTACTCTTTGTGGGTTTGGATTGGTAGCTGGTACAGGACTCCAGAGCCTCCTGTCAGCTCTCTCTCTACTTCTGCTGCTGTTGTTGACTGTCCATAAGCAGACAGATGCTTCAGAGTAATATTTCTCCTACAGGTTTATTGGTTTCCCCTGCAGTAAGCAGATAAGACACAATCCCTTAGCAACCATCTGATGACACTAAAGGTATATCACATAGTTTAGCATCTGCTATTCTCCTTTTTCAGCTATGAGACCCCAGTGTGTGAAAGCGATGCCAGATCGAAGAGCACAGAGATTGATGATCCATTCAAGGACAGAGAGCTTCCAGGTCAGAGAGGAACAAGATCCTGTCTCTGCCTTCTTCCCTTGTCTCACCTTGGGACTCTTAAGAGGCCAAGAATATTGCTGAAGAGATGGGGGACTTCCCTTTTTGTGCATGCTTTGCTGTAGCTTTGATTCTCTATCATTTTGGATCACCTCCAGTTTCAGCAGTCACTGGGAAAGGCTGGGTGTAGCCTGGGTCCAGTTCCCAGCCTGTCTGCCCTTTGAAACCGTGTTTGGGATGAGAATTTTCAACAAAGAAACATGGGTGCCTGGAAGTGCCCTGGGGGAAGCAAGCTCTTCTTCAAAGCCTGGCCAGGACAGGGCCTTGTCCATTTAACAGGGCTTGCTGCTCCCTGAGCAATGAAAGAGGACATAGCTGTCACTTGTCCCTGGACCAGGTGGCTCCCTGACACTGCAAGGACCAGGCAGGGCAGAGTGCATGGCACACTAAGGTATCCTTCTTTTTCTACCTGGGACCCACTTCATACTGCCTGTTTGATAGTCTCATTTTCCTTCTTAGCAGTAACAAGTGGCAGTCCATAATTTCCTGTCTGCTGCCTGCCTTCTGTGAGGAAGATGTGCCGGGCACAGCTGTCCCTGCAGCTCTTGAAAGGGTGCTCTGGTTCTTCCTTCTCACTGCCTTTCCAAGCCGTAGAGTGAGGGGCCCTCACTGACAGGTCAGACGTTGCTCTTCGAGGTGGACAGTCTACAATGGGTCCCTCCCCACCACGAGGGAGTGGTAAAGACCAAGAACTCTGCAACAAGAGCTGATAGCTCTATGTCTACTTCTTCCTCTCCTGGCCCTTTCTAGGGCTGGCATAAAGGGAGTTTTTCCCTGAGCAGAAAATCAGATTTGTTTGAGATTTGCCTTCTGTGTCTCCTAATTCTTCTGCTAGTTCCTGACCTTGGGCACCACAGCTTTCTGCTTAGCAACCCTGCTCTCATCAGGGCTGTCTTCTGTGCAGCTCCTGATTTTCACAAGTCAGGTAGAAATTTTCTGTCTGCCTCACTCTCACATTCAAATGAAATTGGCCAATTGGTTCAAGTGTTACTTCGGGGGTAGAGGGAGGGAAACTAGCTAAATGACTGCATTAAGTCTCATTTCCTTAGGAAGTCATGCTAAAATAGACTGACCTTACCTCTTTTTTTGCTCCATCCTCTTCTCTCCTTGCTTTACTGCCTCTCCCTGCACTCTCCTTCTGCCTTTCCAGAACTCCTCTCTAAAACCCCTTTTGCTTTTAGGCTTTTCCTTTGAGACGCTTGTACAGGATTAACCCTTCTGGGAGACTGATCTTGAACCTGACCCCAGGTGGTCTTGACCCCTCCCGGGGGTGGGTCTGAACACTAGCAGGTGATGGTGGTTAGCCCCGTTCCTGTCTAAGATCCATAGAAGCAGGAGGACTTCCTGATCCGCTCTCTCTCCCCTGCCTTCCTGCTCACCAGCAACCACCAACTCTGTGTTTCACTGCGTGGCCATCACCCTCGAGGCAGATGAAACCCACTGCCATCCAATCTGCCTGTGTATTTCCATGGCTTGTACCTTGTTTTCCCTTCCCTGTGCCTTTGTGACTTCCCTGCCTCCTATGCCTTTTATTGATTGTTAAGCTTTTCTTCTTTGAAGTTCCAAATTGCAGTGAGGTCATCTATTAGGCTCTGCTTACCTTTCCTCTCTCTCCATACAGTTCCTTTTCTTTTGGGAAAGAAGGGGGAAGAGGGAAGGGCATCCTATACATTGTTATTGGTTCTATCAACTGTACTTGAGTCTCTGGGAAATCTAAATTAGAAGCTAGGCAACTCTCTTTCTGATCCCTCAGGAAGACAGGATGGTTTTGTCTCTCTTCTCCCTCTTCTACACCACAACTGGACAAGAGGACAGGAAGTGCTCTATGCAGAAGAGGACACATGATGCTCAGTAGCTTAGTGGTCTGATCCCAGCATCAGATTCCTCTTTTAGCTCAAGCCACTTTCCTGTGCCTGAATGAACTTTCAGCTCTGTGCTTAGCTGCATTGGCTGGCATGATGGTTCTTGCCAGTGAAAATACCCTTATCTCTGGAGAGACTAGGAGATGGAGAGCTTGATCCTGGTTTGTCTGCCTCAGAGGTGCTGTGCTGTATGATCTTTGATGCAGACTTGAGGATTGTTTCATTAGCTGCCCACCGTATGCAAAACCTCACAGGTGAGCCAGAGCTGCAGAGTGAGGAGGGATGTTTCTTTTCACTTTTTTCCCACTCTTCTTTCTTAGCAGAAATTAATTTCAAGAAAAACCTCTAGTTCCACTTGAGACTGATCATTCCATTTGCACTCGGTGCTGGAAGGGAGACCCCCATGCCTAATTCTTCTTCTAGAAGTTTGCCCTTTCTTCAGTGTGATGGTTTGGGTATTACCTGCCCCTCCACGCTTGGAAAAGCACCCAGACTAGACTCAGTGGCTCTGGAAATTGAACGAAGCTTTATCTTTACAGCTTAGCACAACAGACAAGCAGGTGTTTACAATAGATACAGAAGCAGACAAGTTAAAAGGTAACACAGAAACACAGCAGCCCACCCAGAAACCACAGTCCCCAGCAGGGGCTCCTGACCACCCTTCCACCTTCTCCCCACCCCTCTACCTTACCCAAGATCTTGCCTTATGTTTAAGGTATGGAGGTCGTCTGGGGAGGGGTTAGGAAGCAGGTGGATTAGTCACAAAGACGACAGGTTACGTGAGAGAGAGATGCAGCCCAGAGCCCAGGCAGAGAGCAACTGTCGTATCTGTATTTACATTCTTATCCATCTCAGAAAGCCTGTGAGTGAAGTTTCCCTTTCACAGCCTGTAATCTAGTTCTTCTCACCCAAGCCTTCTAGCTAGCTTCAAACTAGCAGGTTCTGCCTCTCGGGGCTGTGTGCAGCTCCTCTGCAAAGGCCAAGGTGGCGGAGACACAAGTTCAGCTGCTTGCACACCTACGCCTAGGCTCCTCACAAACCGTGTCACAGCTGTGGCCAAAACAAAGAGAGGAGGAGGGAAGTGTTGCCTGCACACAGCAAATGGCAGGCTGCTAATTCCTGCAGAGGCTGCGATGCTGAGGCCCCAGGGAGCTGACTTGTACCGAATGGTTTCTCAACCTTCTCATTACCGTAACAAAAAGCTCCTTTAAGTGAGTGGTCTACTCTGGCTGCCATAGCAGCTTACCCATTACAATGCTGACATTTTCTGGACCCTGTGCCAAAGGAGTGCTGGGGGTGGTGGTGGCGTGTGTGTAGTGCACATAGTATGGACTGTTGGTTAACTATTGCAGGCAATGGAGCCTGTGAAGCTGGAAAGGGGAGGGACTTTTGCCAGGTCGATCTGCAAGCTGCTTTCAGCTGTCCGGGGATGACATTAATTTGTAGGTGCTCTGTTTGGGTGCACGTCTGAGAAAAGCAGAGAGAGTTGACACTGCTGTGTGTTGCTGGGGAGGCGTTTTTCTGATGTCTGCTGCCTGAGTCGAGTGACTACTTCCTCAGTGCAAGGTGGTTTGGGAAAGAGAAAAGGTGAGGAAGGTGGTGATGGCTCCTCTGTCACATCAGAAGACAATGGGGTTGGAGGTGGTGGGTTGAAATGCAGTGTGCCCTTTCCCTGGCAGGCTAGAGCAGTTGTCAGAGCGTTAACATGGTACTAACTGAAGCATGCTTTTGCTGCTTTAGGAAGCAAGGGGACAGCAGAGGTTGCTTCAAAGGTGAGGAGGTGGAGAGTTTCCTTACGGCTGGCACTGTTAAGGGCAGGAGACTGTCAGTCTGTGGTTATGATGGGGGGAAACTAGATGGCCTCGGTACTGAGTAATGGAAAAGGTTACCAAGCTCATCTTCAGCCTGCTGTGTGCTGCTGAAGTCAGCAGTGACCAGGGGTGGTCACCACTTAGCCTGACCTGTCTCCCATGCAGTGCGGTCATGCAAAGAGCTCAATTACTGTGGCAGCTGCTGGCACAGAAATTCAGTTACAGTCTCTGTGACTGAAGAGGAGAGTGCAAGCAGCAGTCCTTGCTTTGGCTCCTGCTTTGGGAAGCTTTAAGTTGTCAGTTCTGACCTCAGAACAGTCATGTTTGCAGAGGAAGATGACCCAGGAGGTAGTGAATTGTTTTGTGAACTCTTCTCTAAGTGTCACCATGGGAACTGCTGTCTGCCAGGCGCTTCCAGCACATCCCTGTGGTTATGCTGGTAGAGAAGTGGGAGAGGCTATAAAGCTAACCACATGGTCTTCCTGCCAGATATTGTTGGTGAGCCTGTGTGTGCCTGTACAAAAGCAGCAGGACCAATTGCTGCTCAAAGAAACCCACTGAGGGATTCTTCTGCCTTTCCTTAGGAACTGTGGTTATGGCCACCACGTTACAAACAAAAGAGGTCCTGGCTGACCCATGCTGAACTGGGGTAGGAGGCTGATCCTGTGTGTTCTTGCATTAAACCTCCTCTTTTCTTTCTACAGGCTGTCCAGAAGGGAAGAAAATTGAATTTATTACCAGCTTACTTGATGCTCTGACTACAGACATGGTACAGGCTATAAACTCAGCAGCACCTACTGGGGGTGGGAGGTGAGTCGAGAAAGCACTTGAGCTGAATGCCACCAAGGTAGCTACAGAGCCCTGGGTGCCCCTGAGGTGGGGATGGGAGGGAAGGGTGTTGCTCCGTGCAGATTTGGGCTCCTCTGGGTTTGCTTGCTGGGTAAGGAGCAGAGGCTGCATCTTCAGAAGCTGCTCTGTCCTGTTGGCCTCTCTGCCTTCCCTGCCCCTCCTCCTGGCAGCTGCTCTGCAATAAAGGTTAGTATAGCCCATTTGAAGTGTGAAATGACTGCTCAGTGGGAGGAAGTGGCTTGTTCTTTTGTCCCTTGGTGCATGAAAAGACCTAATAAAATGCAAATGGATGGAAGGAGACCGTGTGGCCTGGTGGCTACCACAGGGAGTGAAGAATGCGAACCAACTTCTTGGCAGCACCAGCGCTGTGGTTTTGCTGTGAGGCTGGAGCCAGCCGATTAGGAGAGAGGAGCTGTTTTTCATGGCCCTCTTCTCCGACCAGCAGCAGGGCAGGCATGTTGCAAGAGGTGGGCAGAAGTTTGCCTTTCTGGGCAACCAGAGAAAGGCTGAGGGCTTGTCTCCCCCTTCTGCTTGGTGACAGCAGAGCCCCTTAGCACAGCTGCCACAGTGCTGTGGCAGGGCAGGCTACAATGGGTGGAGAAAGTGCTGCCTTGTCTCAGCCATGCAAAGCCACTCTGCTTTTGGGTCCTCTCTTGCACAAGGAGTCAATGCTAGCCTAGCACACAGGGACCCCACAACAACTGATCTGCTCTCCTTCACAGGAGTGTAGAGATGGAGTTGCCTGTGTGGGTGTTGTACATCTGTGGGTATTCCTCTTCCTTCTTGAGAGTAAAGTTGAAGCCCTACTATTGTTTATCAAAATGCAGAATGAAGCAATGTCATCTTTAACTACTCAAGATGAAGGTGGGGGGGCGGGTAAGAAAGATGGGGATGGTCTTTTTAGCAGGTCCTGCTGCAACAGGACAAGGGGTGATGGCTTTAAAGGAAAGTAGGTTTAGACTAGATGTGGTTTACAGTGAGGGTGGTGAAATGCTGGTCCAGGTTGCCCAGGAAGGTGGTGGATGCCCCATTCCTGGAAACGTTGAAGATCAGATTGGACTCTGGGCTCTGATCAACCTGATTGAGTTCAAGATGTCCCTGCAGAGGAGTTGCACTAGGTGACCTTTAAAGGTCACTTCTAACCCAAAGCATTCTCTAATTCCAGGACAAAGAGACTTGCTGGGTGGCACCTCTGTGCTCCTTGATTTAGCAGGCCAATGGCTGAGCACACTGAAGATTCTGTTATCCTTTCAGTTGGTGGTGTAGGCCCAGCATGGCTGTGCTCATGTAAACAGGAAGGAAAATGCCTTAAGGATGGGAAATGCATTGTTCTCTCCCAGCCATGACCATTCCCGTGTCAATTCTCTGTAGTTTGCATGGTTCAAATGCAGCAGGCAGGGACAGTGAGAAGCCCTAGAGAGAATTTGGTATTTATTTGGCATCTTTGGCACTGGGTAATCATCACTCTTAAAATAAAGCTTAGTGTAAATCAGTTTTGTAGAGACCAGGGCTGTGTGCCCCCACTGCACTTCTATAAACCAGCAGGCTTGCTTCTGAATGCTCTCCAAGCTTGGTGTGCTCCTCAGCTTTCCACAGAAGCCTTTCTGCTGGAATTGTTCACTGCCCAGCTCTTTGCACAGCCATCCATCTGATTTATGTTCAGCTCCAGTGTTGGAAGCTACTGTCACAGGGGGAAAAAAGCAAGAAGCCTTTTAGCAGGCTGTCCTTTGTAAGGCAGCAGGCTTCTGCCATCCAAATGATCTGCCTGCCCACAGCCAGCACTCAGTTCAGGAAAGTGCTCTGGCATAACCTTCCATGCACCTCAGAAAGGTTAAGCACAAATCCCACAGAACATGCCTGGAGCTTTTCCACTCCACCACGCCATGATGGGACCATTTGTTAAAGAAAAGCAGTGCAGCTTTCATTTCACATGGCTGCAGAGATGGGAAGCTGTCTCTGTGCAATGAGTCCTGACTTCCAGATTTCCCAAGGGAAGGCATGTCCTGAGTCCTTCCCTCATTAATATCTCCCCATTGTTTGGGTGACCTCACTTGACTTTGGCACTAGAAAGGAAAGCTGCTTTCCAGGATGAAGGGGTATTTACCCACAGGGTTAATTACAGGTCTAAATAATTTCCAACCTTAACAACTAACAAAATACTGAATTTGTATTTCCTCAGCTCAGCTTTCCTGAGAAGGTCATGTTGAGAGGAACAGCCTAGGGATCTGTCTGGCTGACTTTTCTTGATGTCAGTTTCACCATCTCAGTGTCAGCTTTGTGAGCTGAGGCAAGGCTCACTTGTTACAGACTTCTTCATTTGGCCCATAAAGATAGCAGAACAGATTGTGTATTTAAAACACTGCTTCCCTCTCTAGCCTGCCTCTTTCTCTTACTTTACAGTGCTTGCAGGCTCACAGCATGTCAGGGGTTGGAAGGGACCCAAAGAGATCAAGTCCAACCCCCCTGCCAGAGCAGCACCACACAATCTCACACAGATCACAGAGGAACACATCCAGACAGGCCTTGAAAGGCTCCAGAGAAGGAGACTCCACAACCTCTCTGGGCAGCCTGTGCCAGTGCTCTGGGACCCTTCCAGGAAAGAAGTTCCCCCTTGTGTTGAGCTGGAACCTCCTGTGCTGCAGCTTCCATCCATTGCTCCTTGTCCTATCCCAGGGAGCAGTGAGCAGAGCCTGTCCCCCCGCTCCTGGCCCCCAGCACTCAGATAGTTATAGACATTGATTAAATCTCCTCTCAGTCTTCTCTTCTCCACACTAAACAGCCCCAGGTCCCTCAACTTATCCTCATCAGGCAGTGATCCAGTCATCATCCCTGTAGCCCTCTGCTGGACCCTCTCCAGAAGATCCCTGTCCCTCTTAAACACTTAAATGTTCAGCATCTCATCTTTGTGGGCCTCCTTTGAAGTTTGAGCAAATGAATCCAATGGTCTGAGGAAGATTCTGAACATACTCTTAGCAAAGGTGTTCAAGGCCAGGCTGGATGAAGCCTTGAGTGACCTGTTCTAGTGGGAGGTGTCTCTGCCTATGGCAGGGGGCTGGAACTGGATGAGCTCTGAGGTCCTGTTCAATATCTTTCTTGATGATATGGAGCAGGGGATTGAGTCCAGCATCAGTAAGTTTGCAGATGACACCAAGCTAGGAGCAGCTGTGGAGCTGTTGGAGAGTAGGAGAGCCCTGCAGAAGGACCTTGCCAGGCTGGATGGGTGGGCAGAGGCCAATGGGATGAGATTGAACAAGGCCAAGTGCAGGGTTCTGCACTTTGGCCACAACAACCCCAAGCAGCACTACAGGCTGGGGCCAGAGTGGCTGAGAGCAGCCAGGCAGAGAGGGACCTGGGGGTGCTGGAAGAGAGGAGCTGAAGATGAGCCAGCAATGTGGGCAGGTGGGCAGCAGAGCCAATGGCATCCTGGGCTGGCTCAGGAGCAGTGTGGGCAGCAGGACAAGAGAGGTTCTTCTGCCCCTGTGCTCATCACTGCTCAGGCCACCCCTGGAGTGCTGTATCCAGTTCTGGGCTCCTCAATCCAAAAGAGATGTTGAGGTGCTGGAAGGTGTCCAGAGAAGGGCAGCAAGGCTGGGGAGGGGCCTGGAGCACAGCCCTGTGAGGATGCAGAGCAGTGTGTGCTGTCTCAGCACAGTGTCACGCAGGATGCAGAGCGGTGTGTGCGGTCTCAGCACAGTGTCACACAGAATGAAGAGCGGTGTGTGCTGTCTCAGCACAGTGTCACGCAGGATGCAGAGCAGTGTGTGCTGTCTCAGCACAGTGTCACGCAGGATGCAGAGCGGTGTGTGCGGTCTCAGCACAGTGTCACGCAGGATGCAGAGCGGTGTGTGCGGTCTGAGCACAGTGTCACGCAGGATGCAGAGCGGTGTGTGCGGTCTCAGCACAGTGTCACGCAGGATGCAGAGCGGTGTGTGCGGTCTCAGCACAGTGTCACGCAGGATGCAGAGCGGTGTGTGCGGTCTCAGCACAGTGTCACGCAGGATGCAGAGCGGTGTGTGCGGTCTCAGCACAGTGTCACGCAGGATGCAGAGCGGTGTGTGCGGTCTCAGCACAGTGTCACGCAGGATGCAGAGCGGTGTGTGCGGTCTCAGCAGTGTCACGCAGGATGCAGAGCGGTGTGTGCGGTCTCAGCAGTGTCACGCAGGATGCAGTGCGGTGTGTGCGGTCTGAGCACAGTGTCACGCAGGATGCAGAGCGGTGTGTGCGGTCTCAGCACAGTGTCACGCAGGATGCAGAGCGGTGTGTGCGGTCTCAGCACAGTGTCACGCAGGATGCAGAGCGGTGTGTGCGGTCTCAGCACAGTGTCACGCAGGATGCAGAGCGGTGTGTGCGGTCTCAGCACAGTGTCACGCAGGATGCAGAGCGGTGTGTGCGGTCTCAGCACAGTGTCACGCAGGATGCAGAGCGGTGTGTGCGGTCTCAGCACAGTGTCACGCAGGATGCAGAGCGGTGTGTGCGGTCTCAGCAGTGTCACGCAGGATGCAGAGCGGTGTGTGCGGTCTCAGCAGTGTCACGCAGGATGCAGTGCGGTGTGTGCGGTCTGAGCACAGTGTCACGCAGGATGCAGAGCGGTGTGTGCGGTCTCAGCACAGTGTCACGCAGGATGCAGAGCGGTGTGTGCGGTCTCAGCACAGTGTCACGCAGGATGCAGAGCGGTGTGTGCGGTCTCAGCACAGTGTCACGCAGGATGCAGAGCGGTGTGTGCGGTCTCAGCAGTGTCACGCAGGATGCAGAGCGGTGTGTGCGGTCTCAGCACAGTGTCACGCAGGATGCAGAGCGGTGTGTGCGGTCTCAGCAGTGTCACGCAGGATGCAGAGCGGTGTGTGCGGTCTCAGCAGTGTCACGCAGGATGCAGAGCGGTGTGTGCGGTCTCAGCAGTGTCACGCAGGATGCAGAGCGGTGTGTGCGGTCTCAGCACAGTGTCACGCAGGATGCAGAGCGGTGTGTGCGGTCTCAGCACAGTGTCACGCAGGATGCAGAGCGGTGTGTGCGGTCTCAGCAGTGTCACGCAGGATGCAGAGCGGTGTGTGCGGTCTCAGCAGTGTCACGCAGGATGCAGAGCGGTGTGTGCGGTCTCAGCACAGTGTCACGCTGGATGCAGTGCGGTGTGTGCGGTCTCGGCTCTGTGTCACGCAGGATGCAGAGCGGTGTGTGCGGTCTCAGCAGTGTCACGCAGGATGCAGAGCGGTGTGTGCGGTCTCAGCAGTGTCACGCAGGATGCAGAGCGGTGTGTGCGGTCTCGGCACAGTGTCACGCAGGATGCAGAGCGGTGTGTGCGGTCTCGGCACAGTGTCACGCAGGATGCAGAGCGGTGTGTGCGGTCTCGGCACAGTGTCACGCAGGATGCAGAGCGGTGTGTGCGGTCTCAGCACAGTGTCACGCAGGATGCAGAGCGGTGTGTGCGGTCTCAGCAGTGTCACGCAGGATGCAGAGCGGTGTGTGCGGTCTCAGCACAGTGTCACGCAGGATGCAGAGCGGTGTGTGCGGTCTCAGCAGTGTCACGCAGGATGCAGAGCGGTGTGTGCGGTCTCAGCACAGTGTCACGCAGGATGCAGAGCGGTGTGTGCGGTCTCAGCACATTGTCACGCAGGATGCAGAGCGGTGTGTGCGGTCTCAGCAGTGTCACGCAGGATGCAGAGCGGTGTGTGCGGTCTCAGCAGTGTCACGCAGGATGCAGAGCGGTGTGTGCGGTCTCAGCACAGTGTCACGCAGGATGCAGAGCGGTGTGTGCGGTCTGAGCACAGTGTCACGCAGGATGCAGAGCGGTGTGTGCGGTCTCAGCAGTGTCACGCAGGATGCAGAGCGGTGTGTGCGGTCTCAGCAGTGTCACGCAGGATGCAGAGCGGTGTGTGCGGTCTCAGCACAGTGTCACGCAGGATGCAGTGCGGTGTGTGCGGTCTCGGCACAGTGTCACGCAGGATGCAGTGCGGTGTGTGCCGTCTCAGCAGTGTCACGCAGGATGCAGAGCGGTGTGTGCGGTCTCAGCAGTGTCACGCAGGATGCAGAGCGGTGTGTGCGGTCTCAGCACAGTGTCACGCAGGATGCAGAGCGGTGTGTGCGGTCTCAGCAGTGTCACGCAGGATGCAGAGCGGTGTGTGCGGTCTCAGCAGTGTCACGCAGGATGCAGTGCCGTGTGTGCGGTCTCAGCACAGTGTCACGCAGGATGCAGTGCGGTGTGTGCGGTCTCAGCAGTGTCACGCAGGATGCAGTGCGGTGTGTGCGGTCTCAGCAGTGTCACGCAGATGCAGTGCGGTGTGTGCGGTCTGAGCACAGTGTCACGCAGGATGCAGAGCGGTGTGTGCGGTCTCAGCACAGTGTCACGCAGGATGCAGAGCGGTGTGTGCGGTCTCAGCAGTGTCACGCAGGATGCAGAGCGGTGTGTGCGGTCTCAGCACAGTGTCACGCAGGATGCAAAGCGGTGTGTGCGGTCTCAGCACAGTGTCACGCAGGATGCAGAGCGGTGTGTGCGGTCTCAGCAGTGTCACGCAGGATGCAGAGCGGTGTGTGCGGTCTCAGCACAGTGTCACGCAGGATGCAGAGCGGTGTGTGCGGTCTCAGCAGTGTCACGCAGGATGCAGAGCGGTGTGTGCGGTCTCAGCACAGTGTCACGCAGGATGCAGTGCGGTGTGTGCGGTCTCAGCAGTGTCACGCAGGATGCAGAGCGGTGTGTGCGGTCTCAGCACAGTGTCACGCAGGATGCAGAGCGGTGTGTGCGGTCTCAGCACAGTGTCACGCAGGATGCAGAGCGGTGTGTGCGGTCTCAGCACAGTGTCACGCAGGATGCAGAGCGGTGTGTGCGGTCTCAGCACAGTGTCACGCAGGATGCAGAGCGGTGTGTGCGGTCTCAGCACAGTGTCACGCAGGATGCAGAGCGGTGTGTGCGGTCTCAGCACAGTGTCACGCAGGATGCAGAGCGGTGTGTGCGGTCTCAGCAGTGTCACGCAGGATGCAGAGCGGTGTGTGCGGTCTCAGCACAGTGTCACGCAGGATGCAGTGCGGTGTGTGCGGTCTCAGCAGTGTCACGCAGGATGCAGAGCGGTGTGTGCGGTCTCAGCAGTGTCACGCAGGATGCAGTGCGGTGTGTGCGGTCTGAGCACAGTGTCACGCAGGATGCAGAGCGGTGTGTGCGGTCTCAGCACAGTGTCACGCAGGATGCAGAGCGGTGTGTGCGGTCTCAGCAGTGTCACGCAGGATGCAGAGCGGTGTGTGCGGTCTCAGCACAGTGTCACGCAGGATGCAAAGCGGTGTGTGCGGTCTCAGCACAGTGTCACGCAGGATGCAGAGCGGTGTGTGCGGTCTCAGCAGTGTCACGCAGGATGCAGAGCGGTGTGTGCGGTCTCAGCACAGTGTCACGCAGGATGCAGAGCGGTGTGTGCGGTCTCAGCAGTGTCACGCAGGATGCAGAGCGGTGTGTGCGGTCTCAGCACAGTGTCACGCAGGATGCAGTGCGGTGTGTGCGGTCTCAGCAGTGTCACGCAGGATGCAGAGCGGTGTGTGCGGTCTCAGCACAGTGTCACGCAGGATGCAGAGCGGTGTGTGCGGTCTCAGCACAGTGTCACGCAGGATGCAGAGCGGTGTGTGCGGTCTCAGCACAGTGTCACGCAGGATGCAGAGCGGTGTGTGCGGTCTCAGCAGTGTCACGCAGGATGCAGAGCGGTGTGTGCGGTCTCAGCACAGTGTCACGCAGGATGCAGAGCGGTGTGTGCGGTCTCAGCAGTGTCACGCAGGATGCAGAGCGGTGTGTGCGGTCTCAGCAGTGTCACGCAGGATGCAGAGCGGTGTGTGCGGTCTCAGCACAGTGTCACGCAGGATGCAGAGCGGTGTGTGCGGTCTCAGCAGTGTCACGCAGGATGCAGAGCGGTGTGTGCGGTCTCAGCAGTGTCACGCTGGATGCAGAGCGGTGTGTGCGGTCTCAGCACAGTGTCACGCAGGATGCAGAGCGGTGTGTGCGGTCTCAGCACAGTGTCACGCAGGATGCAGAGCGGTGTGTGCGGTCTCAGCAGTGTCACGCAGGATGCAGAGCGGTGTGTGCGGTCTCAGCAGTGTCACGCAGGATGCAGTGCGGTGTGTGCGGTCTCAGCACAGTGTCACGCAGGATGCAGTGCGGTGTGTGCGGTCTCAGCAGTGTCACGCAGGATGCAGAGCGGTGTGTGCGGTCTCAGCACAGTGTCACGCAGGATGCAGAGCGGTGTGTGCGGTCTCAGCAGTGTCACGCAGGATGCAGAGCGGTGTGTGCGGTCTCAGCAGTGTCACGCAGGATGCAGAGTGGTGTGTGCGGTCTCAGCAGTGTCACGCAGGATGCAGTGCGGTGTGTGCGGTCTCAGCAGTGTCACGCAGGATGCAGAGCGGTGTGTGCGGTCTCAGCAGTGTCACGCAGGATGCAGTGCCGTGTGTGCGGTCTCAGCAGTGTCACGCAGGATGCAGAGCGGTGTGTGCGGTCTCAGCAGTGTCACGCAGGATGCAGAGCGGTGTGTGCGGTCTCAGCACAGTGTCACGCAGGATGCAGCATGGTGTGTGCGGTCTCAGCAGTGTCACGCTGGGGGCTCTGCGAGCCGACTGCCTGCAGGCGTTTGGAGCCTGTTCCCGCTCAGCTCTCCTGGCAAATTCGGGATGCAATATGAGGCGGCAGCAGCCCTGCGCTACCTGCGCATCCCTGTTACCAACACCCAGCCTGAGACTAGTGGGGCATTGGGCATGGGTTAGCCAATCGGAGTGGCATTTTGCTGGGCCTCTCTGCATTAGGCAAAACCAGGGCTTGCGCCCTCCCCTCCCACAGTTGCCTCCACAACACAGCAGGAGAGAGGGGGTAGGGGAACGTGTCTGGGCATGTGTAAGCCCACGTTTGCCCCATCGAGCTTACCACCACAGCAGCAACAAATACCTAAGGGCAGCTCCCTGTGGTGGGCTGTTAATGACAGACCATGCTTCTCTTCATCGTTAGGCTGTGGGTGGGCTTCTGCTGCATGGAGGAGCCAAACTTGCTGGCTTCTATCTGGCAGCAGTCCTAGCAACAGCAGGTCACACGTGGAAAATCCACTTGCACAAAGCTCTTTGCTTGCCCAACACTCATTCTTTTAGGACTGGTTGTTTTGCCAAAGAGGAGCCACTTGGAGGAAAAGCAAGTGCAGCTCTTAACACACTCACCATGTGCAGGCTGTCCTTACTACGGCGTGCAAAACTGCAACAGCATCACAGTGAGAGACTGGAATTCAGTGGGATTTGATGTGACTACGTAGGTTCTTTGTCTCTGCTGGCAGTTGAGAGTCTGCAAAGCAGCTTTGTTCTCTCTTGATCTTTCTGGTTCCTTTAGGGCCCAAATGAGTAGAGAGGTGGCAGCTCAAGAAATGAAAGTTGCATCTGAATCATAGAATGGAAGTGACCTCAAAGTTCAGCCAGTTCCATAGACAGGGACACCTCCTATGTGAGAGAGAGCAGGTTGCTCAAGGCCTCATCCAACCTGGACTTGAACACCTCCAGGGAGGTTGTGGAGCACAGAAGCACAGAATGTGATCAAAGATCTCTTCCAGTGTCTCACCACCCTCACTGCAATCAACTTCTTCCTAACATCCAGTTTCAATCTCCCCTCTGCCACTTCAAACCCATTCCTCCTCTTTCTGTCATCACCAGACCTTGTCAACAGTCCCTCCACAGCCCTCCTGTAGGCCCCCTTCAGATACTGGAAGGTCACTCCAAGGTCTCCTGGAAGCCTTCTCTTCTGCAGGCTGCAGAGCCCCAACTCTCTCAGTCTGTCCTCAGAGCAGAGCTGCTGCAGCCCTCTCAGCATCCTGGTGACCTCCTCTGCACTGGCTCCAACACTTCCATGTCCTTCTTGTGCTGGGGGCTCCAGAACTGCACACAGGACTGCAAGTGGGGTGTGAGGAGAGCAGAGCCAAGGGGCAGAATCCCCTCCCTTGCCCTGCTGCCCACACTGCTCTTGCTGCAGCCCAGCACAGGGTTGCTGTCTGGGCTGCACTCACACTGCTGTGGATAAATCAGCTGAAGGCTGATTTATTTCTGTTGCAACAGCAATGGAGAGGTAATAAAGGGAA
This sequence comes from Pogoniulus pusillus, assembly GCF_015220805.1. Lineage (NCBI taxonomy): Eukaryota > Metazoa > Chordata > Aves > Piciformes > Lybiidae > Pogoniulus > Pogoniulus pusillus. Next base: position 24,340,799 of record NC_087264.1, on the reverse strand, counting down.
ATTCATCTGGAATACTCCAAAGTCTGTGCTTGCAGCACAAGTAGTGCATCCAGATTGATTTCAGCTGACCCAGCGGGTATGGTTGCTGCCATGGCACATCACCAAAGCTAGGTGGCTTAGCAGCGCTGTGCAATTGCATCAGTCCACCTTTTGTGGATGGTGCTGATGTGTTGCAGGGGCAGCTGTCGGACAGGATAGCTAGATGCACTGCTGTAACCTCAGCCTTCTTTAGTGTATCATGTAATTTCAGCAGCCAGGGAGCTGTGGCTGTGCTGAGATGATGTGAAACCTTCCTGTTCCGGGAGGGCACAGAGTGTCTGCTCAGCAGGTTTGCTGATGACACCAAGCTGGGAGGCCTGGCTGAGACAGCTGCAGGCTGTGCTGCCATCCAGAGAGACCTGCATAGACTGAGAGCTGGACACAGAGGAAGCAGATGAGGTTCAGCAAGGACAAGTGCAGAGTCCTGCATCTGGGGAGGAGTAATAAACTGCACCAGTACAGGCTGGGAGGTGACTGCTGGAGAGCAGCCCTGTGGAGAGGGACCTGGGGGTGCTGGTGGCTAACAAGTTACCCATGGCACAACAATGTGCCCTTGTGGCCAAGGAGGCCAATGGGATCTTGGGGTGTATTAGGAAGAGTGTGTCCAGCAGATCAGGGGAGGTTCTCCTGCCCCTCTACTCTGCCTTGCTGAGACCTCATCTTGAATACTGAGGGCTAGGAGGACGATGAGGGGGCTGGAGGGCATGGCTGATGAGGAGAGGCTGAAAGACTTGGAACTTTTTCGTCTGGAGAAGAGAAGACTTAGAGGCGATTTGATTGAACTTCTTTCCTGGAAGGGTCCCAGAGCACTGGCACAGGCTGCCCGGAGAGGTTGTGGAGTCTCCTTCTCTGGAGCCTTTCAAGGCCTATCTGGATGTGCTCCTTTGTGCTCTGTGTGAGATAGCATTGTTCTGCTCTGGCAGGGGGTTGGACTGGATGATCTCCTTGGGTCCCTTCCAACCCCTAACATCCTGTGAGCCTGTGATTCTGGATGGATGATCACCGCAACTCAGGAACTGCAGTGCCACTAAGCCAGCCAACAGGAGGTGACAAAAATTCTGCAGTGGCAATGTCTTCCTGCTGCAAGAGTTTAAAGAAGCTCCCTTCAGCTTCATTAGCATGCTGCAGTTTCCAGCATGGGCTCTGCACGTGTTTGTAATGGCAAAAGTTGATGTATTGTCACCTCGTGAGTCAATGTGTTTGTGTTGGCCAGTGGATTCCTCTGGTTTTCTTCATGGAAGTGCTGAACAAAACTATGTTGTCTCCCTTGGTAACTCTCAAGAGCTTCTTCTCTGTGTGCATCTGTAAAAAGTAGCACTTTTAGGTCCTCCTAAGTGTCACTTCAGCAGGCAGAGAGAAGTTTGTGTCCCAGGCTGTCTTCCTGCGGTTCATTCTGAGATGCTCTGCTGTTTTCCTCCTGTTCTGCCTCTCCAGTTGTGGGCCTTCAGGAAACTAGAGGCTGGCCAAGGTGTAGACAAGGGGAGTTTCACATGCAAAAGGTTCTTCTCTCTCAGCAAAAGCAGAACAATTTCCCTGACAGTGCAGCACTTGCCTGTGGCTGCTGGAAGCATGCTGGTCTTCAAGTGACAGCCAGCTCATTTCCACCAGGCAGAGGCCAGTGGCCGTGCTGAGAAATGTCACACAAACAAGCCCCAGGATGTGTTTGTTATTCCCTCCTGCTCCTCACATTCAGCTTCAATGCTCTGAAAAATCTGGGCACTCTCTTAGCTTCCTGGGAAGATTTTTCACTTTCTGCTTGTCCACAGGTGGCTCCAGGGCCTTGCCTTGTGTTTTGGCTGCCAGAACTAAGCCAAACACACTCCCATCCTCTTCTTCCTTCCTCACAGCATTTCTCTGGGACCAGACTGTACATTGCCCAGCTGCTGCCTAAATACCAGGCACTTTCTCAGATGAGAATTAAATGCTGGAGGAGCTAGTTTCAAATAAAACATGGGGGGAAATACTGTAGAGTTTATTTGCCTCTCCCTACTCTGTGTGCTTGCTTATTTTAAGGATCCAGATGTCTCTGCTTAGGAGCTACCTTTCTAAAGTGTGCTCTCATTAGTTAAAAGCTATCAGAGAAAGCTAATGAGGATATTCAGCTAGAATCACAGAATCAGTCAGGCTTGGAAGGCACCACAAGGAGCAGCCAGTTCCAACCCCCCTGCCATGCCCAGGGACACCCTACCCTAGAGCAGGCTGTCCACAGCCTCAGCCAGCCTGCCCTTAAACACCTCCAGCCATGGGGCCTCAACCACCTCCCTGGGCAACCCATTCCAGCCTCTCACCACTCTCATGCTCAACAACTTCCTCCTCACCCCAGGCTGCATCTCCCCACCTCCAGCTTTGCTCCATTCCCCCCAGTCCTCTCACGTCCTGACAGCCTAAGAAGTCCCTCCCTAGCTTTTTGGGAGGCCCCTTCAGATGCTGGAAGGCCACAAGAAGGTCCCCTGGGAGCCTCCTCTTCTGCAGCCTGCACAGCCCCAACTCTTTCAATCTATCCTCACATCAGAGCTGCTGCAGCCCTCTGAGCATCCTCCTGGCCCTGCTCTGGACACACTCCAGCATCTCCACATCCCCCACGTCCAACCTAGCACCCAGCCCTAGCCAATCAACCAGACCATGGCACTAAGTGCCCCAGCCAGCCTTGGCTTCAACACCTCTAGGCATGGCGACTCCACCACCTTCCTGGGCAGCCCATTCCAATGCCAATCACTCTCTCTGACAACACCTTCCTACTAACATCCAGCCTAGACCTCCCCTGGCACAGTTTGAGACTCTGTCCCCTTGTTCTGTTGTTGCTTGCTGGGCAGAAGTGCCCAACCTGACTTGGCTACAGCCTCCCTTCAGGTAGCTGCAGACAGCAACAAGTTCTGCCCTGAGCCTCCTCTTCTGCAGGCTGCACACCTCCATCTCCTTCAGCCTCTCCTCACAGGGCTGTGCTCCAGGCCCCTCCCCAGTCTTGTTGCCCTTCTCTGGACACCTTCCAGCACCTCAACATCTCTCTTGAGTTGAGGAGCCCAGACCTGGACACAGCACTCAAGGGGTGGCCTGAGCAGTGCCGAGCACAGGGGCAGAAGAACCTCCCTTGTCCTGCTGCCCACACTGCTCCTGAGCCAGCCCAGGATGCCATTGGCTCTGCCTTGCATTAAATGAATTTGTTCCCTCTCTGAAGTGTAGATGTTGCTGTTGCAAACTACCCTGACAGCTAAGTGGTTGTCCTGCTGATGGCTTGAATGGGAGTCCAAGGGTCTAAAGGACCATGGAGATGGCCTCTCGCCAAGTGTGATACTTCTAGGATTAGGCAGTCGTAGCGACTGGTGTGGGGACCTACCGAGGGTATCAGTCTCCAAGAGTCTTTTGGCGCCACTTGTTAATGCTAAAAGACATTTAAAGAAAAAGCTCACCTCTCTCCAGAGAGCCCAGCTGGGAGGAGGAGGTGTGAGACCTGCCCATCCTGCCTGGCTCAAGCATGGCCCAGTGCGTGTCCGGCAGGGTGAGCAGCTCTGCTTCCTCGGCCTCTGCTTGGCGGCAGTGGTGAGAGCAGCCACTCGCAAGAGCCTCTGCTTCCTCTCTTGCAGGTTCTCTGAGCCAGACCCCAGCCACACGCTGGAGGAGCGGGTGGTGCACTGGTACTTCAGCCAGCTGGACAACAACAGCAGCAGCGACATCAACAAGCGGGAGCTGAAGCCCTTCAAGCGTTACGTCAAGAAGAAAGCCAAGCCCAAGAAGTGTGCCCGACGCTTCACTGACTACTGTGACCTCAACAAAGACAAGTCCATTTCCCTTCAGGAGCTGAAGGGGTGCTTGGGGGTCAGCAAGGAAGGAGGTGAGTGCCTTTCCTTCCCGGATGCATGCACATAGAATCACAGAATGGTTTAGGTTGGAAGGGTCCTCAAAGCTCAGCCAGTTGCAACCCCATGCAATAAGCAGGGACACCTACCCTAGAACAGGTCACTCAAGGCCACATCCAACCTGGCCTTGAGGACCTCCAGGGAGGCTGTGGAGCACAGAAGCACAGAATGATCACACACAACCTTCCTGGGCAACCTGTGCCAGTGTCTCACCACCCTCACTGCAAAGAACCCTTTCCTAACATCCACTTTCAATCTCCCCTCTGCCACTTCAAACCCATTCCTCCTTGTCCTGTCATTACAGCACTTTCTCAGTAGTCCCTCCCCAGCCCTCCTGTAGCCCTCTTCAGATACTGGAAGGCCACTCCAACGTCTCCTGAAAGCCTTTTCTTCTCCAGGCTGAACAATAGAAGGCTGGCACAGAGTTACAGCAAACTCAGGAACCTGTTTTATCCCACATGACTCAAAATTGCCACAGTTTGTTTGAGAATGAGCACAATTAATACCCTGCCATGCAAATGGGGTTCATTATTTGTGTTATGGCTCTGTCCTGTATCCCTTACCATGGACCATTCAGCTAAGTCCTATACAGAAATAAGGCAAAAAGATGAGCTTTGCCCAGAACCCTGCTTGTGCTGTAGAAGTCCTTTGAAACTGTAGTTCAGAGCAGGTCTGTTGTGAGTAGTAGAATCATAGAGTTGGGGCTATGCAGGCTGCAGAAGAGGAGGCTCCCAGGGGACCTTCTTGTGGCCTTCCAGCATCTGAAGGAGCCTCCCAAAAAGCTGGGGAGGGACTTCTTAGGCTGTCAGGATGTGAGAGGACTGGGGGGAATGGAGCAAAGCTGGAGGTGGGGAGATGCAGCCTGGGGTGAGGAGGAAGTTGTTGAGCATGAGAGTGGTGAGAGGCTGGACTGGGTTGCCCAGGGAGGTGGTTGAGGCCCCATGGCTGGAAGTGTTTAAGGGCAGGCTGGCTGAGGCTGTGGACAGCCTGCTCTAGGGTAGAGTGTCCCTGGGCATGGCAGGGGCGTTGGAACTGGCTGCTCCTTGTGGTCCCTTCCAAGCCTGACTGGTTCTGTGATTCTGTACTTTTGTTGCCATAGTTAGCATATTGCAGGGCATGTCAGCTGTGAGCAGCTGCCCGAGCACAGGGGAGGTTTTTTCTTAGTCATCAGCACCTTGCTGAGAATGACGTACCAGAATAGCAACCTTATTCCTTAATTTTATTACTTTCCCTCTAAGAGAAATCTGCCAAATGAGTTTTATTGCTATTTGGCCTTGAATCAAACTCTCTGGAATCTGCTGCCTTGGCCAACAGACTGTTCAAAATTTAGTTTATGGAAAGGGATTGGGAAAAAAAAAGGGGAGGAGGAATAAAACGTGACTGTTGGAGCCCATGTGGAGGGGAAGGGAAGCAGTGAGATGTTGCTGTGAGTGCCTGCTTGCCCAACTATTTGCTGAGAACACAGCCTTGACCTTCAATGGCTTCTTCCATTGTATGAGGACAAGGTGTGTGCAAAGGAGAGGCTCTGACCTCATTTCATCATACAGCTCCACATAACTACCAAAGGCTTGAGAGGCCTTGATCAGAGCTTAACGGGTGTGTTGTGTGGCAGGAAGACTGAGGGGAGCTAAACTTGCCTCAGATGTTCCAAATCCTACTTGAATATCCAGCAGCATAAGAACTAAGGTGACCTGGGTCATCACTCCAGGTGAGTGTGCCTCCTCCTAGGCAAGCTGGGCACTTGCCATGATTTGGAAAGTAAAACCATACTAATCTTGTAGTGTTTGAGATGCTGAGGAAAACACACAGAACCATGGAATCAGCCAGGGTGGAAGAGGCCTCCAAGCTCAGCCAACCCAACCTAGCACCCAGCCCTAGCCAGTCAACCAGACCATGGCACTAAGTGCCCCAGCCAGGCTCTTTCTTCTTCAACACCTCCAGGCACGGCGACTGCACCACCTCCCTGGGCAGCCCATTCCGATGCCAATCACTCTCTCTGGGAAAGCTTCTACATTTTTGGCCACTGTTTTGCCTTTTCTTTTTTTTTATCCTATGGCCAGTTCCATCCAAATGTAGGAAGTGTTGCTTGAAGGCAGCAGAGGGCATAGGTAGATTGGCACTTGACGGTGTCTACGCAGGGCTCAGCAGTAGCAGAAGGCTGCTCTGTATTAGCAGCCTTCTTGCAGCACAAACCCAAGGCTGAGCCCCATACTAGCTACTGTGAAGAAAGCAGCTCTGTCCCAGCCCAAACCAGTACACTTTCTACCCCTCATTTCATTCCATTTGCACCATGCTCAGGTGTCACACCATGCAATGCAACCTCATTAAGCACCACCCTGTGTCCCACCCGCTGATATAATACACAGGTATCATGTCCTTACTCTAAGTCAAATGTGCATAGAAGAGGCCTGTTTAGTCCATGACCTTGGGCTCCATCTGCTGTGCTGGTCACTCAGGACAGGTGAAGTAGTGCCATGGCCTAGTTGATTGGACAGGGCTAGGTTGGACTGGATGAGCTTGGAGGTCTCTTCCAACCTGCTTGATTCTATGATTCTATGATAGTTGATGTGCATGAAGTCAGTGGGCACCAAAAGCAGTTCAGGTCAGCACTTACACTGGCTTCTTGTAATTCATTTGGGTGATTCCTGCCATAGTAATTCCCATAATATGCAACTTGAGGCCCAAATTGCAGCAATTTAAAGGTCTTTCCATGACAGTCTCCACCCCTGGCCCCTTTTCACTAGACCATTTGGTTTAAAACTGCAGTGAATTCCTGCCTTTGTTCCTGCTCCAGCTTGGACTTACCCACAGACTGCCATCCCTTAGGGCTGGACCTGCTGCAGTGGAGCCTTATCTGTGAGCCACGTTCTTCTCAGGGCTGGACCTGCTGCAGCAGAGACCTGGGAATTATGGGAATGACTATGGCAGGAATCACCCAAATGACTTACAAGAAGCATGCAGTGGTGACTTGGGAAGACAAACATCATCATTCCAAGTGTCAGCCCCTCCTTTCTTCTTCTTCCCCCAGCTTTATATGTTAGGCATGACATCATATCATATGCAATATCTGTTTGTTTAGCTGGGACACCTGACACCTTCACAACCTCTTGTGCACCCACAGCCTACTCATTGGTGGTGTGATGAGAGAGGCAGAAAAGGCCCTGATTGTGTCTGTGCATTGCTCAGCAGTAACGAACATCCCAGAGTTATCCACCCTGTTTTCATCACAGATCCAAAGCACAGCCTCATACTAGCTACTGTGAGGAAAAGTGACTCTATCCCAGCCAAAACCAGCACAATGACCTATAAAGTTCCTAGTAAATCTGCTAGGTCTGGTGACCACTTACCCAGCTCTTGCCCCACTGCTTACACCAGATGTGTTTCTGTCAGGGGCAGCCTGGATGGAAAAATGCCATTCCTCAACCTCAGAATGGAGTAGCCACATCGAGGCAGTCTTTGAGGACTTGCAGAAGCCTGCAAATGCTATCTTAAATTGGGGCAGGAGAGGCACGGGAGGGCTTGGGGCTCAGAAATGTGCCAGAAGGAGCCTTTGCCACCATTTGATCTCGGGTTGTTCCTTTGAGGAATCGTGGAAGGAAAACAAACTGCTTTACTGCCTGTTCACTGTTAGCATTCATCAGCGCAGGCTGCACAGCCTGGGTTAAGGGGAGAACCATCCGTGATCAGAGAGCAAATGTAAGTCCCTGAGTTAGTCAGAAGGCAGGGCTCTTGAGAGAAGATGGAGGTGCCCTTTAGAGCTTTGCTGGAAATTGCTGGGCTCAAGATGAATTGGAGTTTGGGTGATCTCAGCCAGGAGGACTGTAGGCTTGCACTAATGCTGGCTGTAAAATGCTGGAGCTGAACATTACTTCTATATTCTACCAGGTTCAGAAGACAAAGTCAGCATTTTGTGTGTGCCCAAAGGGGAGCTAAGGGATTAAGCAGTGAAGAAATGTCCCTCTGCCAGCTGACAGGGAGTTTCCTTCTGCCAGGTCAGATCCCGTGATGGCTTTGCCATCCAAGAGCTTGTCAGATGGTAGGTGTTGGGCCTGCTTCACAGCCCAGGAGGACTTCTGGGGTGGAACCCAGCCCTTGTCCCTGCCAACAGCCAGCTACCCAGAGCACTGGCCAGTCAACACCAAAATGTCTTCATTAAGAAGCCTGAGGGTGTCATTAATCAGCATGGCTCTTTGTACTGGAGCTGAGCAAATAGTGGACAATCTGACTTCTATTTCAGTAGCATTTGGGCCCTTCTTTTGGGTATCTGCACAAGGAACTGATTCTCTGTGTGCTTGTGTGGCTTCTAGAAGCCAGGGTGCTCTATGTATGTCCCTGCTCAACACAAGGGCATTGGACCAGATGACCTTTAAAGGTCCCTTCCAGTCTGAATCATTCTGTATCACTGCTGTGCAAGCAGCTGTGTGGGAGCAGGTAGCAAGGAGCATTTACCTGGGAAAGAGCTCTGGAGTGACAGTGATAGAAAGCTGGTAACAGTCTGAGAGAGAATCTGTCAGCAGGTAGTGGCTGTGTGAATGACAAGGAAATTCAGAGCACATCTAGTTATCATTAGATTGGAATAGACATGGTTTGGTGCTTGGGAAAGTTCCCCATGGTTAGCCTCAATCAGGGCATCAGGATCGTGCTGAGAACACAAGCCAAGGCTTTCTGGTGGCCTGTTGCTCCCTTCAGGAAGGGTGAGAGCTTTGCTTGGAAAGCCTTGAGGAATTGTTTCTGCTCAAGAAAAGCCACCAGGCTTTCCATGGGGCCCTGCCTTTTGAAGGACACCTCTTCAAGTGTGGCTAAAACTGGTACCCAAAACACAGTGCACTTGCAAGGCTGAGCACATGTGAGCATTATGAAGCTTACTGAATGGTGGAGAGCTACCTTAGGACACTCAGAAGCTCCCCAAGTATATCTCAATAACCTGCTTTCACCCTCTGCCAGATTTTTCCCTCACTCATGTCAATTTTATGCTCAGGGCAGTGTTGTTTTTGGCAAAGTCTCATCTTCTGTAGGTACAGGTGGGTGAGCTGTGCTGCTGTTGAAGGCAGTTGGCTGAAGGCAATGCTCTCTGCCTCTGGGCTTCAGGGTAGCTTCCCAGCGTGGGGAAAGCACAGACCTATTCTGGGGTGCTGAAAAGCTGTGTCCTGCCCAGCCTGGAGATGCCTTGCCATTTCAGGGACACTGCCTTTTCAGTCAACTTATCTGCAGCTTCCCAGCTCTTTCCAGACACAGCCAGGTCCCATTCACAGCAGTGCACTGCAGGCTCAGCTGCACTGGGTGCAAAAGCAGCTTCTCTGGCATGCATTCACAGCAATGCCCTGCAGGTTTAGCTGCACTGGGTGCAAAAGCAGCTTCTCTGGCATGCCTTTTGGCTTACTCAAGAGCCTGCCCATTCACAGCAGTGCCCTGCATGCTTAGGGTGCTGGCTTACCTGGGCAGTCAGCCACTAGCCGTGCCCTCCAGGGCCCCAGGCAGAAGAGCAGCCTGGCCACCGCGGTTTGTAAAGGCCCTGGGGTTTCATTGCCAGCTCCTAGAATAGTCCCAGTTAGCTCTGGAGAAGCCTGCCTCTTGGCAACCGTGTTCTGCTTCTTATGCAGGGGTGCAGAGCACAGTGAGCAGTGGTTCCTCTGCTCTCAGCTGGCACCTGGCACTGAAAAAGCTTTCTCTTTGTGCAGCTTCTCTTAGTACCCATCTCAGCCTGAAGCCAACCAGCCCTGCCTTGCTAGCCAGTTCAAACTCAGCCACCACCACCTTTATTTCCCCCTCTCTTTTCCTTCCCAGTGCTTTGGTTCCTGTCTCGCAGCCCAACCTCCCACCCCCAGGGCTTCTCCAGGCTCAGCCCTGCTCTGCAAGCTTCTGTAGAGCCGAGGGTTGCGAAGTGCTTCATGTGCAAAGCAAGCCGTGCATCGGGTCAGATGTGTGAACAAATCAAAGAGAAGCCTTAGGCTGGGCTGGGAGGCGGCCACAGACTTACTGCTTGTGGCTGGGGGCAGGAGTCCCCGTTTCCAGACAGTCCCTCACCATCTGAAATCAGACCAAGTAGCTAGCAGGAGATGCTTTTGAGACCTCCTGTCTGTACCCAGTGCACGGCAGGAGCAGGCTTGCTGCTGAAGTGTGAGCCCTTGCCACGGGCTCCATCTAGTGAAGGGTGTCTGTCTGTATCTCATGTCTGTGGTCTGTCCCTGCCTTTCTGCCAGGCGAGAGTTCAGGTCTTTGATCGTTTAGGCTAAGCTAAAGGTTTAATAAGCTCAGGCTGTCTGCATTACCCACACCTTCACAGTCTCCTGGCTGTCCCCTTTCTACATGGCATTGTTTTGCTTGCTGTTAGCAAGAGCTGGCTCGGGAAACTTTATGGCACTGCTCGCTTCTGTCCTTTCTTCTTCTTTCTACAGTTTAGTTTAACCTTGTGATTGTTGCTTCTTGCCCACAGCAGATCTCTGGGTTTCATGCCACTCACCTACTACACCACCAGGTTGTTAGCAGCTCTCACCTCAGGCACATTGGTCTGGTTCTTGGATGTGAATCTTAAGGAGTGCTGGCAAAGTAGGACAAGGGAGGTTCTTCTGCCCCTGTACTCAGCACTGCTCAGGCCACCCCTTGAGTGCTGTGTCCAATTCTGGGCTACTCAGTTCAAGAGAGATGCTGAGGTGCTGGAAGGTGTCCACAGGAGGGCGCCAAAGCTGGTGAGGGGCCTGGAGCAGAGCCCTGTGAGGAGAGGCTGAGGGAGCTGGGGGTGTGCAGCCTGCAGAAGAGGAGGCTCAGGGCAGAGCTCATTGCTGTCTGCAACTCCCTGAAGGGAGGCTGTAGCCAGGTGGGGTTGGGCTCTTCTGCCAGGCACCCAGCAACAGAGCAAGGGGACAGAGTCTCAAGTTGTGGCAGGGGAGGTCTAGGCTGGATGTTAGGAGGAAGTTGTTGTCAGAGAGAGTGATTGGCATTGGAATGGGCTGCCCAGGGAGGTGGTGGAGTTGCTGTGCCTGGAGGTTTTGAAGCCAAGCCTGGCTGGGGCACTTAGTGCCATGGTCTGGGTGATTGGCCAGGGCTGGGTGCTAGGTTGGGCTGAGTGAGCTTGAAGGTCTCTTCCAACCTGCTTGATTCTATGATTCTATTATAAAGCTTACTGTGTGCAGGCTTAGAGGAGCTGCTCTGAGTCTGCCCTTCAGCAGCAGAGAGTGGAGAGGCTGTGGCACCTTTTACCTTTAACGTGGTGCTTGGCTTTTACAGGTAGCCTGAGCGGTTTCCCCAGTGGAAAAAGACAAGGCCTTAACCCTTTCAGTGAGTATCTTGTCAAAACATTTCCTTTTCTTCTTTTTTTTCTCTCTGTGTCCCACAATTGGTTCTCTCTTCTCTCCTCCATTTGCAAACAGCAGTACAGAAAGAGCTGGAAACCAAAGGGGTGTGTGGATGCAATGCCATGCAGCACTGTGCATCACTTCAGAGCTCAGCACTGCCTTCACCTGAGACAGGCAGTACCTTGCTAAGGAATGACAATAGCCTGTGGCAGCTCTGGGATGAGCACTCTCCAAACCCTATTCTGCCTGCTTCTGGGTGAAGGGCTGTGTTTGCTTTACTCCATGGACAGGTTTCCACTGTCCCAGGGAAGGTCTGCTCCCCTTGGCATTCGGTGACACACATCATGCTTTCATCAGGCATGAAAAGTGGCTGTCATTGGGTTTGCTTTTGGACCTGCTGCTGCCTCATGGTTTCATTGTGTGCCTCTCATTTTGGACTGTGAGAAACACTGAGCCATTCACAGGATCACAGGATCAGGTGTCAGGGGTTGAAAGGGACCCAAAGAGGTCACCTAGTCCAACCCCCCTGCCACAGCAGGACCACACAATCTAGCTCAGAGGAACACATCCAGACAGGCCTTGAAAGGCTCCAGAGAAGGAGACTCCACAACCTCTCTGGGCAACCTGTGCCAGTGCTCTGGGACCCTTACAGCAAAGAAGTTCCTCCTTGTGTTGAGCTGGAACCTCCTGTGCTGCAGCTTCCATCCATTGCTGCTTGTCCTGTGCCAGGGAGCAGTGAACAGAGCCTGTCCCCACTCCTGACCCCCAGCCCTCAGATGTTTGTATACATTGATTAAATCCCTTCTCAGTCTTCTCTTCTCCAGACTAAGCAGCCTCAGGTCCCTCAGCCTCTCGTCATCAGGCAGTGCTGCAGTCCCTTAATCATCCTCATAGCCTTCTGCTGGACCTTCTCCAGCAGATCCATGTCCCTCTTCAACTCTTAAATATTCAGCATCTCATCCTTGTGGGCCTCTTTTAGAGTTTGAGCAAAAAAATCCAATAGTCTGAGGTAAACTCTTACCATATCTTAACATATTCTTAACATAGGTGTTCAAGGCCAGGTTGGATGAGTCCTTGAGTGACCTGTTGTAGTGGGAAGTGTCCCTGCCTTGGACCTTCTCCTGCAGATCCCTGTCCCTCTTAAACAGTTCTCCCCTGCCTGTCTTTCTCCTGCCATTTGTTGTTCTGTAGCCCTCCAACATATGTTGAGTTAGACTTCTTCCAGTGCTGAAAAGACCTGTGAGAGAAGTCTTTCCATCCTCCTATCCTCCTTATCTGACCTCGGCGAGATGGGCCGGGCAAAGACCTGAAGGCAAGGATCAGCTAAGCCTCATAGATGAATGTAGTGATGTTTCTGCTGTGTCCTCAGTTCTCCACTAACAAGTGAGTGGAGGTATTCAAATGATTGTGTACCCTGGCTTCAGTCTCTTTCCTAGCCAGTCAGAGCCCAGGGTAGGACAGGCCACCCCTGCTCATGCATCGCATCGCACGCATAGACATGAAGTCAGTCTGCTGTTTGCATGACCTGGGCACTGAGCACTGTGAGCACAGACTGAAAGAGTTGGGGCTGTGCAGGCTGCAGAAGAGGAGGCTCCCAGGTGATCTTCTTGTGGCCTTCCAGCATCTGAAAGGGCCTACAAAAAAAGCTGGGGAGGGACTTTTTAGGCTGTGAGGGAGTGACAGGGCTGGGGGGAATGGAGCAAAGCTGGAGGTGAGGAGAGTCAAGCTGGAGGTGAGGAGGAAGTTGTTGAACATGAGAGTGGTGAGAGGCTGGAATGGGTTGCCCAGGGAGGTGGTTGAGGGCCCATGGCTGGAGGTGTTTAAGGGCAGGCTGGATGAGGCTGTGGGCAGCCTGCTCTAGAGTCGGGCGTCCCTGGCCATGGCAGGGGGATTGGGACTAGATGATCCTTGTGGTCCCTTCCAACCCTGACTGATTTCCATTTGACAAGATTCAGCCCCTGCAGCAGGGCATAACAATTAGCACCAGTCCCTGTGAGGCCTGTCTGGTAACCCTCCTCCTGTCAAAACCAAAATCCATACTTCTGTCTTCTCTCCAGCATGTTTTCACCTGTAATTAATCCACAGAGCTCTTGCTCTGATCCTGTAAGAGCTTTGATTCTTTAAGATCCTTTGATGAGGGGCTTAATAAAAGCTCTCTGAAGAGATGAGCATGAGGGTAGGTGGATTATCTGAAACACCAGGCAGCACCCCTACATCATCCACTGAGACATGGATAACTCAGTAGGGTCCTGAGACCCCCAGCTCCCAGGATGCCATATCTCATCTGCAGATTCAGTAGCTTGGTAGACTTCAGAGTACCTGGTGCAGGCAGGCCTCTTAAGAACCATGGAGCAGGGAGGCTGCTCTGTTGTGCTGCTGCAGAGATGGGAAGGGGTTCCTTATCCTTGCCTCTGGATGACAGCCCCCTTCAAGGCCCTCTTGCCATGCAGGGGAGGCTGGCTGCTGGCTGCAGCTCGTGGTGGCAGGGCAGCCCCATGGGCTTCTGCATCACCTACGGCCTGCAGGAGAGCAGAGGAAGAGATGTCAGCCCTGCTGTTTCCTCAGTCTGCATGCCCATTTCCAAAGAGGGGGAAGGGAGAGGAAGGTGGTGGTTGTGTTTAAAAATAAGTCCATCCCTGGGGCTGCAGGTGACTCACTGGAGGGGTTGGTTTCAGCAAGGCTGTCACGTTAGCCTGTGGCTGTCTCTGCAGTCTCATCCTTCTGGGGCCGTGGCTGCAGCACAGGCTCTGCTGTGTTCTTCTCAGGCAGCTGCCCTTCTGCTTTAATTTCTCTTTTTTTCCCCTCCTTGTCCCTGCTTCTCTTGTGTTGTTTTTGCCTCCTTGCCTGCCCCACCCTTTCAGTAGATCGCCTGGTGTAGCTGCAGAAGACAAGAAGGGAAGGCAGGAGCCAACTCAGAGGCAAGAAGGATCCAGTGACAGAGGGACAGACACCTTGCTGCTTGTGAGCAAGCAGGCAGCATCAGCACCATCCAGCGTGGCACAAGTGGCACCCAGAACGTTTGCACTTTTGAATCATTGGTTTGGGTTTGTTCTTAATTGCTTTTCAATGCCATTATCCAATACTTTGGAGAGCAGGGGAGGGTAGCAGGAGCATCACTTCTTGAAATTGGAACAGCTACTGATGAGTAAAACTGAGTTCTCTGGGACTCGAAAGAGAATTTTATATACTGTATATAGATATATATGTAAATTGTACAGTTGTCTTGTATAGGGCTTGGAGTCACTGTCCCCTTCCTCCCTTCCCTTTGCTTTGGAAGGCTGCTGGGCTTAGAGGGACACTTTGCATTTAGTGCATTGCATTAATACATTCATTTCTGCCACCAAACCAGCCAGCAGCTGTCAAACCTTAACACCCCCCACGTGCAAAGGAGCAAGTCTGTCAGTGTGGCTTGTGCTTACAGGTATGCACACAGTGGTCCAGATACCAAATGCTTCTTGGGAGCAGCTGAACCCCTTCTTTTCTTACCATAAAGCCCTCTGCTGCTCTACCAGCAATTGGGCTTTTGAGTGAGCACTGGTTTCAAGCTCTGCGTTGGTGCACTGCAGAGCTGCTTAAAGTAGGTTTAGAAAAGGGTTGTCCTGAGAACATACAAGAATAGGTTCTGCATCTGTTGCAAGTTGGGCAGAAGGGAGTTGCAAATTCCTTCCTATCCAGGCTCAGAAGGTGTGTAGCAAATAATGTGCCCACACTGTGGGAAGGATGTGGGAGCCACAGGCCTGGTATAGTCAACAGAATGGAGTCTTGCATCTTCCTCTCTTGTAAAGCCTTCCACCTGATGTTGCACAACAATAAAAGATACTGAGAAGCCTCCTAAGAGCAGCATTAGGCTTGCCTGTTACTTTGCTGCAGAGCAAAGAATGTTTTTGTCAGCGCAGAA
This sequence comes from Pogoniulus pusillus, assembly GCF_015220805.1. Classification (NCBI taxonomy): domain Eukaryota; kingdom Metazoa; phylum Chordata; class Aves; order Piciformes; family Lybiidae; genus Pogoniulus; species Pogoniulus pusillus. The sequence goes on along the minus strand of NC_087264.1, from coordinate 24,325,716 downwards.
AGACACAATCATGCTGCTGGTTTACTTCTGTTTCAGCACTGCATCTTGGGCCATGCTTACTGGTGAAGGTCTGTCTGCAGTGGCTGCTCCTGCCTTCTGTGGCTGTGAACTCAATCTCCTTTCCTGCACGTGGTGTACCTGCTCAGCTGAGTGCAGCCTCTTCACCCAGTTCACTGTTAGCAGCGTCAAGCACACACTGGGGTCACAATACCAAGCAGGCTTGGTGTTCCTGGAGGCCACAGGGTCATGTCCAGAGTTGTTGCTTACTTGATCTCAGATACAATTGTAAGGTCAGCAGGAGGGCAGTGGCACCCACACGAGCAATGAGTCCCAGGTTTGGGCAGAGGACAATGAGACTGTTTTGCTTTGTGCCTTGCCAGGCAGTGGCAGCACTTTGTTAGATCACAGCAGATGTTCTGAGCAGGTTCTCAGCTCAGACCTGGCTATCCTTGTGCCACTCTCCTCTGGACTAAGAACTTTCAGCCAGAGACAATGAGATGCCATGGTAATACAGGGGCACACACACCAAGAGCTGTTTCTGATGGCACTGTGCTGCTGCAGAGACTGGGCTTGTCCTTCAAGGCTTTGTTGCCTTGCTGAAGGATGTTGCAGCAGCATCTTCAATGTGGCATGGCAGCATGGTGATAGCATGAGAGAAACACATCACAGCAGGAGTGTCTGATGCAGATAAGTTAGTTCTTTGTTGACAACATCTATCAAAAGGAAAGCAGCAAACTATAAATAACTGTTTAAGAGTAGTCCTGACTTCCCCTGGGAAGTAGATTTGAGCTCATTAGAACATTTGGCATGGTTGAGACCAGCTCTGGTGATCTCTGAGGTGAACGTTGCGCTACCATAATGTAAAGAGGTTGTCTCTGTAGCAAGAGCAGATATATAAAGATCATGGTGATCCTTCAAGGAAGCCCTGATCACCTCTCTCCAGATGCCACTGAGATGGCTTTGGAGAAGCAGAGGACAGCCTGCTCTGAAGTAATACCTAAGTGTGGAGGCAGAGAAAAGAACCCTTCAGAGCTAGGAAGCTGAGAAAGGGAGAAGGAAGGAGAGCACTGCTAGGGCCAATGCCTGTGGTTACCTGGCACATCTGGTTGGAAGAAACCTGGAAAACCATCCAGTCCAAGGAAAATCACCCACTCCAACCCTCGACCCAGCACTACACCATGTCCCTGAGCACCAGGTCCACATGCTGCTCGAACAGCTCTGGGGATGGTGACTGTACTACCACCCTAGGTAGACCAGATCCTGCTGCTGGATCTTCATGGTTTCTCACATACAATGTCATGTGGGTTTAGGCCTGAAAGCTCCCATTTACTCGATTTGCCATTTTTAAATGCCACAGGCACACATTTGGTGGTGAAATGATTTGGCTTAGTGTATGGTTAAAATGTTGCAGCCACTCGTTAATCCTCGTAGGAGTAAAGAATGAATTCAAATGCATAAAGCAATGCCAAGAAAGAAAACCCTCTCCTTTTTTAGGATGCTAGTTTTAGGAATTAAAAGCTCTGACTACTGGGTTGATGTTTGGTTTATTGGGTGGTTGTTTTGTTGTTGTTTGGGTTGTTGTTTTGCTTTGAATTGTGTCCAGCAAAATCATCCAGGTGGATGCCTGTAGGAGCTCTGTCAGCCAACCACTGGGACTAGGCAGTGCCCCACAAGCTTGTAGAGCTGCTCCAAGTCACTGCTGCTTTGACTGTGGGATGTCAAACAGCCAGTGCTTCTGCCTGTCCTGTGGCTCCAGCTGCAGACCTTTTCCTCACGCTTGGCCCCTTCCCCTCCCAAAGGCCTGCATTCACATGCACTTGGCAATTAAAAGCAGGTTAGTTCTTCAAGGAAAGCAGACCAGAGGTGGCTGTGGATGTCACCTTTGGTACTGAATAGAATCAGCCTGGTTGGAAGAGGCCTCCAAGATCGTAGAAGCATAGAATCAAGCAGGTTGGAAGAGACCTCCAAGATCATAGAAGCATGGAATCAAGCAGGTCGCAAGAGGCCTCCAAAATCACAGAATGAAGCAGGTTGGAAGAGACCTCCAAGAACGTAGAATCAAGCAGGTTCAAGCAAAGCCTGGATGGGGCACTTAGTGCCATGGTCTGATTGATTGGACAGGGCTGGGTGCTAGGTTGGACTGGCTGAGCTTGGAGGTCTCTTCCAGCCTGGTTGATTCTATTCAGTACCAAAGGTGCCCTCAGCAGCCACCTCTGGTCTGCTTTTAATTCTGTCCAGTCAACTAGGGGCTGTTCATGTCGCTAGGCTAGAGCAGACTGTGGATGAGTTTAGGTCCAAGCACTATATTGCTTTCCCCCTCACTGTCATGAGACATGTCAGGTCCCCTTGTCGTGGCTTTGCTTGGGCCTGTGAGAAGCTTTTAGCAACAGCTGTACATTGGCACACAAGACCCAGCCAGCACGATGATGTAACACCCAACCAGAGCTTAGGTTACTTGTTGAGTCTGTGAGTTGGAAGATCATGCTGGTAGCACTGGTTCTGATTCATACAACTCGTCCTACAGTTTGTCCAACAGTCTGTGTTCGTCAGAAGAGAGAAGTGCTTTAATTCCTCCCTTCCCCTGTTGCTTTTATTGCCAGACAGCTGGAAAGTCCACCTGGCTGTCAGGCCAAACATGGCCTTATCTGGGGGTGGTAAGCATTCTTCTGCTCTGCCTTGCATCCTCCAGAAGCCAAAGTGTCAGTGTTGTGCCTAGAAGCAGATCCTGGGCACATCTGTCTTCATCTTTCAAGTCCTTGTGGGCTTCTCCAGCTCTACTTTGAATGACAGCTGAAAACAGCTGGGACAGAGAAGAGAACCAGGGCTGCACAGTGCAAGTCACCTGCTCCTCCTGCCAGAAGCAGAAGTCTTTTGCTGAACATGCCAGAGTGCAGCGTGTTGAAGGGAACTGCAGTTGGTGGGATTCACCTGTGTGAAGGCTCTGCTTGGCATTGCCTGAGCTGGCGCTGAACTCACCGTGCCCCAGCATGTTTCTGCCCAGGCCATTGCTTGTTAGGTAGAAAGGCATCTGTTTGACTTTGGGTTTGTAATAAAATAGGCAACTTTTGCTCCAGTGTCTTGTGGTGCTTTCTTGCTGAAACACAGTTCCCAGAACTTCTCTCTTGCACATAACATTGTGCACAGTGCCATGGGAGGAGGGACTGCCCTGCTCACAGCCATGTCTCAGTCTCTGATGGGCATCTCTGGTCCTTAGACTTTTTTCTCTCCTGTGTGTAAGCCTTCAGGCTGAATAAAAACATTCCCTAGAGAGCTTCTCTGTGGTTTGGTGACAGCTGCCTGAATTCAGCTTTTCACACAATCACAGAATCAGCCAGGTTGGAAGAGACCTCCAAGCTCAGCCAGCCCAACCTAACACCCAGCCCTTCCAGTTAACCAGACCACAGCACTGAGTGCCCCATCCAGGCTTTGCTTCAACACCTCCAGGCACGGTGATTCCACCACCTCCCTGGGCAGCCCATTCCAATGCCAATCACTCTCTCTGACAACAACTTCCTCCTAACATCCAGCCTAGACCTCCCCTGGCACAACTTGAGGCTGTGTCCCCTTCTTCCGTTGCTGGTTGCCTGGGAGAAGAGCCCAACCCCACCTGGCTACAGCCTCCCTTCAGGGAGCTGCAGACAGCAATGAGCTCTGCCCTGAGCCTCCTCTTCTGCAGGCTGCACACCCCCAGCTCCCTCAGCCTCTCCTCACAGGGCTGTGCTCCAGGCCCCTCCCCTGCTTTGGCGCCCTCCTGTGGACACCTTCCAGCACCTCAACATCTCTCTTGAATGGAGGAGCCCAGAGCTGGACACAGCACTCAAGGGGTGGCCTGCAGGGGCAGAAGAACCTCCTTTGTCTTGCTGCCCACACTGCTCCTGAGCCAACCCAGGTTGCCATTGGCTCAGCTGCTCATCTGGGCACACTGCTGCTTCATCTTCAGCTACTAGCACCCTCAGGTTCCCTTTCTTCCTGGCTGCTCTCAGCCACTCTGTCCCCAGCCTTTTGAAGCAGGAGAGTAGAGTTCACCGCAGAAGGTGGGGCTGTAGCCAAGTGCAGTCACTTGGCACAGTCTCCCTAAACTAGGGATCAAAAGTCACATTTCATATCTGCTTATCCCCTTTCACATGGGAGCCTTCATGCTTCACTTCTGCTGGACAGGCAGGAGAGCCTTAAATAATATCTTCCAGCTGTTGTCCAAGACCTCAGAGATGACAAGTGCCAAGCTCTGCTGGGAAGCAGCCTTTACTCAGGCTGCAGCATGGGTGATGTGCATCAGAACCTGCAGCAGCATGGCAGAAGAGGCCACAGAGCACTCCTCTGAAGCAGGTCTGACCAGTTCTTGCAGCACTATGGCATTTCACTTGGTTGTGTGTAAATCTCTAGCAATTAATGAGCCAACTCAGTTCATGAAGGGGAGGCAACTGCAGCTCCAGTGGGAGGTTTGGAAAGCAGCTGGAAATCAGCTCTGAGGAGAAAGAATTGGGAGTCCTGATGGACAAGTTCACCACCAACCAACAGTGTGCTCTTGTGGCCAAGGTGCCCAGTGGTATCCTGCAGTGTGACCAGCAGGTCAGGAGATGTTCTCCTCCCCATCTACTCTGCCCCAGTGAGGTCACATCTAGAACATGGTGCCCATTTCTGGGCTCTCCAGTTCAACAGAGACAGAGAGCCATTGGGGAGAGACCAAGGGAGGGCTGCAAAGGTGATGAGGAGGCTGAGGCAGGTCTAGGCTGGACATTAGGAGGAAGCTGTTGGCAGAGAGAGTGATTGGCATTGGAATGGGCTGCCCAGGGAGGTGGTGGAGGCACGATCCCTGGAGGTGTTGAAGAAGAGCTTTCCATGGTCTGGTCGATTGGACAGGGCTGGATGCTAGGTTGGACTGGATGAGCTTTTAGGTCTCTTCCAAGCTGTCTGATTCTGTGATGATGTTTGCACACTGTGGCCCCACTGTGTCCTTAGCCAGTCAGCCTTGCCCTGAGGACAAAGCACTGCTGGTGGGTGGCTCTCTGCTCCCTTCCTGAGCTTGACCTGCACTCTGCTTTGGGCAGAGAAGTGCACAAGGTCTACATTTGGCTGATGAAGAAGACAGAAGGTTGTGGCTCCACACCTTGCCTTTTCTTTAGTGCCAGCAGAAGTAGCAGGCCTGGCTCTTCTGCATGCAGTTCACAACTTAAGAGGCCTGTAGTGTGGAGATTGGAGTGCAGGATCAGAGCCTGGCTTACAGATGACTACAGCTTACAGAAACAAAGTCAGTGCTGGTACTAAAGAGTGTAACTCACTGCTTTTTGCTAGTGAGTGAAGGCCTCACCTTGGTGGCACAAGGTCTGCTGTCGTACCTCAGTGCTGTGCTACACCTGCAGACTTTGACAGGCCAGTGTCCCACTGTCAAGTGCAGCTCTGGCCTGGCACAGCACAAAGCACCACTGCTGTGTCCCTCTGTCATGATTTAGGCTGGGCCCACTGAAGTACTCCCTGCTGACTTCACTGTGTCAGGAAAGCGCTGAGGCAGCATTTGGCTGCAGAGCTGGAGCTATTTCTGCAGTGGCTTGGATGTGCTCACGGTGAGCTGGCAGCTGCTGACAGCCAAAGCTGCACGAAGGTGGCTTGAATTGGATCTGTTCACCCCCTGCAGCCCATGTGAATGTGACTCTTTTGCACCTCTTGATTCCAGGCGGTGAGATGCCTGCTGCAAGCTTGCTCACCTCAAACTGCAGCCTGAATACCAGACCTTCAGAAACTGAGTCCAAAGATGTCTGCTCCAAAATAAGATAAGATAGCAAATACCAATGGATTCCAAAAGCTGCTGGGCAGGAGCTTTGAAGAAATGTCCTGAAAAACAGAACAGCTCTGAGGTGTGGTCAAAGTCATAGAATAGAATCAAGCAGGTTGGAAGAGACCTCCAAGCTCATCCAGCCTAACGTAGCCCCCAGACGTGTTTAATGAAGTGGACCATGGCACCAAGTGCCTCATCCAGCCTGTATATTATCCTATCCATTGTTCTCCAGGGCATTGGGGCTCTAGTTGCAGGCAGGTTGGACTGGATGACCTTTAAAGGTCACGTCCAATCCAAACCATTCTATGATTCTTAGGCATGCAGAGGGCTGCACTGACTTAGAATCAACCAGGTTGGAAGAGACCTCCAAGTTCATCCAGTCCAGGTTAGCACCCAGCCCTGTCCAAGCAACTGCACCATGGCACAAAGGGCCCCATCCAGGCTTTTCTGAAACACTGCCCTCCTTCCCAGGATGGTCACAATAAGACACCACCCTGGGAAGGAAGGGAGGGTAAGCAGAGAGCAATAAAAAGGGTCAAGAGCTCTTTAACATCCCACAGCATGGAAAAGAACCAACACAAAACATGGGACAGGTGTTGGGGCATTGTGGAGCTTCCAAAGGGCTTAGGCATGGCATAGCAACACCTGTGCAGAGACGAAGAAACACCTGAGAGAGATGTTAGTTTAAGAGAGATGTTGAGGTACTGGAAAGTGGCCACAGGAGGGCGCCAAAGCTGGTGAGGGGCCTGGAGCACAGCCCTGTGAGGAGATGCTGAGGGAGCTGGGGGTGTGCAGCCTGCAGAAGAGGAGGCTCAGGGCAGACCTCATTGCTGCCTACAGCTATCTGGCTGTAGCCAGGTGGGGTTGGGCTCTTCTGTCAGGCACTCAGCAACAGAACAAGAGGACATAGTCTCAAGCTGTGCCAGGGCAGGTCTAGGCTGGATGTTAGGAGGAAGTTGTTGGCAGAGAGAGTGATTGGCATTGGAATGGGCTGCCCAGGGAGGTGGTGGAGTCGCCATGCCTGTAGGTGTTGAAGTAAAGCCTGGCTGGGGCACTTAGTGCCATGGTCTGGTTGTTTGGCTAGGGCTGGGTGCTAGGCTGGACTGGATGAGCTTGGAAGTCTCCTCCAACCTGGCTGATTCTGTGAGTCTATGACTCTAAGGAACTACAGATCTGATGTTCTAATATTTTGATGTGAAAACTGCTACTGGGAGCTACTGACCAGTTAGTGTCTAACCCCCTAGATGTGTTCATCCATTTGCAAAACACTGGCTGGAGTGGCTTTGTTGCTGCTTTCTGAGGACAAATCATATCAAACTGATTGGGTTTTATCCTTTGACAGGCTAAGTAGCCTCCTGGCTGCTGGTGGGGGGAGCACTGGATGTAATATGTCTTGACTTGGGTAAGGCTTCTGGCACTGTCGCAGAAGCCATCCTGAGGAAGTGCAACCTAATTGGACTTGCAGTGTGTGGAGTTCATTGTCAAAGCCAGGGAGCTTTCTGTGGAGCTGTGTGCAGAGCCTGTCCAGGGCTGAGCTCTGCTCAGTGTTTTCATCAGCAGCGTCAGGAAATCACAGGCTCACAGGATGTGAGGGTTGGAAGGGACCCCAGGAGATCGAGTCCAACCCCCCCCGCCACAGCAGCACAATGCTATCTAACAGAGCACAGAGGAACACATCCAGACAGGCCTTGAAAGGCTCCAGAGAAGGAGACTCCACAGCCTCTCTGGGCAGCCTGTGCAGTGCTCTGGGACCCTTCCAGGAAAGAAGTTCCCCCTTGTATTGAGCTGGAACCTCCTGTGCTGCAGCTTCCATCCACTGCTGCTTGTCCTGTGCCAGGGATCAGTGAGCAGAGCCTGTCCCCCCCTCCTGGCAGCCTTCAGATACTTATAAACATTTGTCAACTCCCTTCTCAATTTTCTCTTCTCCAGACTAAACAGCCCCAGGTCCCTCAGCCTCTCCTCATCAGCCATGCCCTCCAGTCCCCTCATCATCCTCGTAGCCTCTGCTGGACCCTCTCCAGCAGATCCCTGTCCCTCTTCAACTGGGGAGCCCAACATTGAAGGCAGTGCTCAAGATGAGGTCTCAGCAGGGCAGAGTAGAGAGGCAGGAGACCCTCCCTTGATCTGCTGGACACACTCTTCCTAACACACCCCAGGATCCCATTGGCCTCTTGGCCACAAGGGCACATTGCTGTGCCATGGTGAACTTGTTATGTAATTGCTCTGCTATAAAATTTTTTGGTGGCATCTAGGCAGTGATGTGGTGTGTGGGCTGTGAGCAACCAAGGGTAGGACTAAAATGCTTAATAGATTGAAGGAATAAGCCTTGGATGAGGCCTTGAGCAGCCTGGGCTGGTGGGAGGTGTCCCACTGTCTGCAGTTCTGGAGCCCCCAACACAAGAAGGTCATGGAACTGTTGGAGCCACTCCACAGGAGGCCATGAAGATGCTGAGAGGGCTGCAGCATCTCTGCTATGAGGACAGGCTGAGAGAGTAGGAGCTTTGCAGCCTGGAGAAGAGAAGGCTTGGAGGAGACCTTGGAGTGGCCTTCCAGTACCTGAGGGGGGCTACAGAAGGGCTGGGGAGGGACTACTGAGAAGTGGTGACAGCAGCAGCGGTGGCAGCAGCTGCTCTCAGGGGCTGTTGCTGCAGCTGGAGGCCAGGAGCACTGGCAAGCTTGGATGGAGCCTATCCTCAGGGTTTCCTGCCTGCCTTTTTTCAGGCCCTTGCCCAAAGACATGGTGACAGCAGGATAACAAGGCAGGGTATGGATGCTCGTTGGCTTTTGCCAGCAGTGGGCTCCCACCGGCAAAGCTCCTGTGGTTCCTCTGCCAAGGCTCCCCCTTCTCTGCCTTACACACAGACACATGGGGATAGAGACCCCTGATAGAGACCTTCTGTGGAAACAAACGCCCATCTTCAGGGACCACTGCCACTCCCATCTAGTCACCTGCTGTGCTGTTACATCTCTTTTTGTCCCAAAGGCAACCTCAATCCCACTGTATTTTTCCCCCTAACCTGTGGACACCTCCTTGCTGCCTCCCAGGTCAGCAGAAAGCACCACAGCAGGCAGAGACATTCCTTTGAGCAGCCTCTTCTACTTGCTTCCTCCCAGGGTTTGGCTTCTTCCAGGGAAGCAAATGTTTCCCTTTATCCTGTTTCTTGGGTAGCATAAATGACCTCCACTGTTGTTTTACAGGGAGTAGAGCTCTGTAAGGTCCTGCTGCAGGGCTCTGGGATAAGAAATATGTGCCCAGATAGCAGTGTTTATACAGATATAGGTATAGTTTTTATTTAGCTTTATTACTAACCCAACATTTCACTCTGCAGCCGTTGATGTAACCCACCACATCCTCTCGTGGTGGTCTTGTTTTCTTTTGCCTTAAAAAGAGATGCACTCCAAAGGGAGAGGATTGCCCCTTTTGGCTCTCTGCTGTTCCCAAGACCCACTCGAGATGACACTGGCAGCCTCCTGACCCGGGTGGCAGCCTCCTGACCCGGGTGGCAGCCTCTAAGCCCAGCCCTTTCAAAGGCCTGAAGCCCAGCAGTGAGCCGCAGGTTGCGGTGAGAGCCAGGGCAGCAAATGAATGCCAGGGCAGGGCAGGGCAGCCCGCAGCTGGGGTGGGCATGGGCTGGCTCTGGAGCACACATCGGGCAGGCCAGCCAGGCTTTCCTGGATCCCCTGCCACCCCCGGGCATCAGGAGCGCGCAGCAAACCCACCACCACCCTCGCCCCGACTAGGAGCCAGTGCCACTTTGCCTGCCCTCTGGTTCCCCCCAGGACAGCCATTTCTTTTCCTGTCTGGGTTGTAAACACACAGAGCTTTCCTCTCCCTGCAGTCCCACCAGCTCCAAGGTAATTGTACAAAGAGAAATGCCATAGTCAAAATATACATCATACCTACTAGATTAGAGGGTGGGGACACAGGGGAAGGGGGCACAGGGGGCATCCTCCCTTTGCTTTTTTCTTAGCCCAGGCAGGTGATTGAGATGCTACATGCTCCAGCCTTTGTCACTAAATGTGTGTTTGTGTCTGTGTCTGTAGTAAAAATAGATCAGTCTGGTGGTGTTCTTAAAAAACAAAAAAGAAAGAAGAAAAAGAAAGAGAGAAATGGAAGGCAGCAGGGGAGGGAAACAGGGCATAGTGAAAAAGTTCTCTGTGTCAGTCTGTTGTGGCTTCAGAAAATACTCATGGTCAACTCCAGCACTGATGGCAGCTTGAGGCTTCAGTTTGCATTTTTAATGTTGGTTTTTTTCTGTTTAAGTAGTAAAAAGAAAAAAAAAAAGAAAGAGAAAGAGAAAGAGAAAGAGAAAGAGAAAGAGAAAGAGAAAGAGAAAGAGAAAGAGAAAGAGAAAGAGAAAGAGAAAGAGAAAGAGAAAGAGAAAGAGAAAGAGAAAGAGAAAGAGAAAGAGAAAGAGATAGAGAAAGAGAAAGAGTCAGAGAAATAGAAAGAGAAAGAGAAAGAGAAAGAGAAAGAGAAAGAGAGAAAGAGAGAGAGAAAGAGAGAGAGAAAGAGAGAGCGAAAGATAAAGAGAGAGAAAGAGAAAGAGAAAGAGAAAGAGAAAGAGAAAGAGAAAGAGAAAGAGAAAGAGAAAGAGAAAGAGAAAGAGAAAGGAAAACAAAAAGGAAAAGGAAAAGAAAAGAAAAAAAAGATAGAAAAAAGAAATAAAGAAAAATAAAAATAAAAAAGGAAAAGAAAAAGAAAAAAGAGAAAGAAAAATTTAAAAAAAAGAAAAAAGAGAAGAAAAAAGAAAAAAGAAAAATAAGGAAAAAGAAAAAGAAAAAGAGAAAGATAAAAAGAAAAACAGAAACAGAAAAAAGAAAAAAAGAAAAAGAAAAAGGAAAAGAAAAAGAGAAAAAAAAAGATAAAAACAGAAACAGGAAAAGGAAAAGGAAAAGGAAAAGGAAAAGGAAAAGGAAAAGGAAAAGGAAAAGGAAAAGAGAGAACAACAAAGAAAAAATAGAAAAACCAGAAAAAATAGAAAAAGAAAAAGGAAAAGAAAGAAGAAAAAGAAAGGAAAAAAGAAAAAATAAAAAAAGAAAAGAGAAAAAGGAAAATAAAATAAAAATTTAAAATGAAAAGAAAAAAGAAAAAGGAAAAGAGAGAAAGACAAAAGCAGAAGTGAAAGCAAAAGGCAAGTGAAAGCAAAGGAGGAAGTGCGGCAGGCAGTGTGCTCCCCCAGACCCAAAAAGCAGTGGCAGAGAGACAAAAAGAAAGAAAGAGACCCCACAAATTCCTGATCAGACCTCTGCAATCCCCAGCCAACAAAAAGGAGGAAAGAGCTCCTTGCAGTGGAGGAGTGCTCAGGGGGGAAGGAGACAAAGCCCCTGCAGGAGAGGTGGCCTCTGGAGATGGCTGAATCGTCCCGATCCCGGCGGCTGGGGTCGGTGTGGTTTGCGCTGGTTCCACACTTGCCGTTGTTGCTTCCTTTGCTTTTGGTTGGTTTTGGGGTGGGGTTTGTCTGTCTGTTGCTCTGTGATGGTTTTGCCCTCCTTGGCACGTGGCTATCCGAGCACCCAGGCAGCGGTGGTGTCGCTGGACAGCCATCCCCTCCGGTGGAACCGCGCTTCCAGGGCGGGCGTCAGTGAGGTAACAGAGGAGGGGGTCTCTCCCCGCTGGCAGCACCATCCCTTCGCCACCTAAAACCCCTTGATGTAGCAGTAAGCCTCCAGGGTGGCGAAGAGGATGTAGAGCAGCCACAGGCTGACGAAGAGCAATGTCGTGGCCAGTTTGCAGCCCCGGGGACCTCCCAGCTCCCCTCCGAGGTGAGGCCGCCGGCGGTAGAGGAGGACACTGATGCAGATGAAGGCGAAGATGGTGAAGAGAGTGACGGAGAAGGCCAGGGTGCCCGCCGACACGTGGAACTCCTGCCCCTGTGAGGCCCAGTAGATGGCTGCCACTGACCACGCCAGCCCAATGCCCAGGAAGACGTTGACAGCGTTGCTGCCGGTGACGTTGCTGATGGAAGCGTCGGCATAGACGTCCTGCACGGCCGCGGCTTTGCTGGCAAATGTGTCTGGGGTTGGGCAGGAGAGAAGGAGAAATCACCAAGAGTCCAGCAGGAGAAATTAGGAACCCTTCATGCCTAGGGGGTAAGGGAGGCTCAGGTGTGGAACCCATCAGATGGGGACAGAGACCTCTCCTGGTGTACAACCCTACTCCCAGACCCAGGGGCCCTATGGCACTTAGTGCCATGGTCTGGTTGACTGAACAGGGCTGGGTGCTAGGTTGGACTCGATGAGCTTGGAGGCCTCTTCCAACCTGGTTGATTCTATGATTCTATGATGTGGGAGGCCTCTTCCAACCTGGTTGATTCTATGATTCTATGATTCTAAGAGACAAGCTGACCTATGTCTTGACATGGGAAATGTTGCCACCAAGTGGGACGCAGACCTTGCCTGGGGACAGGGCTTTCCCTTCCCAGCTCATGACAAAGCTGCTCCCCTGGGGGCCAGAGAGGCACTGGAAGATTTTATTCCCACCTCATCCCCTCCCTGCAGCCACCACACCTGGTACAGAAGTGCCGAAGGCGACAAAGACGACGGCGGTCACCGAGTCCTTGAGGCCAATGGTGCAGCCGAAGTGCGAGGCGAGGTCGCCAATGACGGCTGTGAGCATGCCGATGATGAGGATGGAGACCACGAAGCAGGCCCAGCCGTTGCAGTACTCGGTGGGGGGCACACAAGCAAACAGCACCTTCCAGAAGACCGTCAGGAAGTGCATCACGTAGTCAAAGCAGGAGGGCAGCCGCTCCTCACCGGACTCGTCCTCGTCCTCATCCCCAGCTGCGAGCGACACGGAAGGAGAGGTTCAGCGATCGCCATGAGGCAGGTTAAGGTGATGGGGGCAGGCTGCAGCCTGTGCTCGGCGCTCCAGCTCCAGGGATGCTGCTCTCATGGGACAAGGTGGCAGTGCACCACCAGGTCCCTGCGTGGTAGGTGAGCCTCCCAGGATGCCCCAGAGCCTGCATGGCTGAGGAGTGGCAGAGAGGTGTGTTGTCCCCACGCTGCTCCCACCCAGAGGCAGCCAGGCAGAATACAGTCAGCCTGTGGAGAAGCACCACGAGGGTACACAGGCAAGTGATACTTTGGGGTGCAAAACAGCAAGAAGTGAACAGAACTCTAGAACTGGAGAAGACCTCTTGGTCCTCCTGCTGCTGGTCACCAGCAGCACTGCAGCAAGGAGCTTCTCCTCTGTGTGAGCATAGCAGGAGCAGTGCTGCAGGGCCTTGGGAGGGTCCTCTTCTGAGCCTGGTGGGCGAGGCCAGCCCTGCAGCGGGAAGCACCACTTGGCCTCTGCACAGGTACAGGGTAATGGAGGTAAAGCAGCATCAAAGACAGCAGGTAGGGAGCGCAGGGCAGTTGGCAGGGGGTGCAGACTTAGGAGGAGAGGAGTAGGCCTGGGAAAAAGCTCTGCTGCAAGGATGGAGCTGCTGTTGCCACAGAGGCAGCTTCTCCTGATTGCTAGAAAGCAGCAACCTGTACCCTGCACCTCCTCTGCCACGTCAGAAGAAGCCCTTGCAACAGGTCCTACCCAACTGCCTGCCTGCTGCCAGCACTATGGCTGAATGGGAAACTGCCCTGCCAGGAACATTCCAAACCACCAGGGAGAGGCTCAGAGAGGTGTCTGAGTGTCAATAAGCATAGACATGCTCCACAGCTGTCTGGCTCTGCAAGTGGTGAGGTCTCTCAGGCTTCCCAGGCAGCAGCTGGCAGGTCTTAGCCTTGACCTCCAGCAGCTGTGGCCTCCTCAGGCAGCATCTCCTATATGCCAGACACTGGCAGAGACCCTGCTAGCTGTAGAAGACAGGACAGCTGGCAACAGGAGCTACCTGAACAGGACAGCAGTGGGCACTCCAGGAGCCAGACGAGCAGCCAGGATGGGATTTTGCTGCCTCTACACTGCTCATCAGGACCACTGAAGCAGCAGGAGCACCACCAACAGACATGAAGTCTGAAATCTGGCCTCCTGCAGAGCTTCACACCAAAAGAGAGAGATCTCCTGGGCTCTTGGCTAATGCAGCTGCAGAAGTTGAGTGCACTTGGAGCACAGGCCTTTTAACTGGTTTTACTGATGCCTACCACACATGCAGCAGCAAAGCATCCCTGACAGGCAGCTGCTGTCTCCCCAGCCTAGACGGAGCTCATCCCAGTGCCCAGACAGATCTCATGACCATACCCAGGCTGCATGAACCCTGCAGACACTGGTGTGGGTTTCTGATGTCCCCCCTCACCTGCGCTGACAGTAATGGCCTCCATGAACTGGTCCCTCCAGGAATGTGTCCCTACAACCAAAGCCAGGTTTGTCTTCTTAATCAGCTTGTCCACGGTGTTCTGGTGTGGAAATAAAGATGCACAGCAGTTAAACTGCCTGCGAGCAAGCAAGGCTGATCTTGCACTACACTCTGGTCTCACTGTCCCTTCCCAGAGTGTTGAAGTGCCACAAGCACTGTGCCTGCCAGATGAGGACATGCCTGGGATTGGGTCCACCTTCTCCCTGCACAGACTAATGCAAACCTCGCCAGTCAGCTTGTTTGCCACCCCTCAGTTCTGATGAGGCTCCTTTTTCTCTCACCCCTGCCTCACCAGAGCCAGCTTTGCCCCTGCCCTCTCCAGCACAAAAGCTTTTTCAGCATTCAGCAGGCCTCCCTTGTCTTCCTCCCTCCACCTCTCCTACCAGCAGCTACTTCCCCCGGCACTTCTTGTACGTCTCTGCCACCCTTTACTGCCATGCATACTTCTTTTCCTCTTCCAGAAGCCCTTCCCCTGCAGATGCAGCACCTCCCTTGCCTCCTCAGTCCTGCTCTCCATGGCTGCTCTTCACTGCCACATGGCTTTCTCCTCCCGCAGGACCCCAACGAGAACTACTGACCTTGAACTCATAGGACTCCTCAATGATGACTTCAAGCTTGGGATGCTCGCCCAGTATTGGCTTGCCCATCTCTGCAATCCTCTTGGCTTCCTCCTCTTCAACTGTCAGCTTCCTCTCAGCCACCTCTGTGGAAGCAAAGTCAACACCAAAGTGCTGCAGGCAGCAGACCTGGAGCACAGAAGCACTGTGGCTTCTTCTCTACAGGGCCTGAGCACAGGCTTCTGCAGCCCCTTCATGGCTTGCCAAGTTCACTCATCGGTTTGGGGGGACAGGGGTAGGGTGGTAGGGCAAAGGACCAAGATGTCTGAAGGCCAGAAGCCAAGAACACACACAGAATGGTTTTAATTTGTGGAAAGACACCCCCCCCCCTCCCCAAAAGTATCTTCAGCCTGCACTGGTGCTCCTGGGTGACATAGACTCTGACATTGCCCCTGCACAGCCACATCTTTGGAGGGGTCAAGATACTCCATACATAACAGCATTTCAGGCTATGAGAGTTGGGGCTCTGTAGCTTGGAGAAAAGAAGGCTTTCAGGAGACCTTGAAGTGGCCTTCCAGTATCTGAAGGGAGCTACAGGAGGGCTGGAGAGGGACTATTGACAAGGTCTGGTAATGACAGGGCAAGGAGGAATTGGTTTGAAGTGGCAGAGGGGAGACTGAAAGTGGATGTTAGGAAGAAGTTGTTTGCAGTGAGGGTAGTGAGACACTGGCACAGGCTGCTCAGGGAGGTTGTGGAGCACAGAAGCACAGAATGGGATCTTTGATCTGTGCTCCACAACCTCCCTGGAGGTGTTCAGGACCTGGTTGGATGAGGCCTTAAATGACCTGTTCTAGTGGGAGGTGTCCCTGCCTATGGCAGGGGGTTGGAACTGGCTGAGCTTTGATCTCCCTTCCAACCTAAACCATTCTGGGGTTTGGCACAGGTATCCCTTCTGACAGCTTCAATGCCATAGCGTCTCCTGGTTTCAGTGAACATGAGACAGGATCTTTTTCTTCTCCTTTGGCTAGAAAATCCCTGCTGGCATCTCGTGCCACACAGTGCTGGATTCCACACTCAGACAAGACACAGGTAGGCACAATCAGATAGACAAATGTCAGCATCTTTCTAGCTTCTGCAAAAAGAAAGGAAGGCAGGCAGGAGCCAAGTGGGTTTTGTAGGAAACAAAGCCAGGAGCCCAGGTCAGCATCACACTGAGGTGATCCTGTGTCTGACTCATCTGGCTGATACCCCCCAAACCCAGAAAAGGTGCCTGGATGAAAGAAGCACCCCAGCCAGTAGGAAGCATGGTGTCCTGGTACTGTCTCTGGCTCTTAGAATCATGGAATCAGCCAGCTTGGAAGAGACCTCCAAGATCATCCAGGCCAACCTAGCACCCAGCCTTGGACAATCAACCAGACCATGGCACTAAGTGCCCCAGCCAGGCTTGGCTTCAACAGCTCCAGGGACAGCAACTCCACCACCTCCCTGGGCAGCCCATTCCAATGCCAATCACTCTCTCTGACAACAACTTCCTCCTAACATCCAGCCTAGACCTGCCGTGGCACAGCTTGAGGCTGTGTCCCCTTCTTATGTTGCTACTTGCCTGGCAGAAGAGCCCAACCCCACCTGGCTACAGCCTCCCTTCAGGGAGCTGCAGACAGCAATGAGCTCTGCCCTGAGCCTCCTCTTCTGCAGGCTGCACACCCCCAATTCCCTCAGCCTCTCCTCACAGGGCTGTGCTCCAGGCCCCTCACCAGCCTTGCTGCCCTTCTCTGGGCATCTTCCAGCACCTCAACATCTCTCCTGAATTGAGTAGCCCTGAACTGGACACAGCACTCAAGGTGTGGCCTGAGCAGTGCTGAGCACAGGGGCAGAAGAACCTCCCTTGTCCTAAGTCTCCTCTTCCACCCACACAGCCCAGTGCAGGCACATGCCAGTGGGCTCTCTCAGGAGCCCTGGCATCTCGAGAACAAAGCTGAGTTCCTCCTCGCTCTCCTGTGCCTGACCAGCCAGGGTGCATGAGACGCATCATAGGGCCCAGCTGCGCCTGAGAGCAGGAGCAGGAGTTCTGCAGGACCTGGGGGAGTGTCACAAAGGCAGAGCATCATCTTCTGGCTAAGCAGGGAGTCAGACGCCACCTAAGGTTTCCCACAGATGTTACAAACACCCCAGGCAATGCCTCGGATGTGGTTAATGCCATGTGGGCTGCAGCAGATCTCTGCACCAAAGCCCTCACAGACGTTCTAAAGCCCCACAGACAGCTCACCGTAAACTCTCGCTTCGCTCCCCGACTCCAGCTGGATTGACTGCCAAGGCTGGAGGCCTGGCCAGGCATGCAGAGCTCAGGAAATACACATCAGCCTCGGTGGCAGGTGGCAAGAACCAGCTGCACTCACCACCTGAAATCGAGGGTGTACCTCAGCCCCACCACTGTCTGCCTCAAAGGTGCCGGACTCTGCGTCTGGCGGCCCCAGAAGCGCACAAGAAATGACAGGGAGAGGGGAGCACAGCCACTGGAGATGACAGGCAGGGAGGGATGCTGGAGGGGAGGGGGGCAACATCAGGGAAGCACAGAGGGGAGGAGGCAGCTAAGGTGGAGAAGTGCAGAAAGAAGGTGGAACCTGGACAAAAGCCTGCCTCATGCTACACCTAGAGGCGAAACCTGATGACTGTCAAGAAGACTCAGGTCACTTGTGTTCAGCTGAGCAGGGAAGTAGATGAAATCTACATCTCAGCCTGCAGAAGAGGAGGCTCAGGGCAGACCTCATTGCTCTCTACAACTACCTGAAGGGTAGTAGCCAGGTGGGGTTGATCTCTTCTGCCAGGCACCCAGTGACAGAACAAGGGGACAGTCTCAAGCTGTGCCAGGACAGGTTCAGGCTGGATGTTAGGAAGAAGTTCTTCACAGCAAGAGTGATTGGCATTGGAATGGGCTGCCTGGGGACGTGGTGGAGTCACCATCCCTGGAGGTGCTTAAGAGGAGACTGGATGAGGCACTTAGTGCCATGGTTTGGTTAATTAAAAGGGTTAGGTGATAGGTTGGACTTGATGATCCTAGAGGTCTTTTCCAACCTGCTTAATTCTGTGATGTCTTCTTCCAAGACAGAGATTGGTTAAGTCCAGTCTCTGCCTGTTCCTGGAAGTGTGTGAAGATGACAAGCTGTGCCCCCAGCTCCCTCAGCCTCTCCTCACAGGGCTCTGCTCCAGGCCCCTCCCCTGCTTTGGCGCCCTCCTGTGGACACCTTCCAGCACCTCAACATCTCTCTTGAATTGAGGAGCCCAGAACTGGACACAGCACTCAAGGGGTGGCCTGAGCAGTGCTGAGCACAGAGGCAGAAGAACCTCCCTTGTCCTGCTGCCCACACTGCTCCTGAGTCAGCCCAGGATGCCATTGGCTCTGCTGCCCACCTGGGCACACTGCTGCCTCCTCTTCAGCTCCTCTCTACCAGCACCCCCAGGGCCCTTTCTATGCTCACCATACAGTTAAGAGGGAGAGCCAAGCATCTCCAAAGAGCAATACAAAGCACCTACGAGAACCTGCCACTTCTCCCCAGGTACTGTTTAGGATATCTAAACATCCTGTAACGAGGAATCAGTGACAACACTTCCACAACACCAGACACTATCCTCAGCCAGCTGCTGAGAGATTGGATGGTCTCTCTGTTCTGATGGGACTGAGTACAGTCCTGCATTTGCAGACCCAGCAGCTGAGAGGGAATAAACTCTTGCAGCATCCAAGTGGCTTAGCACACTCCTGATGCTGCTGCCTTTCTGGAAAGCACTCCAGGCAGCAGCAGGGTGCACCAGGCTGCCTTCTGAGCTGCAGCAAGCATGGGGCATGCTTCCAGGCTCTGTAGTAGCCATGGGCCTCCAGCTTCTGAGGAACCAGCAGTAGGGCTGGGGTCTTGGAGGGCTGCTGCAGAAAGCAGGTACAGGTGAGTTATGTCTCATACCCTGGAGCAGTAGCCTATTAGAACACTACCAAGGGCTGTGATAAATAAAACACAATAGGTGGGGGGCTGGGGGAGGAGACAGGTTTTTAATTTGGAAGGTCAAGTCTGTCAAGGAGAAAGCTGCCAAGCTGCAGGTTAATTATTAACTATCCTGATTTCTGTTTGTATCAGCATCAGTACCTACTTCTCAGTGCAGGTTGCACCTTGGACTCCTTGGTGTCAACTCCAATTTAAGCCTGATAAGGTCTGGCTATGCCCAGCAAGAACAGGAGCTTGCCAGGACCAACTGGTCTGCTTCTTCCTCCTCTTTGGAAAGGAGAAGGTAGTGAGGAAGGTGTCCCCAGAATCCTGTCTGCTCTGTCACACAGGGGTTTGCTACCACTGAGTACCAGCAAACTGCCTGGGCTCACAGGAGCACGCACAGGCTGTGCACTGCTTTTGCCCAGGCTGTATCAATGGCCAGAGCTGATGCCTCCCAGGTGCTGGACCAACTCCTGCCTGCAGGAAGCAAGGAGAGGTTTTTAGGTAACCCACTCTTTGCTCTTATGCACTCTGCTTTATTCAGAGTCGGTTCAGACCCTTAAAGGAAGGACAGACAAGAGAGCCCAGCAGCCTCTACTATGATCCTGCCACTACTACGCTCTGCTCCCCTGGGCATGTCCCTGCTGTGCTCTGTTTCACTGCAGGGCCACTCTGAGACTTGCAGAGCATGTTCAGATCTACACATGGCAGGCAGCTTCTTTGGCTCAAAATTACTGTGAGCAGATCCCTCCTCCTCCTGCCATTTCTTTCTGCATTGCTCCTGGAGGCTACTGCCCAGCCTCCTTCAGACCGGCGGGACCAAACTGGAACAAGGCATTGCCTGTGGCTTCCTGGATGCACCATGAAACATGCTTAGCTGAAGCTCATTGCCACAGGGTACCCTAGCCATTGCACCTTTCAAACTGAGAGCGGCAGTACCCTGCCAGAGAGGCAGATAGTCATCACCCAGCTGATGCTGCATGACTACCAAACACCCCACGCACCGGTTTGTATTCCCTGTCGCTTGCTGAACGAAGAGCATTGAATGCAACGATGGATTCATGGGAGGTCACCATGAAGGCCACTCCACACCCCCTCGAGCTATCTCAGCTCCATCCATTTCTGGACAGGGCATGTACCTGCATGAAGGTCACCCTTTCTGGGGACTGGGCTGTTAGGAAGAAATTAAAAGGACAATTAAAACGGATTTGTTATGATGATTTTTTCTTTTAAAGCTCAGTAAAATATCATCCTGGATGAACAAAGTAAACAGTGAGCATAAATGAGCTCCTCTCTCCAGAGAGCTGTCAAGCTGTCAATCACAGCCTAGGGAAGGCTGCTGGCTGAAAGCCACCCTGGCTTTTGAGGTTAGCATATGGAGATGCCCTTTACTGACACACACAGGCATGAGCACCCTCATGAGCTGGGCTGCCTGCTGAAAAGGGAGGGATCTGCTTACAGAGAGCCTTGAAAGCTATTTCTGAGGCATGATACACCCCAGCCACATGCCCCCCGTGTCTTTAATGCTAACTGGGAAGTGCTGCACATTCATGAGGCACAGGGCTGGGAACTGCACAGTACTCCACTGCCGGCTCTGCCTTCAGGTGCGTGTTGACTCGGCTGTCCCCAGCATGCCAGTCAGCTGGCATCTCTGCTCCCCAGTCTTTCCCACTGCAAAGTGGAGCCAGGAGGCTTAATGCATAAAGAAAGAAAGATTTTAAATGAGGTTTCTTTGATCTGTGTGAGATTAGAGCAGTAGCTATCTATATTGATAGCTCCTCATCCCTGCAGGGATCGACCTCCTGAGCCCAAGGACTTGCACGCAAAGTCTTTGCTCAGGCTTGCAGTGAGTTTTGCAAGGGCTGAAAAGGCTTCCAAGGCAGTTTGCCCATTGCTGGCAATATCAGGGACAACTGGAGTAGCTTCATGCTTTGGTATTTGCCAGTGTCCAAACAAAAGGTTAAGCATCAAAGAGCTTAACCAAAACGCAGAGGTTTCCCTCTCAAATGGCTCCACAGCCACCCCATAGTGGTCCTCTGCAGCCAGCACTGGCGACTTGGCCAAGCAAAGCTACTGAAAGCTTTGCACAGCCTTGCAGGTCTGGCTCAGAGAACCTGTTTGGAGGAAACAAATGCTGAGCTGAATCTCTGCCAAAGGCTCTCCCTTGCCTCTGTTAAAATGCAGGGCCCCCATTTTGCCAGGCAGAGCTCTGCAAGGTGTGTGGAGACAGGATCCACGCCCCAGGTAAGGGCTGCTGGGACAAGACAAGAATTGTCACACCAGCTCTTCCATCAAGGCACCCCAGGGCTTCTGCAAACAGGGCTGACAAGAGATGCCATGGGAGGGCAAATGCCCCAGGGCTGTGGAGAAAAGGTGTCACACCCAGCAGTCCTCAGTGCCCAGCCCTGGGAAGTGATGCCAGGGAAAAGCTGGGCGGTCAGCACCAGGAGCAGCACCGACAGGTTCCACTGCAACAGTCTGTGATGCATCTCTTAAACAAAGGCTCCTGTGCATCCATGTCAGCTAAATCTGACATGACACAGACTAAACGAGGACGTGGCTGCCCTCCCTGCTGATCAGCCATGGCTGTCCCTGCCTTGCACTCCAGCATGTGCCTCTGCTCACCGCCTGGCTGCTGGCTTGACGTGCGTGTGGGCCATGAGCTCAAACATAGAATCAGCCAGGTAGGAAGAGACCTCCAAGCTCATCCAGTCCAACCTAGCACCCAGCCCTAGCCAAGCAACCAAACCATGGCACTAAGTGCCTCATCCAGCCTTGTCTTCAACACCTCCAGGCATGGCAACTCCACCACCTCCCTGGGCAGCCCATTCCAATACCAATCACTCTCTCGGACAACAACTTCCTAACAACATCCAGCCCAGACCTCCTCCAGCACAACTTGAGGCTGTGTCCCCTTGTTCTGGTGCTGCTTGCCTGGCAGAAGAGCCCAACCCCACCTGGCCACAGCCTCCCTTCAGGGAGCTGCAGACAGCAATGAGCTCTGCCCTGAGCCTCCTCTTCTGCCGGCTGCACACCCCCAGCTCCCTCAGCCTCTCCTCACAGGGCTGTGCTCCAGGCCCCTCACCAGCTTTAGTGCCCTCCTGTGGACACCTTCCAGCACCTCAACATCTCTCTTGGATTGAGGGGCCCAGAACTGGACATGCTGAGCCAAGGGTGCACCATACACACAGAGAATAGCCCAGAAAGGGGACACCATCTCCCCCCACCACCCCAACACACATCACCCAGACACAGAGGAGGGAGGAGGCTTTTCTTCATGAAGAGAGCACCCTGGGGCAGCCCAGAAAGGGACCACCCCCTCTACGCTTCCCAGACACAGAGGAGGCTTTTCTTCGTTACCCAGAAAGCAACTTTGCCCTAGCTGGTGACCAAGTTGCCTAATAGCAGCTGCCAAAAGCAATCAGGCTGGCTCTCAACAGAGGGAGGAAAGTTATGCTGTTTTAATAGGAATGATTTGGTTCCTGGGGTTCTGATCAAATTAGGCAGCTACTGAATTAAAGTAATGAGATTACTGGGAAGGAGGCAGTGCTCAGCTTATTTCCAATCCTTCCAGACCCGAGGAAGTTACGAAGGAAAACCTTCAAACCTTTCCCACAAACTCCCCAAGCTGGTATTTCGGGAGCTGGGGACTTCTGCCTGCCACCAGCAATTTGCTAATTAGCCCAATATCTGATGGGCTCAGGCCATCTCTGCTGCAGCAGACTTGGCACCCTCCAGAAAGGAGTGGAGGCTGAAGCTGGTGCGGCAGATGCTGCTCCTTTGATTTGCAGCACAGCTCAGGCTTGATGGACACTTTTCCTTCCCAGCTCTGCTTTGCAAAATCTGTCAGGCTCCAGCTCCTCTCAGCACCCTGCATGTGTGCCCTTATCTTTAGACAAATGTTTCTTTAGTGCAAATTCAGCTGTGATCGTATCTCGAATTGAAGGAGGGAGGAAAATCCCGGCGGTGTGCACCGCGCCGCAGTGGGATTGACAAGAGACTGCTCTAACAGGGATCTGGGGCAAGGGGAAAATCCTGCCACAGGGAGAGCAGGCGAAGAGTGCAGAGCCAGAGATGAGGGTGAGGAGGGAAATGGTGCTGGTGCTTAGTGTGCTCTGGCAACACTGCCCTGGCACTTGGTGCACGTCCTGGCCCCCACCGCAACAGAAACCAGAGGGTGCCTGGGTGCACACACTGAGGGTGATGTGAGGCCTGATCCCAGGTGTAAAGAAGACACTTATGCATCCTTGTCCATCCCAGGCAACACAGCCCCACACACTGGGAGTGCCACCACTCTGCAGAAAAGCTCTGAGCTCCTTGGTACGTTGGCACAACCCAAGTCCCAGAGTTGCCCAAAGGATGGTCAAGTCATGGCACTGGGCAAGCCAGAGTTGCATGTTCTGCTTTGCACTCCTGGCTGGGTCATTTCCCAACCCCCCAGGGATGCTCTGGGATATATGGACTCGATGATCTCCTTGGGTCCCTTCCAACCCCTAACATCCTGTGACATGGAGAAGGCTCTTAGACATCAGTCAACCACTGTCATGTTCTTAATGCACTGCTCTTAGCTAGCTCCTGCTGGACTTGGACACCATAAGCTGTTCAAAATACAGCAAAGGCAAACACGGGCACTGACTGAAGGGGATGAGTCAAGGGCCAGAGCAGAGAGGAAAGGAGAAGCACTTACCTTGGGTGAGCAGCAGGGCTGTGGGGAGAGAAGAACATGAGAAAGACAGAGAGAGAGAAGACAATAGGGAGAAAGTTAATATCCCTGGGGGAAAAGCTGTTCTGCAGGTGAGAGCTGTCAGTGAGCAGCAGATGTGATGCAAGGCAGCGCACGAGTTTGCGGGGGCCACATGCTGGGTGCAGGCTGGGGAGCAGACCCCACAGCAGCAAGATGGAAAGGAGGTTGGTGAGCACTGGGGACCACTGAGGTGCTGGCTCCCCAAAGTCACCCTCCCCAAGCAGAGGCAGAGGGAGGGGATGCAGGTGTGGAGCAGCAAGGAGGAGAAGAGAAAAGGCAGGGGGTGTGGTAACACTTGCCATCAGGGCCTGGTAGGACCCAAACTGACCTACAGTCCTCTCCTTCAGCCAGGAGCAAGTGGTTGTAGCAAGGCTTGGCCAACTGGGTGAGGCTGGGGAAGGACTATTGACAAGGTCTTGCAATGACAGGATGAGGGGTAGTGGGTTCAAAGTGGCAGAGGGGAGATTCAAACTAGATGTTAGGAAAGGGTTCTTTGCAGTGAGGCTGGTGAGGCACTGGCACAGGTTGCCCAGGGAGGTTGTGGAGTGCAGAAGCACAGAATATGAATCTCTGATCACATTCTGTGCTTCTGTGCTCCACAGCCTCCCTGGAGGTGTTCAAGGCCAGTTTGGATGAGGCCTTGAGCGACCTGTTCTAGTGGGAGATGTCCCTGCCTCTGGCGGGGGGTTGGAACTGGCTGATCCTTGAGGTCCCTTCCAACCCAAACCATTCTAGGAAACCTATGGGTGGCTGACACGGGAAGGTGGCCGACACGGGAAGGTGGCCAGGGACAATGGGCAGCTCGTTGAGAAGAGCATCATCAGAGTGAGCTACTGACAAAAGGGATGCTGGCCTTCAGCGTGGAACAGAACACAGCCACCCAGCCCCCCTGGGCGGCCCTGGCTTCTCTGAGTCTCTCCCGCATCCCACAGGCACTGCTCCCAGAGGGTCAAGGTGCTGAGAAGCATAGGCACACATAAAACATCCTTGCTTTGAGTCCTCCTGGCTCTCTTTGCTCTCCACTGCTGGAGAGCACTGCATGACCATCACAGCAGGACGCAGCTGCCTCCTGGGGAACAGGACTGCATGGGCCTCTGAGAGTAGAGATGGAAGGAAGGGAGGAGAACTGGGTGAAGGGATGTCCCTGTAACCATTTTCCATAGCAGGCACAGCCTCTTGCTGCTTTGAGCAGGGACCTCTTGATGCTCTCTCACCTCGATTTCCCCACTCCTCAGAGTCATTTCAAAAGCCCTATCCCTGTGGATTCCTCTTAGGTGTTGCCTGTAGGAAGCCTCAGCCAGCATCCAAGGTCCAAAATAACTGCAGGAGAGTCTGTGTAGTAAAAAATACTGAACCCTCTGCAAGAAGGGCCAAGCACCAGCTCTGTGCCTCAGCTTTCACTTCCACCTGTCCTTCAAGCAGCAAACCAGTCCCCAAAGACTGGGTTGCATGCACTGACAGTACTGCAGTCGCTAACACTCATTATCATGCACTTCTGGCCTCAGAAGCTTAAACCTCTGTACCAAGCCTGAGTCAGTATTAACAGCCCCATCTGACAGATGGCAAAGCAAAGCCAGAGAGGCTACAGGGAACATTTTGCAAACTCAGAAGTGGGCTGGAGTCCAAAAGTGCTAATTCGCTCAGACTTGCTGGTTCAGGCCTGTGAGAGGCAGGCACCTCTCTGCAGACACACCTAATTGTATCTGTGCTGCCTGAAAGTGATTTGCTCAGCAATTCATCACAGGCTGCACGGTACAACAGCAGCAGAGCCGGGAAAGGAATCCCCAGTCCCAGTGCCCAGGCGCTTCCTTGCTCTGCCAGGCACAGCCTTCTGGAGAGCTGTGAAGAGGCATGGTCCCGGGCGGGATCTTCACCCACCTACCCATCTCCTCAGCTGGAAACACTGTGGGCACACCAGGGATCTCCCCCTGTCCATGCAGGCACAGTGAAAGGGGGAGTGGGCAGCTAAAAGGCTCCTGGCTGAGCATCTCTTGCGTTTCAGGGTGAACAATGGGTGTAAGCTGCAGCACAGGAGGTTCCAGCTCAACACAAGGGGGAAATTCTTTCCTGGAAGGGTCCCAGAGCACTGCACAGGCTGCCTAGAGAGGTTATGGAGTCTCCTTCTCAGGAGCCTTTCAATGCCTGTATGGATGTGTTCCTGTGTGCCCTGTGTTAGATAGTATTGTCCTGCTGCGGCAGGGGTTTGGACTGGATGATCTCCTTGGGTCCCTTCCAACCCCTGACATCCTGTGAGCCTGTGAGTTCATTTGGAGAGTCATAGATTTCTGTGGGAACCATTGGTGGAATCAGTCAGGGGGAAGGGACCACAAGGATTATCTAGCTCAACCCCCCTGCCATGCCCAGGGACATCCTACCCTAGATCAAGCTGTCCACAGCCTCAGCCAGCCTGCCCTTAAACACCTCCAGCCATGGGGCCTCAACCACCTCCCTGGGCAACCCATTCCAGTCTTTCACCACTCTCATGCTCAACAACTTCCTCCTCATATCCAGGCTGAACCTACTCACCTCCAGCTTCATAGAGTCATAGAATCAGCCAGGTTGGAAGACCTCCAAGCTCAGCCAGCCCAACCTAGCACCCAGCCCTAGACAAGCAAATAGACCATGGCACTAAGTGCCCCAACCAGGCTTGGCTTCAACACCTCCAGGCACGGCAACTCCACCACCTCCCTGGGCAGCCCATTCCAATGCCAATCACTCTCTCTGACAACAACTTCCTCCTAACATCCAGTCTAGACCTGCCCTGACACAGCTTGAGACTGTCCCCCCTTCTTCTGTTGCTGCTTGCCTGGCAGAAGAGCCCAACCTCACCTGGCTACAGCCTCCCTTTGCTCCATTCCCCCCAGTCCTGTCACTCCCTGATAGCCTAAAAAGTCCCTCCCCAGCATTTTTGTAGGCCCCCATCAGATACTGAAAGGCCACAAGGAGGTCACCTGGGAGCCTTTTCTTCTGCAGACTGCACAGCCTGGAGCAGGTATAATGCCACAGAGCCATGAGAATCAGTGGGCTGCTTGCTGTGCCCACACCACCCCCTGTCCTCCACACAGCTCTGCCTAGAAGTCTCCAATGCCCCTGCTACTGACCCTTCTGGCGTCAGGATTGACGTCTCCTTGCAGCTTAATCCTGCTGCAGCTCCACACTCTCCTCTCCACACCTCTCCTCTCCTCTCCGCTCCTCTCCTCTCCGCTCCTCTCCTCTCCGCTCCTCTCCTCTCCCCTTCCCTCCCCTCCTCTCCCAAAAGCTTCTCCCTCCCCTCTGTTTTTATAGCTAAGTAGATGTCTTTTGATCCTAGAGCTGAATCGAGGGGACAGTTCTAGCACCACATCCAGTGAGAGTGGTTGGCTGTCTCCTCTAATGTCTGTTAGAGTTGGAGTTAAAGCTGGGGCTTACCTGACTCTGCCCAGGGATGGTTAACCAAGGTGGGAGAGAGACTGTTTGGAGAATTCTGAGCCTCTCCCAGTGAGCTGATGGCAGATTTGAATCCTCTGCCAGAAGCTAGGGAACCAGAACAGATCCTGTTGGCTTCACTGCAGGTGCTCTGCCTTAACACCAGATGAGAATCTGCTCTTTGCAGCTTTTGATCTGAGGCTCAGAGGCAGGGGAGGGAGCTTTAAGTGAAAACTCAGAAAGCCTGAGCAACCTGCAACCTGTGACTCTTGGTGTTGGCTTTGCTTCTTCAAGTGCACATCTGTTTTGAAAGCAACTTTCTGATGCCTTTTAGGGTTTGCTCCTCAACTATTCACTTAACCAGGGCCCTTTGGTGCCTGGAGTGGGGCTGGTGCTACACCAGCTCTGCTTGGGGCAGCTTGGGCAGGCACCCATCTCTGCTAACTTGGGGCTCTGAAGTGAAGCCATTTGACTTCTCTTGTAGTAGGTTAAAAACTCCTCTGTGCGAGATTGTGCGGTCCTGCTCTGGCAGGGGGGTTGGACTGGATGACCTCCTTGGGTCCCTTCCAACCCCTAACAGCCTGTGAGCCTGTGGCTTCATTAGTATTCCAGAGTCTCTGGTTCTCAATGTGGGGGATTTCATTTTCCTTCAGCAATTACAAGCATTAGCACAGTGGGTCGATCTGCTGCTCGAATCCAATATCATGAAAGACTGCTGAGTCCCTGAGCTTACTGAGCTTATTAATACAACAACAGACCTCACTGGTTCCTCACGCTTCTTAAACTCATTCTGCTGCTCTGGAACTCCAGTTGATTTCCACCCCCCTTCCCCCTTTTGCTTTTGAGGCTGCACAAGAAATGGTTTCCTCCCTTCCACTCCCGATATGATACATGAATATTTGAAGGAGCCCTAGAAAGGGATGAATGGAACATCAAGACCATAGCGTGCAGAAAGCCAGGGGATTATTTTATCTGTGTATTTGAGTGAATGCTCTGCATGGAAGCAAGGCAATGATTTCATGGACTAAAGCTTCCCTCCTGCACAGGCAGATGCTGACGTGCCCTGAGCCCTGACCTGTAATGTTTCCTGACAGTCTGTCAGGCCAACGGGAGGAGATCGAACAAGGCCAAGTGCAGGGTTCTGCACTTTGGCCACAACAACCTCAAGCAGCACTACAGGCTGGGGACTGAGTGGCTGAGAGCAGCCAGGCAGAGAGGGACCTGGGGATGCTGGTAGATAGCAGCTGAAGATGAGGCAGCAGTGTGCCCAGGTGGGCAGGAGAGCCAATGGCATCCTGGGATGGATCAGGAACAGTGTGGCCAGCAGGGGACACCTCCAGGGACAGACTCTACCACCTCCCTGGGCAGCCCATTCCAATGCCAATCACTCTCTCTGCCAACAACTTCCTCCTAACATCCAGCCTAGACCTGCCTTGGCACAACTTGAGACTCTGTCCCCTTGTTCTGCTGCTGCTTGCCTGGCAGAAGAGACCAACCCCACCTGCTCTGGCTACAGATTTGTTCAGTGAGGGGAGCAAACTCTTTCCCTGAGGGACTGTGAAGAGCAATAGACTTTGTTTTCTTTAATAGAGTAAACAAGGCAGGGATTTTGCAGCATTAACCTGAATGCTGTTATTGAAGTCAATAGCAAAGCTCTTGCAGACTCCACAAAATTCCTCTCCACCACGAGAACCAGCAGTGTTCAGATTAATCAGAGCTGCAAGCTAATTATTAACCTTCTTGGGAAGGAGGCACCAGCAGTCTAACATCTCTTTGCTGTCTCCATAGCAAGCAGCTGATGGAAGGAGGAGTTCCTTAGCATCTGCCCATGTCTCAGCTAGCTGCAGTCTGTGTGTTCACCTATGGATGCAGCTGATCTTGCACAGGCATGGACTTCTCTACCAAGTCACAGCATTTTGGCAGTATTTTGATATAGATAACTTGCTGGATTGATCCAAGCCAGGGAATCATTCTTCCTCCACAGTTTAACTCTTGCTCTGTGACTTCCAGCTACATCAGGTTTCTCTGGGCAACCTCGACCACAGTTCTGCGAGGAGAGGCTGAGGAAGCTGGGGGTGTGCAGCCTGGAGAAGAGGACAAGGAGCAATGGGTGTAAGTTACAGCTAAAGAGGTTCCACTTCAACACAAGGGGGAACTTCTTTACAGCGAGGGTCCCAGAGCACTGGCACAGGCTGCCCAGAGAGGCTGTGGAGTCTCCTTCTCTGGAGCCTTTCAAGGCCTGTCTGGATGTGTTCCTTGTGATCTGTGCTAGATAGCATTGTCCTGCTCTGGCAGGGGGTTGGACTGGATGATCTCCTTGGGTCCCTTCCAATCCCTCACATCCTGTGAGCCTGTGATCCCAAGAGGCTCAGGGCAGACCTCACTGCTGTCTACAACTACCTGAAGGAATGCTGTATCCAGGTGGGGTTGGGCTCTGCTGCCAGGCAAGCAGCAACAGAAGAAGGGGACAGAGTGTCAAGCTGTGGCAGGGCAGGTCTAAGCTGGACGTTAGGAGGAAGTTGTTGGCAGAAAGAGTGATTGGCATTGGAATGGGCTGCCCAGGGAGGTGGTGGAGTTGCTGTTCCTGGAGGTGTTGAAGCAAGAAAAGCCAAGGCTGGGGCACTTAGTGCCATGGTCTGGTTGACTGGCCAGGGCTGGGTGCTGGGTTGGGATGGATGAGCTTGGAGGTCTCTCCCAACCTGCTTGATTCTATGATTCTATGACTCAGTGCTCCTTGCGTTTGACATGTCACTACTGAGTCGCTATCGGGCTGCATCGCAGGCTGGGCAGGCAAGACACTCATCTCAGATCTGCTCTCATCTCTTTCAATCACTGGAGCACATCAACAAAAAGAGCTGCTCAAGTAAAACTACTTGATGTGATTTGTTTGGATGATCAGGAAGGCTTTGAAAAACTCCAGCTGCAGAAAGAAACTATTGACAAAAGAATAAAGGATGCACAGGACAAAGCCAGGCGTTGGAGATGCAGCATTTATGTAACCCAAGCAGTGAGCTCTCCTTACAGTAAAGCTTAACCACCGAGCACCCCAAGCAGCAAGGCACTGATGTAATTGGGGGTGAACAGTGAGGAGCAGCATCCGCAGGCGATGCAAGATGTCTCAGGCAAAAGGCTGTATCAGTGGCTGTTATGTGGTGTGCAAGCTCTGAGCAACCTGGATCGACAGAATCTCAAGCACAGATCCAGGCTGGGGGGGAATGGCTGAGGGCAGCCCTGAGGAACAGGCCCTGGGGGTCTGGGTGGTGAAGAGCTGAACACAAGCCTGCAGTGTGAGTGCAGCCCAGACAGCAACCCTGTGCTGGGCTGCAGCAAGAGCAGTGTGGGCAGCAGGGCAAGGGAGGCGATTCTGCCCCTTGGCTCTGCTCTCCTCACACCCCACCTGCAGTCCTGGGTGCAGTTCTGGAGCCCCCAGCACAAGAAGGACATGGAAGTGTTGGAGCCAGTCCAGAGGATGCCACGAGGATGCTCAGAGGGCTGCAGCAGCTCTGCTATGAGAACAGACTGAGAGATTTGGGGCTCTGCAGCCTGGAGAAAAGACCTTGGAGTGGCCTTCCAGGATCTGAAGGGGCCTCCGAAAAAGCTGAGGAGGGACTTTTTAGGCTATCAGGGAGTGACAGGACTGGGGGGAATGGAGCAAAGCTGGAGGTGGGGAGAGTCAGGCTGGAGGTGGGGAGGAAGTTGTTGAGCATGAGAGTGGTGAGAGGCTGGACTGGGTTGCCCAGGGAGGTGGTTGAGGCCCCATGGCTGGAGGTGTTTAAGGTCAGGCTGGCTGAGGCTGTGGGCAGCCTGCTCTAGGGTAGGGTGACCGTGGCCACGGCAGGGAGGTTGGAACTGGATGGTCCTTGTGCTCCCTTCCAAGCCTGACTGATTCTGTGATTCTATGAACAGCACTGGTCCCAGCACAGACCCCTGAGGAACATCACTGTCCACCTGAACATTGAGCTATTGTCATTGACCCTTTGTATGCCATCATCCAGCCAATTACTTATCCACTGCACATTTCACCCATGAAATCTGTATCTTTCCATTTAATGTGGAGGCCTCTGTCAAGGGCTCTACTGAAGTCCAGATAGAGGACATCTGTTGGTCTTCCCTTGCTCACTGACATAGCTACACCATCATAGAAAGCCACAAGGTTGGTGAGACAGGACTTGCCCTTGCTGAAGCCCTGTTGGCTGTCTTCAATCATCTTCCCATCCTCCATGTGTTCCAGGACAGCCTCCAGGAAGGTTTGTTCCATGATGTTCCCAGGCACAGAGGGGAGGCTGCCAGGTTGGTAATTTCCAGGGTCCTCTTTCTTACCTTTTTAAACATGGGTGCAATGTTTCCCTTCTTCCAGTCCCCAGGGACTTCACCTGACTGCCAGGACTTTTCAAAAACTATGGAGAGTAGCTTTGCAACTACATCAGCCAAGGCCTTCTGGGATGCATTTCATCAGGTCCCACAGATTTATGCATGCTCCAGTTTCACAGGAGGTCCTGAACTTCATCTTTCCTTACGGCAGGAGGGACTTTGACCTGCTGGTCTGCACTTAGTGGTTCATGAATTCAGGAGTGGGATGAGTAAGGCTGCTGATGAAGTGTGAGGCAAAGAAGTTATTGAGTACCTCAGCCTTCTTCTTGTCTGCTGACACCAGAGCTCCATTCTCAGTCCTCAGAGGGAAAATGCTTTCTTTAACCATTCCTTGCTGGCTGATGTACCTCCTTGTTATGCTTTGTGTCTCTTGCCACCACACCTTGCCAGCCTGGCTCAGCTCCCACCACACCTTGGCCTTCCTCACCTCACCTCTACACGACCAGGCAGCATTCCTAGACTCCTCCCAGATTACCCATCCCTGCTTCTGTGCAGTTCCCTCTTGCCTGTCATTTTGACCACCAGGTCTCTCTTCTCTGTTCCAATCTCTTCCCATCCTCACTTGATTTCTTACACACGGGGATTGAGAGCTCTTGCACTCTAAGGAGAGTGTCTTTAAAGACCTCCTGCAGATGCTCCCTTCTGCTCCACAGCTCTAATCAGTGCCAAAGAGATGTTCCCTCAACTGGAGGTGCCTGCTGTGTACTGGTGTGTGCATGGGACAGCACAGCCAGTAATGCCTATGGGACAGCACAGCCAGTAATGCCAAGCAGCCACACGCTAGTGAACCCTGCTCCCATCTGCTGTCCTCCACTGCATGCCTAGCAGCAGCCACTGCCACCTCAGTCAGCAGCACTGCAGCACCCTCAGGCACAGCACATTGGATCTGAACAGCACAGGGTTCTTGAGCAAGTTCTTCATTCTATGACAAACAGTCCAAACTCTGCCCTGGGCTGGTCTACTTATCCTTGCCATCAGCTCTGCCTTCCCTTCCGGGCACTACATTTCATCACTGATTTCATCAAAGCCACCTACCCTCAGGGTAAGCTGGCAGCAGGAAGAGGTCCGGGAGTGAGTGCAGCCCTTTGACACAAAGCAGTGCAGGCACAAGTGTGACAGCCTGGTTGTCTCTGCACAATCTGTGCCACAGATTACTTCCAAATACGAATAGCAGGCATCGCAGGCTGCCAGCACTGCCCTGCTTCCAACAGGGTCAGAAGAGATGTTCTGAGGACACTACAAAGAGCTGTCTGAGAACAGTACTGAGTAGGGTTGCTCAGCCTGGAGAAGAGAATATTCTAGGGAGAGCTTTCAGTACTTAAAGGGGGTCTACAAGAAAGATGGAGACAATCATTTTAGCATGACTTGCTGTGACAGGGTAAGGGGAAATGGTTTGAAACTTAGAAGAGGGGAGATTCAAATTAGATATAAGGAAGACATTTTTCATACTTAAGGTGCCAAAATACTGAATCAGGTTGCCCAGAGAGGTGGTAGATGTCCCATTCCTGGAACCATGCCTGGAGAGGTTGGATGACTTGGCTCTGACCAGGATGGTTGGCTTTGAGCAATCTGATCTAGTTAACGACGTCCCAGCTCACTGCAGGAGGTTGGATTAGATGATCGTTAAAGGTCCGTTCTGACACAAACCACTGTTTCATTCCACGATCCTATGAACATCCAATACTCCTGCAACTCATGAGGCACATGCTCAGGGTGACACAACAAAGTCTGAAGGAACAACAAGCCGAAGACACAGCGCCAAGATAACCATGTCTTCTGTGACACCGGGGACAAAGGCACAGGCAGCTGACACTCCTCTTCCAAAAAGAAAAAAGGCCTGAACCTCCAGAGGGAGGAAGGAACTGTGCTTTGTCCTCACCATCCGAGTTAAGTGGGGGCCCATCAGTCACTGCAACAACTCCCAGCGAAGTCCCAGGGCACTGGCTGTGGTTTGGGAATTTCCCCACTCTTTGGGTGTGGGGCAGTGGCAAAATCCAGGCAGCAGCACCTGTGCACTGACCTTGCAGCCCACGGGGCTGTGTCAGTCCTACTCCTGCTTTTCCATAGGCAAACTATTCACCCTCTGCCCCTGCCACGATGTCAGGAGCAGCTGTGCAAGAGTCAGTGTGAGCAGCCCTTCCTGCTGCCATGTGGGCCACGAGAGCCCAGGACCTTGCCCAGCTGTCTCCTCTCTGCTGGGAGCTGGCTGATCTTGTGTGCATCCTGTGAAGCTGCTGCTGACAGCATCTGCAAGGGACAGGCTCCTGTGGTTCTTGACCCTCATCTCGGGCACAAGGTACATTTGTTTGAGGTGGCACAGCACGGAGCACTTCAGAGCTAGGGATCTTTCTAGATGCCCTGGAATGAGCGTAGCTGCCGTGTCACCTTGTGCCAGCAGCACTTGCAATGGCATTTTCATCTCTTAGATGAAAGATTTCAAAGCTGCAGTGCTCTCACTCTGACACTTCTCTAACAAGGCCAAGCAGAGCTCCTCTGTCTTCTCCTCGACATGGTCCCTTGCTTCCTCTGGGTGAAGAGAGAGTGTATCCTCAGCTCTGGTGGCTGGCTCACAGGCTCTGTGAGGTCATTTAGTCTGGCTCTGATCTCACTGCCCATTGCAAATCAGCCAGTCCCACTGGCTCCAGCTGACGCTGGTGTGAATGCAGGCAGTACAGCACATCACCACCACAGTCCTGACAATAACAAGGGCACTCTACAGCTGAACCACCTTAGAGGCTGTTCGGATTGGTTTTGGTTTTCAAGTCTGTGTTTTCATTCACCCAGAGACAATGTGGGAAAAGAGATCCAGGACTTCAGAAAAGCCATCCCAGTTCTGACTCTGCATGCTGAAGTTCACCGGTTCAGAAGTGCAGGCAGAGCTCACAGAGAGCAGACAACCGAGCAGAAACTCCAGCGTGCTGCTCCAAGCTGCCAAGTGCATAAGCCGACAAAACCAAAGCCAAGTGATGTTCTCCTGCTGAGACAGTTGGGACCTCCTGGATGGGAAGGGGCACGTTTGGAGAGGACACCCCAGAGGATTCTAGGGCTGAATACTTTGATCTAGGGCTGAACAGTTTGCTGACAGATTCAAAGGGCTTAATGTCCTTAAAGTGCCAAGAAGAAATCTGAGTGCAATATGGGCATGATGAGCAGGTACCCACAGATGCTGCGGCACACTACAGAGCTTTTTCATCTGATGGTGAAAAGCAGGAACACAACCAGTGTCTACAGGCTGACTGCTGCCTAGAAGCTGTGCTCACAGTTTTAACCTGTGAACTGCTGGGGACATTCCTCCATGGGACATGGTAGGCTGGTCACCGCAGTTGGCCTTTGGTGAAACCCAGGGGCTTGTGCTCAACACACAGTGAGACCTGATGACCCTCCTGGCCCTTGGCTGCAGGAGGTGGTCCAACAGCATTAAACTGTGAGCTCTCTTTGAGGTTCCATTTCCCAAAGCCATGGGTGCTGTATGATATTGTCATGCTAATGCAAGCTATGTCTGTTCCAAATGTCCTGCATAGCTGAATACTGGAGCTCAGACTGAGCAGAGAGCAGCTGCTGTGATGGTCAGATAAAAACCAGGAGTTGTTTCAGCAAGGGAAACTGGGCAATGCATGGGGAACTTCCAGGTGTTCCCATCACCTGCAGCAGCACATGGCAGGAGAAAATAAGCTCATACATTAGATAGAATATTAGATAGAACGTGGATTCGAATCCCCATTTTGTAAAGTGCTTCTATTTAAAGCTTGGCCATTCCAGGCCACCACAAAGCTGGTGAAGACAATGGCAAGACTCCCTCAGCAAGAAAATAAGACATCAAACACTACAAGACAAGGACAAAGATATGTGTAAGCCAGTAGTAAGCCAGGGTTTACACCCACTACAATCCTGCCCTGATGAGAGATCCCCCATTACAAGGGGTGTATGGAGATGTTGGAGTGTGTCCAGAGGATGCTTGGAGGGCTGGAGTAGCTCTGCTGTGAGCACAGACTGAAAGAGTTGGGGCTGTGCAGGCTGGAGAAGAGGAGGCTCCCAGCTGACCTTCTTGTGGCCTTCCAGGATCTGAAAGGGGCCTCCAGAAAAGCTGGGGAGGGACTTTTGAGACATTATTTAAATGCAATAACAGGCTCTGAGGTGACCTTAATGTGGCCTTTTAGTATCTGAAGGGGGCTTACAAAAAGGCTGAGGAGGGACTTCCTAGGCTCTCAGGGAGTGAGAGGACTGGGGGGAATGGAGCAAAGCTGCAGGTGGGGAGAGTCAGGCTGGAGGTGGGGAGGAAGTTGTTGAGCATGAGAGTGGTGAGAGGCTGGAATGGGTTGCCCAGGGAGGTGGTTGAGGCCCCATGGCTGGAGGTGTTCAAGGCCAGGCTGGCTGAGGCTGTGGGCAGCCTGCTCTAGGGTAGGGTGACCTTGGCCATGGCAGGGGGTTGGAACTGGCTGCTCCTTGTGGTCCCTACCAAGCCTGACTGATTCTGTGATTCTATGATCCTATGATTCTATGCTCTTGCTGCTGGGGAAGTAGGACCTCAGCAAAGCTGCACGTCCCCTGCATGCCGGACTGCTTGTGGCACATTACGGAAGCTAACAGGTGAAAGTCACAGAGAACTATTTAAGAACAAAAGAAAGAAGAAAGGCAGCAGCAAACCAAGATACCTCACACCTCCCCCTTCTCCCACAGGCTTTTCCTGGCACCTCACAGGGACCCGGGAGCATCAATGCAATTCCACTGGCAGGCAACAACCGAGGAAAGGACAGGGGCTGAGTGGTGGGAGCCGAAGGGGCAGCCATGCATTGCACCCTTCCCTTGCCTTTCACAGCCCCCCAAGGGTCCTGGCAAAGGAGCAGGAGAGGGAGAACAGCAAAGGTGTGCTCAGAACAAAACCCGTGATCGGGACAAGGAAACGCAGTCAATAACACAGCCTGCGAGGCTCGAGCAGGGCACAAAAGGAGGACCAGAAGTAAGCTGGTCCCTAACAGGCAGAGATGACACCGAAACAGAGAGAGAGAGAGAATACAGGGGGGCAGGGAGTTAAAGTCGATCCATCTACAGGAGGAGGACAGAAGGGAGGGGAAGGAGGGAAAAGAGGGATACATAGTCTGGATTTGGGGGGTTGGAAACTTTGATTCTGATTTTTTTTGTTTGCTTGCTTTCATTCATTTTGCTTTTCATGAAGGATCTCACACCTGATATTCCTCGTTCCATCCATTTCGGTTCACCAAGGGCAATGAAGAAATTCTCCTGCCTTTCGTACTCCTCCTCATCTACTATCTTAACCCTTACGGTCTTCCTGTAGGGACAACAAGAGAGAGAAGCGCGTACAGCGTCAGCCGGCCGGCGGCGAGGCGGCAGCGGCGGCGGTGCGGGCTCCCGGGGCGGCGGTGCGGGCTCCCGGGGCGGCGGTGCGGGCTCCCGGGACGCGGGACCCTTCCCGCTCCTGCACACAGCGCGTCCGTCGCAGCTGCTCCTTGGGGAGCGGGAGGGTGCTAGGGGAGGGAGGCGAGGAGAGTGGTGAGGGGGTGAGGAGCCAAGGAGGAATGGGAGGAGGAGGAGGACCTTGCCGATGGTTAGCGGAAGGCGACTTCTGCAGCACAGGTTTCTCAGTGTCACATGGTAGTGGAAAGGGCACTGCTGCCTGGAAACCGCAGCGGCCACCCCGGGGTACCTACTGCACTTCAGCTGGAAGGTAACTGCCTCTCACGGCCTCACAATTGAGAACAGATCTGCAGGGACTCTGCGTGGGAGACTGAAGACAAGAGAGAGAGAGAGAGAGAGATGGGCACACACAGGTGTGCTCCCTAGAGGGGTGGGGTAAGTCTCTGCCAGCTGCGAAGGAGGCTGGTAGCTCTAGTGGCATGTCTTATTGCTTTTGCTCCTTGATAGCTCTGCCTCTTCCCTCCCTAGATCTGCTCCCTAGTGAAGATGCAGCTTTTCCCGGGAGCAGACAGCTTTGTTGAGACCTCGTTGGAGATGCAACAAGACTAAAAGGTCTCCGAGACTCAAATAAGAACACCTTGGGTTCTGGAGCAGGGTTGGTCCCTTCTCTCCCATGCCATCTTGCCTAGCTCCCTCCAGCACCCCTGCAATGCACACAGTTGCTGTGAGACCTGTGGGAAACCAAAGTGAGGCATCAGCTCTTCCCTGCTCCCAATCTCTGGCTGCCAGAGCCACCCCACAGCAACCAGAGCAGAGCCTGCACAGCCTCTGCTTCATCCTTCTCAGGAGTTACAGGAGTTATTTCTGTGCCAGGTCTCAGTCCCTGTCTTTTCCTAGCACTGGTCCAAGCACAGGATGAGGACTGGGTGATGATGCCCTGGGATGCTGGATGTGTTTCTAGCCGGCATCTTCCCACTGACATTACAAAATCTGCTTGGGCCCCACAGCCTGCATGGCAAGAGGTCCCTCTCAAGCCACTAGGGAGATCAGGACAAGCAGGCCTGCTCTCCGCTCTTCTCTCACTGCCCCCCTGCCTGCCATTCTGCTCTCCCTGGCCCCGGCACCACTCCCCAGGCCACCCCCAGGTACCATGTGACACGTTGAGTGCTCACAGCAGTGTTTAGGGCAGAGCGGTTGGAGACAGAGAGCCATCAGAGGGACAGGAGGAGAAAAGGAGGAAGAGGATGGAAGAGAAGAGGAAAGAAGAACATTAATGTTAGTCTGCAGGGTCAGTACTACACCTTTCTGTAAACTCATATCCACCATACGGGGACTCATCAGCTCAATGAAGAAACTCTTGGTTTTTTCATACTCCTCATCATCAATTACCTTGATGTGAACTGTTTTGCTGTGGATGGAAAAACAGTAAGGGTCATAAAGGGTAGAGAGGAACAAAGAAGCTAAAGCAGAGGAAGGGAGGAGTTGGGTTGGTACATCAGAGAGTCAAAGTTTTCTCACCCACTGAACATGCTCAATATTAGCCCTTGAGGAATGCTGAAGCCCCACTTGTGCAAGTGACCCTGGCCAATTTGGTGCTCAACCCAACCGCTCTGGATCCCCCTGCAAACCAGCAAGGAGCTCAGGAGCCACCAGGATGATGGCTCATGGCTCAGCTTGTGGGCAATGGGGTCTGAAAGCCAGCAGAGAAGGAGGCTTCCCTCATCCTGCTCCCCACTGCACACACGAACGCACACAACCACAGCTGCACAAGCACACACCCCCCCCACAGGCACCGGTGCTGCAGCGGCCCCAAGCACACACCCTGCAGCTCCGGCAGTGTTGTGTCAGGGGGCTCATCATCTGACAAAGGGCTCTCCCTGAGAGGGGCTGGCTGCTGGAACAGCCAGGTGGCATCTTGCATCTCTCCTCAGGCAAAGCTCTTACGAGTTCTTGGAGCACTGCCATAGATCTGTTCAGGTTGGAAATGACCTTTCAGATCATCAAGACCCATCATTACACTGGCACTGCCAAGCCCACCACATCCCTTGACACCACATCCCTTGACACCTGGTCTAGGGCCTGACTACCCTTTCAGCAAGGATTTCTTCCCAACTATCCCATCTAACTTGAGGCCATTTACCCTCATCTTATCACTTGTTATCTCCTTTCCAGTAGTTGTAGAGAGTGAGGATGTCTCCCCTGTGAGCCTCCTTTTGTCCAGACCAAACAAACTCAGTTCCCTCAGCTGCTCCTCATAAGACTTGCTCTCAGTCCCCTCATCAGCTTCTTTGCTCCTCTTTGGACATGCTCCAGCAACTCACTGTCCTCCGTGTAGTGAGGGCCCCAAAACTGAGCACAGCATTTGAGGTGGTGCCTCACCAGTGCCGAGTACAGCAGCACAATCACCCCCACACACCCCCCCTGAGTCCTGCCAGCCACACTGTTTCTGATAGAGGCCAGGATGCTGTTGGCCTTCTTGGACAGCTGGCTCACGCCAGTGGCTAACATCCTCAGCTCCTTTTCTGCCAGAAAGAACAAGAAAGAAAGTAAAAGAAACAGAAGGAAGAGCAGAGCTCTCTGTGCCCTGGTTTCTTTCACAGCTAATAGATGCCTTATGCAAAGGGCACTGCCCCTTGGCTTTCACATGCAAACAGAAGGGAAATGAGTTGAAGGCTCTGCCAACACACTGCCTGCTTCCAGCCAGGGCTGCACTGACTGCTGTGGGCTGAAAATGACCTCCGCACTCCCCTTGCTTTCCTGGTAGCTGCAAGGCTTCCTGCAGCCTCATCTGTTGCTCCTGACAGGAGACGCTGGTGCTCCTGTTCCAGGCTCATCCCATGCCCTCTTAAAGGCGCCGCTGCCTGTGTGCTGCTGAGCACGGAGAATTCCAGGCTCACACAAATGCAACTGCCCCAACCAGCTGTGCTCTCAGGCTTCCACTTGGCCCCAGCCCCACGGTGCAACTGTGCTTCTTAAAATGTCAGTTCCACATAAAAAGCATTTCCCTTGCCCCAAAACAACTGTCTCGAGAGCCACCGTGCCAGCTGCTCCTCCTGCCAGGAAACAGCTCTCTGTATTCTGCAGCTCTGTGCCCAGCCCTGGAGCTATGAGGCACTTAGTGCCCTGGTCTGGTTGAATGGACAGAGCTGGGTGCTAGGTTGGACGGGATGAGCTTGGAGGTCTCTTCCAACCTGGCTGATTCTATGATTCTGTCCTCCCTGCCTATCCTTAACCTTCAATCCCTGCTACACCTTGTGCACAACAAGTCTTGACTAGGGATGGGAGGGAGGGGAAAAGCAGGACCAGCAGTCTCAGAGTCCAGAAAACTAGCCCCAAGCCTCCAAATCACTGCGTGTGCCCCAGCCAGGAGCCCATGGCAATAAGCACGTCCGGGGTCTTTGATCCCACAGCGCTCCAGAGTAGGAGCACCGAGGCCCTGTCTTCTGGGGGATGCTTCCACTGCCAGCAGCTCCCTGAAAAACATCACTTCATCAGCTGTCCTCTTCTCTGTTGTGAATTGCCTCTGCTGCAGTTTGCATTCCTGCCCATACCATAAACTATTGTAACATCATCCAATCGTTCCACCCCCGGACCCTCCTGTCACAACTGCTCCTGCGCTCTCACCACGCAAACTCTCCTCCTTGGGCTGGCTCTTGCTTCCGTCTTGCTCCCAAATCCTGTCCTTCAAATGATAACACGCAGGAGAGAGGGAAGAATCACAGAACTTCAGAGGTTGGAAGGGACCTCCAGAGATCTCCGAGTCCACCCCCCCTGCCAGGGCAGGATCCCCGTGGGTAGCTGGCACAGGAATGCATCCAGGTGGGTTTGCAAAGTCTCCAGAGAAGGAGACTCCACAACCTCTCAGGGCAGCCTGCTCCAGGGCTCTGTCACCCTCACTGTAAAGAAGTTTCTCCTCGTGTTGAGGTGAAACCTTCTGTGGGCCACTTTGGATCCACTGCTCCCTGGCTCATTGCTGCTGACCACCGAAAAGAGCTTGGCCCCAGCCACTTGCCCCCCACCACTCAGATACTTGTACACATTGCTCAGATCTCCTCTCAGCCTTCTCTTCTCCAGCCTAAACAGCCCCAGGGCTCTTAGTTTGTGCAATCTTTTCTACAGCCATCAATGTTGGAACATGCAAGAAAAAACATCTCAAATGCTCCTTTCTAAGCTGAACCAGCTTTATTTTTGCCAGTGCTTGCTCTACCCACACCCTGCACCAATGCCTGCAAGCTTCCTTTCACAGCCTCACAGGATGTTAGGGGGTGGAAGGGGCCCAAAGAGATCATCCAATCCACCCCCCCTGCCAGAGCAGGACCACACAATCTAGCACAGATCACAGAGGAATGCATCGACAGGCCTTGAAAGGCCCCAGAGAAGGAGACTCCACAACCTCTCTGGGCAGCCTGTGCCAGTGCTCTGGGACCCTTCCAGTAAAGAAGTTCCTCCTTGTGTTGAGCTGGAACCTCCTGTGCTGCAGCTTCCATCCATTGCTCCTTGTCCTATCCCAGGGTGCAGTGAGCAGAGCCTGTCCCCTGTCAGGTGTTTATACTCATTGGTTAAATCCCCTCTCAGTCTTCTCTTCTCCAGACTAAGCAGCTGCAGGTCTCTCAGCCTCTCCTCATCAGCCATGCCCTCCAGTCCCCTCATCATCCTCACAGCCCTCTGCTGGAGCCTCTCCATAAGATCCCTGTGCTTCTTCAGGCTTGGAAGGGATCACAAGGAGCAGCCAGTTCCAACCCCCCTGCCATGCCCAGGGACACCCTACCCCAGAGTAGGCTGCCCACAGCCTCAGCCAGCCTGCCCTTAAACACCTCCAGCCATGGGGCCTCAACCACCTCCCTGGGCAACCCATTCCAGCCTCTCACCACTCTCATGCTCAACAACTTCCTCCTCACAGCCAGCCTGAATCTCCTCACCTCCAGCTT
Source organism: Pogoniulus pusillus (assembly GCF_015220805.1). NCBI lineage: Eukaryota > Metazoa > Chordata > Aves > Piciformes > Lybiidae > Pogoniulus > Pogoniulus pusillus. The sequence goes on along the minus strand of NC_087264.1, from coordinate 24,284,297 downwards.
TGCTCCATTCCCCCCAGTCCTGTCACTCCCTGACAGCCTCAAAAGTTCCTTCCCAGCTTTTTTGTAGCCCCCTTCAGATGCTGGAAGGCCACAAGAAGGTCACCTGGGAGCCTCCTCTTCTGCAGCCTGCACAGCCCCAACTCTTTCAGTCTGTGCTCACAGCAGAGCTGCTGCAGCCCTCCTGGCCTTTCTCTGGACATGCTCCAACATCTCCACATCTCTCTTGCAGTAGGGGGGCTCCAGAACTGGATGCACACCAAAGCTGCAGGGATCCTGCACAGACACAGGAAGGTCACTGCAGCCCTCACCCCATCTGACTGAATCCCACAAGAGGAGGTGCCTGACATCCCCAGCTTTGCTGAGAGGCAGCAAGTGCTCAGCAGGTCAACTGCATGTGACAGCTTTGTGGACCCAGCACAGGAGCCCAGAGGTGTGGGCTATGTAGCAGGGAGTCCCTGGCACCTCCCAAAGGTGAGTGGTGTGGGATGGAGGGCTCCAGCCAAACCACAGCCACTGTGCAGACCCTTGCTCCAGTGCCAGCACTTTGTCAGATGTGCCCATGAGAGGAGGAAGGGAGCATGGCACAAATGTGCAGGGACTGTGCAGTGGCATGAGAGGCTTCACAGACCCACTGCCACAGAATGGGGAGCAGCTGCCCTTGCACTGAGATCTGGTGGGAGAGGGAAGAGCAGTATCCCCATTCCTGGGACACTGCAGCCTGCAAAGATGATGACATGGAGCTGGGCTTGCTCCCTGGAGGGGCAGGGTCCTTCTCTCAGCTGGCTGGGGCTGCTCTGGTGGCTGTCACTGTGAAAAGGGCAGCACTGGCAGAAGACAACCCATTAGGCCACCCCTTACAGCCCCTCCAGGCTGGTGGGGGCTGCCCTGGGCTTTGCAGCTTCCCTAGGCACCCAGAACATCTCGCTCCTCTCCAGGGCTACGAAAGCAACAGCAGCTACAGCTTTGTCCTGTGCTGTCATAAATTATCTGGAGGCCAAAGCACTGACTGCTCCTCTGCAACCTCATATCTCACCTGCAGCCACACTGAAAGCTACCTCCTCAGAAGGCATGGGGAGTGGTGGAGATGGATGGGGAGAAGGGCTGGAGCATAACACCGCCCCAGGAAGACATCACTTTAATGTGAGAGATGTGACAGGAGGACACCGAGAGGCAGAGAGTGTGCAGGAGCAGGAGGCTTGGGAACATTTTGCTGCAAGAACATCCTGACAGCTTCTTGAAATGAATGGAGGCAGAGGCAGTCACGAGAGGGGCTGGTAGTGCAGCAGCCCTGAGGAGAACACACACTGCCAGGGGAAGCAAGGCACAGGAAGCTCACAGGCTCACAGAATAGTAGTGGTTGGAAAGGACCCAAAGAGATCATCTAGTCCAACCCCCCTGCCAGAGCAGGACCACACAATCTAGCACAGATCACAGAGGAATGCATCCAGACAGGCCTGGAAAGTCCCCAGAGAAGGAGACTCCACAACCTCTCTGGGCAGCCTGTGCAGTGCTCTGGGACCCTTCCAGGAAAGAAGTTGCCCCTTGTGTTGAGCTGGAACCTCCTGTGCTGCAGCTTCCATCCATTGCTCCTTGTCCTGTCCCAGGGAGCAGCTCACCTTGCTCCAACAAGCAGCCTTTATTCCCCAGCCTCTGGGGACTCTGCGTGGGGAAAGAAGGAAGGACACTTTCTGCAGCCAATGTGTATCTCAGACAAAAAAACCCAAGGAACAGCAGAGGCCACTCAAAGTCTCTCCTGGCAGCGAGGAAACGCTCTGCAAATCACAAAGCCCCACTGCTAGAGCTAAGCCAGGGCATAGTGCAGTTTCCACACCTGTATGGGTACACTGCTGGGAAGAGCTCTTTAAGTCAGTGCTTTTGGTCTGGGCTTTGACACCGCAGGGCAAGCTGAGAGACAGAGCTCCCAGGGAACACCAGGACATACAGAAGTCAGGACAGCTGCTTGCTTCCTCCTTTTCCTCTGGGGTTACTGCAAGCTGCCACCAACAGAAGAATCACAGAATGTCTTGGATTGGCAAAGCCCTTCAAGATCCTCGAGTCCAATCATCAGTTTCACACTGACAACTCCTTGGCTAAACCAAACCCCTCAGCACGACACCCAAGCACTATGAATGGCCACGGATGGAAAGGACCAGAATGGAACAGCCCTCAGGTGAGGGTGTTCTGGAGTCTCCTTTCAACATGCACTTAGAAACCATCACTAGCTTTAAAAGTTAGGGATGGGAAAGCTCCTCTAGGGAGGAGCATTAAGCACGACACTTCCCTGAGCAAGCAAGAGAAGATGAAATGAATAGACATCGATCTTCTCTTGAAGGACTCTGTACACATGATGTTGCTAAACTCCTCAGCTGGGAAGTCCAGAGGATAATTCATAAAATCATTTTATATGACAACATGTCCACTTCCAACATGTAAGGCAACAGCTGGATGGTTATCTGATTAATGTGCCTGAAAACACTGAGTGTCTCTCTGTGTGGAGACTCTTGTTTGCAGGAATTACTGCTGAGGAGGTTAGGAGGATCTGTCTGCATGACTTTGGGCTGTGAAATAGGAGGGAGTCAGGAGATATCACAGTGCATACCATTGAAACAGGCAGGGCTGAGCAAGGGCAGGATTTACAGTCCCTGGTGGGATGCTGTTAGCCAGGGTGGAAAGAAGTCAGAACAGCAAGGTAATCATCCTGGGGACCATGAGAACCACCAGGAGATCCTTTTAACCCGTTAATGTGAATCACTGGTGTCTAGATATGTCCAGAGAAGGGCAGCAAGGCTGGGGAGGGGCCTGGAGCACAGCCTGAGGGAGCTGGGGGTGTGCAGCCTGCAGAAGAGGAGGCTCAGGGCAGACCTCATTGCTGGCTACAACTCCCTGAAGGGAGGCTGTAGCCAGGTGGGGTTGGGCTCTGTTGCCAGGCAAGCAGCAACAGAAGAAGGGGACACAGTCTCAAGCTGTGCCAGGGCAGGTCTAGGCTGGATGTTAGGAGGAAGTTGTTGTCAGAGAGAGTGATTGGCATTGGAATGGGCTGCCCAGGGAGGTGGTGGAGTCACTGTCCCTGGAGGTGTTGAAGCAAAGCCTGGCTGAGGCACTTAGTGCCATGGTCTGGTTGATTGTCTGGGGCTGGGTGCTAGGTTGGGCTGGGTGAGCTTGGAGGTCTCTTCTAACCTGCTTGATTCTATGATTCTATGTAAGTGTCCCTGCCCACGGCAGAGGAGTTGAAACTAGATGATGCTGGAGGTCTCTTCCAACCCTGCGATCTTCTCCCTGGAGCATGAAGCTTTCCCTGATTGAAAGGAGATGTTAAGAGATTTCTCCACACCCTTCATGCCTAGGAGCAAGGGAGGCTCAGGTGTGGAACTGACCAGATAGGGACAGAGACCTCTCCTGGTGTATGACCCTCCCCTCCTCCCAGAACCAGGGGCCCCACAGCACTTAGTGCCATGGTCTGGTTGATTGGACAGGGCTGGGTGCTAGGCTGGACTGGATGATCTTGGAGGTCTCTTCCAGCTTGGTTGACTCTATGATTCGATTCTATTCTATTCTATTCTATTCTATTCTATTCTATTCTATTCTATTCTATTCTATTCTATTCTATTCTATTCTATTCTCCTCTATGATTCTACGAACACAACAAGCATTTGGCTTACACAGCAATAATGCACCTTAGCAGCCCACGAGAACAGACACTTGTGGTGAGTGTCAGGGAGGTGCAGAGCAGTGCCAAGCCCCACAGCATGGACATTCCTCTCTAGCTCAAGCAGGTTCCTTTTTCTCTCAGAAAGGGATTTTAAAAGGAGAAAAACTTCAGCCACAGCCCCAGTGTGGTCAGGCAGTATAAAATGTAAGAAAAAGGCAGAGGGTCGAGAAAGAAAGCAAAGAATTTATTCCTTACTAAAGGTCTTTGAACTTTTCTGCTCCCAGCTTAGTCTAACAGACTGCAACAAAAGCCTAAGCTGTCAATAATCATCATTGACATCGATAGCTAAATGAAGCATTGGAGACAATTGTCTTTGTCCTAGAGAATGGCTCAAAATCCTGACAGGAAGAAGAAGTGGGAGTGCCCTGGGTAAGATAGGAAAGGCCCCTTGAGGTCTCCTGAGCAAATGTGCACCTGGCATGCAGCTGTGACTGCCCCCCAGCATCCCACCACAGTGCTCCGGAAGCCCACCTGCAAGAGAGCTGTCACTGGCTGGTGTTGGCAGCCCAGCACCTCAAGCTGTTGCCCCTTGGTTTAGACTTCCCACTGAAAGCATGGAGATTTGGGAGCTATATTTAGATGTCTTCTCTATTCTTCAGCAACAGGGTTGCCATGGAGATGCTGGCAAGGACAAGAAGGTGGGGATGGAGGGGGAGTGAAAGTTGAGGAATGAGAAGTGCCAGATTCAAAACAACTCTCCCCAGCCTGGGAAGGCTATAAATTCCTCTTAGGAACCTTCTGAGCTGAAAGGAGCTCCTAGCACTGCCTGATAGCATGGCCCTGTCATGCATCACTCAGTGCTTTCTTATGGTGGCCAAGATGACATCCTGGGCTGGCTCAGGAGCAGTGTGGGCAGCAGGACAAGGGAGGTTCTTCTGCCCCTGTGCTCAGCACTGCTCAGGCCACCCCTTGAGTGCTGTGTCCAGTTCTGGACTCCTCAATTCAAGAGAGATGTTGAGGTGCTGGAAGGTGTTGAGAGCAGGGCAGCAAGGCTGGGGAGGGGCCTGGAGCACAGCCCTCTGAGGAGAGGCTGAGGGAGCTGGGGGTGTGCAGCCTGCAGAAGAGGAGGCTCAGGGCAGAGCTCATTGCTATCTGCAGCTCCCTGAATGAAGGCTGTAGCCAGGTGGGGTTGGTCTCTTCTGCCAGGCAAACAGCAACAGAAGAAGGGGACACAGTCCCAAGCTGTGCCAGGGGAGGTCTAGGCTGGATGTGAGGAGGAAGTTGTTGTCAGAGAGAGTGATTGGCATTGGAATGGGCTGCCCAGGGAGGTGGTGGAGTCACTGTGCCTGGAGGTTTTGAAGCCAAGCCTGGCTGGGGCACTTAGTGCCATGGTCTGGTTGACTGGCCAGGGCTGGGTGCTAGGTTGGACTGGATGATCCTGGAGGTCTCTTCCAGCCTGGTTGATTCTATGATTCTGTGGCATGCTTGAAGAGACCCAAGTGGCTGGCCTTTGGGCACTGGTCCTTGGGGAGAATGTGATCCCATTGAGCTTGCTGTCCCAGGGCACATGCTGAGCACTGATCCCGTCCTCACCTCATCACTCCTATGAATTCTGGTACCCACCTGTGCTATCAGGTCATTCATCTGCAGACACTCACATCCTCCTCTCTGGGCACAGCTCTGGAAGGCTGTATGCCACCCACTGTGGGCTGTAGCTCAGCTGAGCTTTGTGCAGCTTTGATCTCACTTCAAAATTTAGTTCTTTGAACTCCCAGTGAATTTGCCAAAACATGTGGTGCCCACACCTGCAGTGCTACATGGCATCCCAGCAGAGACAAGCTCCCTGCTGCCGCCCAAGTGCCAAAAGCAGCCCCCTGGGAGCGCCAGTCAAGTTCTGCTGCTGCCACGTTGCTTCACAAGCTCATAACTGCTCTGTAATCAGCTGCCTCCTGGCAGAACTAGGGTGGCATTGTCTCTGCTGCCAACAGTGGAGGCAGACGGGGAGCCACAGCTCGGAAGGAGCTGCCCAAGGCTCCCCAGCAGCACAGGCAGGGGCACACCAGTACACTTGTGACAAACCATACAGCGCAAGAGAGGAGGCTGATGGCCACGGAGACCTCAGCCTGAGCCTACTGCCTCAGGAGCTAGGCTGTGGTGGGAGTGAAGGTTGATAGCAGGCAGGGATTACTGAGCCTCCATCTCCTCCATGCCACACTCAGCGCCTCCAGGCTGGCACCGCACAGCCCTGATGTGCAGCCCTGATGAGCAGCTGCAAGCAGAGCCCCACCCGTACTGCCCACAGCAGTGCCCTTCCCAGCACAGACACACAGGTGGAGACCACGGGGCCCGCTTAACCTGGCTGCTCCGAGGCTCACTGCCCTGTGCTTGCTGCGCTGGCAATGAAGTGTGGCTTGCCAACAGAGATCAGCACAGTGCCCTCAGCGCCCAGCACGAGAGCTGGGCACATCTCACCCTCCCGTGCCTTTCTGGATGTCCTTTCTGGCTCCTGCGTGTGACAGCATCCCTGGATTCCACTGCTGATAGCAGATCAGGAAGAGCAGGGAGTGAAGCAAATTTTCCCATTGCAAACCTCTCCAGCCACGGCCTCACCAGTCCCCCTTGCCTGTGCCTGGCTCTGCTGTCCCTGCACACCCACTCTGCAGGCGGAGCTCCCTCTAAGCAGGGCACTGCCCAGCCGCTGGAGCTCCGCTGCCTTCAACTGAGCAGCAAGGCAGTGAGCTGCAGGAAATTAACGAGCTGCAAAGCAGGCTGAGCAGCTGCCACCCCGAAGCGAGCCTGCTCTGCCGGCTGCAGACACCATTATTATACAAGGACAAAAGGAACTGAAGCTTTGGCTCTGGCCACGGGCTCCTAGTGCCCATGCTAAGGGGCAGCGTGCCGAAACGCCACGGCCACATCGGGCACATACCCAGCCACTGACACACAGACAGGCACAGCACCTTTATCCAAGACCCTGATCGTTTCACCAGGCTCCCTGCTCTCTTCTCTCCTGTAGCACTGAAGGTAGAGTAGAGGACATTCTGCAGCACCATTTCATGTCACTCTTCAGGGCTGTTTTAGTTCTACTTCTTAACCAAACAAAGCCACACTTGGGAAAGCAACCGGGGCCATTTGTTAGCTGCCAGGAGCTAATGCCTTGGGAGGAGCTGCAGGTTCCAGGGAGGAGGACAGCCCTGCTGCACTTCGTTCTTCCAGAATGCAGAGCTCTGGACCATAAAAGAAAGCCACCTTCTTATTCACAGACTGAACATCACTCACCAGTCAGCTTTGCAGGGCATAAGAGTGTTTCAGGAGAGTTAAAGCTAGGAGCAGGACAACCCCCAGCAACCCCAAGCAGCACTACAGGCTGGGGACAGAGTGGCTGAGAGCAGCCAGGCAGAGAGGGACCTGGGGGTGCTGGGAGAGGGGAGCTGAAGATGAGGCAGCAATGTGCCCAGGTGGGCAGCAGAGCCAATGGCATCCTGGGCTGGCTCAGGAGCAGTGTGGGCAGCAGGACAAGGGAGGTTCTTGTGCCCCTGTGCTCAGCACTGCTCAGGCCACCCCTTGAGTGCTGTGTCCAGTTCTGGGCTCCTCCATTCAAGAGAGATGTTGAGGTGCTGGAAGGTGTCCAGAGAAGGGCAGCAAGGCTGAGGGAGTCTGGGCTGGCACAATCCCAAGCACAACTGCAGGCTGGATGGGGAATGGCTGAGAGCAGCCCTGAGGAACAGGACCTGGGAGTCTGGGGTGGTGAAAAGCTCAACAGGAGCCTGCAGTGTGAGTGCAGCCCAGACAGCAACCCTGCGCTGGGCTGCAGCAAGAGCAGTGTGGGCAGCAGGGCAAGGGAGGGGATTCTGCCCCTTGGCTCTGCTCTCCTCAGACCCCACCTGCAGTCCTGGGTGCAGTTCTGGAGCCCCCAGCACAAGAAGGACATGGAAGTGTTGGAGCCAGTCCAGAAGATGGCACAAGGATGCTGAGAGGGCTGCAGCAGCTCTGCTCTGAGGACAGGCTGAGAGAGTTGGGGATCTGCAGCCTGGAGAAAAGAAGGCTTGGAGGAGACCTTGGAGTGGCCTTCCAGTATCTGAAGTGGGCTACAGGAAGGCTGGAGAGGGACTACTGACAAGGTCTGGTAATGACAGGAGGAGGATGAATGGCTTTAAATTGGCAGAGGGGAGACTGAACGTGGATGTTAGGAGGAAAATCTTTGCAGTGAGTGTGGTGAGACACTGGCACAGGTTGCCCAGGGAGGTTGTGCTCCACAACCTCCCTGGAGGTGTTCAGGACCAGTTTGGCTGAGGCCTTGAGTGACCTGTTCTAGTGGGAGGTGTCCCTGCCTATGGCAGGGGGTTGGAACTGGCTGAGCTTTGAGGTCCCTTCCACCCTAAGCCATTCTGTGATTCTACAACCCAATCTCTCAAGACAAAGGCCTTCTGAAGAAGAAGTGGTTGATGTTTTTTGATTATGATTTTTTCTGAAGGGAAGTCCTACCTCAGCTTTCTGCCCAGCCAGAACACACCTGGGTGGCAATGAAGAATCACAGAATGTCTTCGGTTGGCAAAGCCCTTCAAGCTCACCGAGTCCAATCATTAGCCTCACAGTGACAAGTCCCTGACTCAACCAAAGCCCTCAGCACAGCATCTCATCGCTGTGAGTCGCTGTGGTTGGAAAGGAGCACCAGGAATGCCACTGGTGCCTGATCATTTCTCCCTCCCTACTCCCTGCTCCAGGCTCTCCTTTCTTCCAGCTTGCTTCACATGTGCCCTGCAGGTGAGTTTCAGCGCTCTTATAAGTGAACTGCTCTGCTCCGGGGAGGCTGTCAGGAGCAGGAGCCTTCTGCTCTGGCTGTGTCTCTCTGCGTTCACCACTGGCTTGTCCTGTTGTTCAGATGCTGTCCCCAGCTTTGCTCCCTGGTATTGCATTGCCCTCTGCTTCCTTAGCTACCCCACAGGGGCACTGGTGTAAAATGTATGCTCCCAGTCTGGCCCCAGTGCTCCCAGCAAAGCCCCACTCTGTTGCCAGTGCTCTTTGTATTGTCCCAGTCTGGCCCCAGTGCTCCCAGCATCACCCCAGTCTGATCCCAGTGCTTTTGGTACGCTCCCAGTCTGGTCCTCCCAGTGCTCTCGGTACACTCCCAGTCTGGCCCCAGTGCTCCCAGCATCGCCCCAGTCTGATCCCAGTGCTCTCGGTACACTCCCAGTCTGGTCCTCCCAGTGCTCTCGGTACGCTCCCAGTCTGGTCCTCCCAGTGCTCCCAGCATCACCCCAGTCTGATCCCAGTGCTCTCGGTACACTCCCAGTCTGGTCCCAGTGCTCCCAGCATCGCCCCAGTCTGATCCCAGTGCTCTCGGTACACTCCCAGTCTGGTCCCAGTGCTCCCAGCATCGCCCCAGTCTGATCCCAGTGCTCTCGGTACACTCCCAGTCTGGTCCCAGTGCTCCCAGCATCGCCCCAGTCTGATCCCAGTGCTCTCAGTATGGTCCCAGTCTGTTGTCAATGTTCCCAGTCTGGTCCCAGTGCTCCCAGTCTGGTCCCAGCGTTCCCAGTACTGTCCCAGTGCTTCCAGTATGATCCTAATTTGCTCCCAGTCTGGTCTCAGTCTGGTCCCAGGGCTTCCAGTATGGCCCCAGCAGGGTCTCAGTATGGCCCCAGTCCAGTCCCAGTGCTCCAAAACAACCTCCAAATGTCAGAAGCCTCCCGGATTGGTGCTGCTCGCGCCCAGACTGCTCTGAGCCTGTGCCTTGTCGGTCTGAGATTCTCCTCTGGCTCTGCACCACCCACGGGAATGCTGCACTTCTCTCTGCTCTCCAGGAGCACAGCTGAAGCAGAAAGGATATCAAAGACTTGCCTGGCTTCACAGACAGCAATCAGCTGGAGCAGCCAGGAATGAAACACATGAGAGAGAGCCCCCTCCGCCCCTCATCCTGCAGTTGCTCCCTGGGAGCTCTCCTGGCCTCTGGCTGCCAGGGAACTCCCCTAGAGCTGGGGGCTGCTGCCAGAGGAGTGTGCTGCAGCACAGCAGCCCTTTGCTGTCCTGTGACCCACCTGCAGCACCATCACTGCTGCATGACCACAAAAAAAGAAGTGCCCTGGCCCTTCCATGTCCCTATCCTATGTGTGTCCTCCTGAGCTGGTCAATGCCACCGAGCAGGAGCCCACCAGCTTAGGTCCTTGGATCCAGAGTCAGGGCCTAAGCAAGAGCCAGTGGGAAGACACTGAGGGCTTGCTGAAGTAATTTACAAAGCCCTCTTCCATCCCACTTTAGCTCTGCAAGACTCACAATCATGGCAGGGGACAAAGAGAAACCAGGCTGCCTCGGCAAACCATCACTTGCCCTTCTTTGATAGTAAGACCAAAGGTCAGTTGTATGTGCTATAGCTCTTAGAACCTGCTTACAATCAGCCAACCTAACACCCAACCCTGGCCAATCAACCAGACCATGGCACTAAGTGCCCCAGCCAGCCTTGGCTTCAACACCTCCAGGCACGGCGACTCCACCACCTCCCTGGGCAGCCCATTCCAATGCCAATCACTCTCTCTGACAACAACTTCCTCCTAACATCCAGCCTAGACCTGCCCTGGCACAGCTTGAGACTGTGTCCCCTTGTTCTCTTGCTGCTTGCCTGGCAGCAGAGCCCAACCCCACCTGGCTACAGGCTCCTTTCAGGGAGCTGCAGACAGCAATGAGGTCTGCCCTGAGCCTCCTCTTCTTCAGGTTACACACCCCCAGCTCCCTCAGCCTCTCCTCCAGGCCCCTCCCCAGCTTTGTCGCCCTCCTGTGGACACCTTCCAGCACCTCAACATCTCTCTTGAATTGAGGAGCCCAGAACTGGACACAGCACTCAAGGGGTGGCCTCAGCAGTGCTGAGCACAGGGGCACAAGAACCTCCCTTGTCCTGCTGCCCACACTGCTCCTGAGCCAGCCCAGGATGCCATTGGCTCTGCTGCCTACCTGGGCACATTGCTGGCTCATCTTCAGCTCCTCTCTCCCAGCACCCCCAGGTCCCTCTCTGCCTGGCTGCTGTCCCCAGCCTGCAGTGCTGCTTGGTGTTGTTGTGGCCAAAGTGCAGAACCCTGCACTTGGCCTTGTTCAATCTCATCCCATTGGCCTCTGCCCACCCATCCAGCCTGGCAAGGTCCCTCTGCAGGGCTCTCCTACCCTACAACAGTCCACAGCTGCTCCTAGCTTGGTGTCATCTGCAAACCTATTTATGCTGGACTCAATCCCCTGCTCCAGATCATCACTAAAGATATTGAACAGGACTGTGCCCAGCACTGATCCCTGGGGCACACCACCAGTGCCAGCTGCCAGCTGGACATGGCACCATTCACCACCACTGTCTGGGCCCAGCCCTCCAGCCAGTTCTAGACCCATATCTCTAGAGGACAGCCTGTGAACCCCTGCAGACCACAGTCAGGGATGTTTTCAAGATCCAAATATAGAGAAACCTCTGCCAAGGCAGGCTTGAAACTGGAAATCACTCCCCATGGAGGACTTCGAGATGGTCCACAGCAGACACAGCTCTAAAAGCTGTCTTTGCCAGGCACTTTGGCCTGCAGGGAACCCTGCAGAATCACAGAACCAACCACTCCCAGCCAACTAGAAATAACTGTGGGTTGGGTTGTTGGGTCTTTTTGTAATGTTTATTTACCAGCTGGTGCCTCCTACAGATAGAGAGACATTTGGAGATCCGGGGCAAAGAGCTCCTAATGATACTGCCATCTCTTTAAAAAGCCATGATAGTCCCTACTGGCCCTTGGAGCTTCAGACTCTGCTCTGATAGAGTGTGACTGTGCAGCATGAGAGTGTTGAGCTCGGGTTTAATTTTAGCCCAACTGCTCCAGATCAAATGTTCACAGCCTCCAAAGAAAGGGATGGCTTTTATTAGAGACAAGGATGATTAGTTTACAGTCGAGCTGGACTCCTTCCTTTCCGTGCCCAAAGAGTAACAGTCTGCAGGCTAAACAGGGCTCTCTTGGCCATCTGTGAGACCCACTGAAGACTGAAACACTGCCCAGGTGTAATTCAAGATAAAATCTGGGTTTGGGAGCATTAAGCACTGCTGAGATGCAGTGCTGAGAGAGAGGGAGAGAAAGGATCCAGAAGAGAGCCAAGAAATCCTGATAGTGCTGAGGGCCACTAACCCCTCCTCTTTTTCCACCTTCCACTGCTTGCATATCATAGAATCAGCCAGGTTGGAAGAGACCTCCAAGCTCAGCCAGTCCAACCTAGCACCCAGCCCTAGACAGTCAACCAGACCATGGCACTGAGTGCCCCAGTGCTTGGCTTCAACACCTCCAGGCACAGCAACTCCACCACCTCCCTGGGCAGCCCATTCCAATGCCAATCACTCTCTCTGACAACAACTTCCTCCTAACATTCAGCCTAGACCTGCCCTGGCACAACTTGAGACTGTGTCCCCTTTGTTCTGTTGCTGGTGCCTGGCAGAAGAGACCAACCTCACCTGGCTACTGCAATATCTGATCTGAAATGACCAAGTGGAATGGATTGGGTTTTGTGTTGTTGGGAGCTTTTGTTCAGTTTGTTAGAATCACAGAAACACAGAACGAGTCAGGCTTGAAAGGGATCACAAGGATCATCCAGTTCCAACCCCCCTGCCATGGCCAGGGACACTCTACCCCAGAGCAGGCTGCACACAGCCTCAGCCAGCCTGGCCTGAAACACTTCCAGCCATGGGGCCTCAACCACCTCCCTGGGCAACCCATTCCAGCCTCTCACCACTCTCATGCTCAACAACTTCCTCCTCACAGCCAGCCTGAATCTCCCCACCTGCAGCTTTGCTCCATTCCCCCCAGTCCTGGCACTCCCTGAGAGCCTCAAAAGTCCCTCCCCAGCTTTTTTGGCGGCCCCTTCAGATCCTGGAAGGCCACAAGAAGGTCACCTGGGAGCCTCCTCTTCTGCAGCCTGCACAGCCCCAACTCCTTCAGTCTGTGCTCACAGCAGAGCTGCTGCAGCCCTCTGAGCATCCTCCTGGCCCTGCTCTGGACACAAGGGTTGGTTTGTTTTTTTCTGTCACTGATGGTTCTGTGGTTTGGGGGCTTTTTGTTTGGTTGTTTGTTTCTTTCACTGAGTGCAGGTTCCATACCCTTCAGTGCCCTGTTTTCCTCAGACACAGGGATGGACTCAAATGTAGTCCTTCCAAAACAAAAAGGATTTAGGCAAGATTGCACCCAAGACTGGATGCATCCCAAGCATCTGTAAATCTATGACACTGCCTAGGTTCATTTCCTTCTTCTGGGGCCTCTGCACTTGTACATGGCATTGCCTTTCCCACACTATTCGTGGCTAGGAGTGCAGTACTGCTCTTCAGTTTCACTCAGAACAGTTTTCTTCCTGTGCCTCCAGGTGTCAAGGTTTTGCTCCAGTCAAGAGCGATTTGTTATCTTCAGTCTAATCCAAAGAGATCCCCATTCCTTGCAGCCCTTGGCACTCCACAGCACTGTGCCACAACCCCAAAGCTTCCTTGCCCATTAAGACCAGCTCTGCCTGCTGCACCTCCTCTGTGCTCAGCTCCAGCAGCACCAGGCAGCCATAGAATCATAGAATCCACCAGGTTGGGAGAGACCTCCAAACTCATCGAGTCCAACCTGTGGACTGGGCAGCCCATTCCAATGCCAATCACTCTCTCTGGCAACAACTTCCTCCTAATATCCAGCCTAGACCTCCCCTGCCACAACTTGAGACTGTGTCCTCTTGCTCTGAGCCAGCATTGTGGCCAGGTGGCCAGCAGGACAAGGGGGGTTCTTCTGCCCCTGTGCTCAGCACTGCTCAGGCCACCCCTTGAGTGCTGTGTCCAGTTCTGGGTTCCTCAATTCAAGAGAGATGTTGAGATACTGGAACATGTCCAGAGAAGGGCAACAAAGCTGGGGAGGGGCCTGAGGGAGCTGGGGGTGTGCAGCCTGCAGAAGAGGAGGCTCAGGGCAAAGCTCATTGCTGTCTACAACTCCCTGAAGGGAGGCTGTAGCCAGGTGGGGTTGGGCTCTTCTCCCAGGCAAGCAGCAACAGAACAAGGGGACACAGTCTCAAGCTGTGGCAGGGCAGGTCTAGGCTGGATGTTAGGAGGAAGCTGTTGGCAGAGAGAGTGATTGGCATTGGAATGGGCTGCCCAGGGAGGTGGTGGAGTCACCGTGCCTGGAGGTGTTGAAGCCAAGGCTGGCTGGGGCACTTAGTGCCATGGTCTGGTTGATTGTCCAGGGCTGGGTGCTAGGTTGGACTGGATGAGCTTGGAGGTCTCTTCCAGCCTGGCTGAGTCTATGATTCTATTCTCCTGAAAGCATGACGAAATGAGATTCACCTCTTGGCATTGTTGCTTGTTGTTTTCCCTCCAGACCCTTGTCGGACGGAACTGAAACCCTTAACTGTGTGAAGGGGGAGCTATGTCCTTCACTTCCCCTGGAGAACCTACCATGGGTCTGGGAGCAATCCAGTTCAGGGGAGTCAGGGACTTGTCAGCAGGCTTCTGAGTGCAGTAAGTGACAGCAAGCAACCGAGGTGCCCACAGGCACCGTGGTCTGCGTGCCAGTGCTGGGCAGAGGGGAAAGTGCTCTGGCAGTCGGTGGAGAGGAGGGAAGCCTTATCTGTTTCCATAGGGGTGGCCTTGGGAGTGCATGGCTTGGCTACCCTCGGCAGCAGCCACAGCCCTCTGCCTGGGGCGGACCCAGGGGCCCCGTGGCACTTAGTGCCATGCTCTAGCTGATTGGACAGGGTGGGTGACAGGTCAGACTGGATGCTTTTGGAGGCCTCTGGTTGATTCTGTGATTCTCTGCGCTGCCAGGGGCTGCCTGGGCCAGGAGAGCTCTCCCAAGCAGGACACGGCTGCAGGCCAGTGGTGCTTCTGGCAGGGCTCCATCCAAGTGAGATGTAAGGCACATCCTGGTCCCATCTCACCACCCTTATGCAACCACCGCCGGCTAAAAATACAGCCACAGCCCCTGCAGCCCTGGCCAGGCAAGATGCAGATTTAATGAGGCTTCCATGGCAACGAGCTCCATTCAGCAAGGGCTGGGATGCAGAGGACAGGGATGCCTGGGGGGGAGAGGTGCTCGCCGGCCAGGAGAGGGCTGCAGTGAGAAGCTGGCAGGGCGGGAGCTGAGGTTTTTCTTCTCGGTGGCGCTAACAAAGCTGCCGAGCAGTCGGCTCGGATAGCTGGAGCCAAAGCAGGCAAGCTGGGAAGTATTTTTCAACAGCAAAACCTGGGCCTGCTTTGGGCATGAGGATAAATATTTACTGGTCAGCCTTAATTAAACTCCATCACCCACAGGCAGAAATGTTAAAACAGGGATAAATCAGGCAGCCTGTTTCAGTCTACTGCTGCTATAAACAACATTCCCACCCTCAGAACAGGCTTCTGCCAGAGCACACAAAATACAGAGGCAGGAATGGCCAACACGGAGCCAGGGGACGTGAGGACAGTTAAGGTCATGGAATCTGCTAGTCTGAGGCTACCTGGAATATTTTAGTGAGAGAGATTAGATGACAGGCTGTGAAAAGGAAACAGAGGTGATGCCTGCTGCACTCATGACAGGCTGTGAAAAGGAAACAGAGGTGATGCCTGCTGCACTCATAGGCTTGCTGAGATGGATAAGAACAAGAACATAGAACACAGATAAGGCAGTGGCTCTCTGTTGCAGCTGGTGCCTGTGCTTTTCTCCCTGGCCTGCTTTCTGTGTAACTAATCCTTCTGCATCCTAACCCCCCTGGCTGATCCTCCAAACTCACCTTACATGTAAGGCAAAGTCTGGGACAAGGTGGAGGAGTGGGAGGAAGGTGGAAGGGTGTTTGGGAGCCCCTGCTGGGTTTCTGGGAGGGCTGCTGTGTTTCTGTGTTACTTTTAAATTGTACTTTTCTGTACATAAAATCATAGAATCAACCAGGCTGGAAGAGAGCCTTTCCTTTGCTGTAGAGAGCCATCACCTAGAGAAGCTGAACCCTTGCAGAAGGTAAGCATGTAGATATTATCTCCCCTCTCTCCTGCTACACACACCATGAAGCACTTCACAGACTGTGACAGATCATCACTCTGCCCCACAGAAAGTGCCTGCTGCTGCTAGAATGAAACACAATGCATGCTGAACTGCAGATGGCACCAAAACTGATGCCACAAATGGAGATACCAAAGCCACCAGGGCAATCATATTATCAGCCAGGTTGGAAGAGACCTCTAAGCTCAGCCAGCCCAACCTAGCACCCAGCCCTGGGCAATCAACTAGACCATGGCACTAAGTGCCCCAGACAGGCTTGGATTCAACACCTCCAGGCACAGCAACTCCACCACCTCCCTGGGCAGCCCATTCCAATGCCAATCACTCTCTCTGCCAACAACTTCCCCCTAACACCCTTGTTCTATTGCTGGTTGTCTGGGAGAAGAGCCCAGCCCTCACCTGTCTACAACCACCTAGGAACCCCTGCAGAAAAGTGGCCACTGCTTCTTGCTAATGCAGTGGTGTCTCCAGTCACAAAGCAGCCCTGATTGCAACCACCTGTGGTCTGGGCTGGAATGAAAGTGCTGCCTGTTCAGGTAGCTCCTTCCCTTCCTTCCTCCCTGCTTCTTGTGTCACAAGGCTTTAGCCTCACCATGTTTATCTCTAAGATGTACACAGGGCCTCCCTGTCTCCATGGCACCGGGGCTGATGTCAGTTCAGTAAAGCCAGTCTCTGGAGCTCACTCTGGTCAACTCCTCTTTGGAAAGATGATGAATGTCCTGCACTTGGGTCACAACAACACTGAACAATGATACAGGCTTGGAGAAGAGTGCCTGGAAAAATGCCCTAATATCCAGCCTAGACCTGCCCTGGCACAGCTTAAGACTCTGTCCCCTTCTTCTGTTGCTGGGTGCCTGGCAGCAGAAGAGCCCAACCCCACCTGGCTACAACCTCCCTTCAAAGAGCTTGAGTCCTGTTTCCAGTTCTGGGCTCCTCAATTGAAGAGAGATGTTGAGATGCTGGAAGGTGTCCAGAGAAGGGCACCGAAGCTGGGGAGGGGCCTGGAGCACAGCCCTGTGAGAAGAGGCTGAGGGAGCTGGAGGTGTGCAGCCTGCAGAAGAGGAGGCTCAGGGCAGACCTCATTGCTGTCTGCAGCTCCCTGAAGGGAGGCTGTAGCCAGGTGGGGTTGGGCTCTTCTGCCAGGCACCCAGCAACAGAAGAAGGGGACACAGACTCAAGCTGTGCCAGGGCAGGTTCAGGCTGGATGTTAGAAAGAAGTTCCTCACAGCAAGAGAGATTTGCATTGGAATGGGCTGCCCAGGGACGAGATGAAGTCCCCATCCCTGGAGGTGTTGAAGAGGAGGCTGGCTGGGGCACTCAGTGCCATGGTCTGGTTAATGAGGAGGGTTAGGTGACAGGTTGGACTGGATGACCCCAGAGGTCTTTTCCAACCTGGTTAATTCTGTGATTCTGTTTAAAATTACAGCACAATCCAACATCATTACCCACAAGTGGAGCTGGAACATGAAAGACACATTGTGAGACCACAGACCCCTTCCATTTCAAGCTTCTTAGCTTAACCCAGATTTCCTAATCAGAGGAATTGCAGTACTGGAGATGCCACCACCAGGTCCTTGCTTTGCCTCTGCACCTCCAGCAAATCGCTTCTTTCACTGCTTGTAGAAGGCACACAAGCAGCTCCTCTGCCTCTTAAGCACATCATAAGCATGAATGCATTAATATTTCAAGATGCTTCAATATTATGGGGGGAGAGAACTCTTGAAATGCATAAATAAATAGAAGCAAGATTGTTAAGGAGAGATAATAAACTTCGCTAGCTCAACTGATGTTGCTGCATGAGCTCCTGAGCACAAAGGATTCGTACCCAAAAGGCGCTCAGTTTCCAATCTGGGATTTCTCTTTAAGCCTGTGAAAAGGTCTGTGTTGCTTCAAGCAGCCTTTTCCTGGGAACTCAGAGCAATCAGCTACGCTCCGATTTCCTCTCTCTGGAGACTTCACCACTCTCATATCCTCAGGCCATCGCAGTTTGCAACAACATAAATAGCTAATTAACATTTTACTTAAAAGTTAGAAGGCAATCAAGTTGGCATCCTCACTGGCTTCTAGAGACACTTCAGCTCTCCATCACAGCTCTGACTTCAGACAGCTTAAGATGTAGCCTAACATATTCGTTGGAAAAAATGCATGCCACCATTACTGCACCATGTCTGTAGCTCTGGCTGTAGGGAAGGCAGCAGGCAGAGAGGTGATGTGCCTACAGTCATCCACCCTGCTACTTAAGATAGAATCACAGAATCACAGAATCAGCCAGGCTGGAAGAGACCTCCAAGCTCAGCCAGCCCAACCTAGCACCCAGCTCTAGACAGTCAACGAGACCATGGCACTAAGTTCCCCAGCCAGGCTTGGCTTCAACACCTCCAGGCACAGCAACTCCACCACCTCCCTGGGCAGCCCATTCCAATGCCAATCACTCTCTCTGAAAACAACTTCCTCCTAACATCCAGCCTAGACCTGCCCTGGCACAGCTTGACACTCTGTCCCCTTCTTCTGTTGCTGGGTGCCTGGCAGAAGAGCCCAACCCCACCTGGCTACAGGCTCCCTTCAGGGAGCTGCAGACAGCAATGAGCTCTGCCCTGAGCCTCCTCTTCTGCAGGCTGCACACCCCCAGCTCCCTCAGCCTCTCCTCACAGGGCTCTGCTCCAGGCCCCTCCCCAGCCTTGCTGCCCTGCTCTCAACACCTTCCAGCACCTCAACATCTCTCTTGAACTGAGGAGCCCAGAACTGGACACAGCACTCAAGGTGTGGCCTGAGCAGTGCTGAGCACAGGGGCACAAGAACCTCCCTTGTCCTGCTGCCCACACTGCTCCTGAGCCAGCCCAGGATGCCATTGGCTCAGCTGCCCACCTGGGCACACTGCTGCCTCCTCTTCAGCTCCTCTCTCCCAGCACCCCCAGGTCCCTCTCTGCTTGAGAGCAGCCACTCTGTCCCCAGACTCTAGTGTTTCTTGGGGTTGTTGTGGCCAAAGTGCAGAACCCTGCACTTGGCCTTGTTCAAACTCATCTCAAACACTACCTTAAAGGAAATGGCAAGACATGGAACCTAATAATAATAGATCAAACCCTTAAGAAGGTTTTTGAGTGTCTGTTCAGTCCTCACCTGACCTGAGGAAAGCCTTGCTCCTGTAAAAAACCATCCTCAGTCTCCCATCAAGAGTAGATGTTAGCTTTAATGAATTTGAAAGCTCTCCTGGTCCCTTCAGAAGAGCAAGAGCCCAGGGAGGGCTAGCAAGGCCATCAGAAGAGCAGAGCATGTGTGGAGATGATCAGTCCTGATGCAGGCACTGGAACCATGTAAGTCATCAGAGACATGCCCCTGTGGAGCCCAGGTCCCTACCCCAGAGAACAGGAACAGAGAAGATGCTCCAGAAGGGCTGTCCCAGAGCACAACCTATCTGCCTGCCCACGCTGCTGAGCACTGCCATCCTCACACAGCCTGGAAATCTCACTCTACTACACATGCATCAAATATATACATCAAAGAGCCTTTTTGGGCACAAAAGCAACCCTCCCAGGCTTTGCATGCGGGGTGTTGTCACACCTCACAGTGAGACACAGAACTCTGGCAGGTTTCCACCTAACCAGGCAGCTCAGCCACCTGGCCACAGACACCCTCCACGTTTTTTTATGTTCTCTCCCTTTCCAGGATGGATTTTTCCTTAGGGATGCTCATAGCAGAGCAGCCTCCTTGGACACTGGCCTCATTTTCCTTCTCTTCCCTCTCTTCCTGGCTCTCTTCCCAGCACAGCTTTCTGAAACTCCTGAAGGATCAACATGGGACTAGCTAACAGTGCAGAGGCAAGCAGGGAGCTGCCAGCAAGAGCAATGAAGCTGTCAAGAGGGGACGAGCCTGGCTTGCATGGACCTCCTCTCTTTGACAGTAGGAGAGTGTCCAGCAGCATGACACCAGGGCAGTCACATGTGGCACTTAACCGGAGGGCTGGGCTGGGCTCAGCTTCTCCGTGGAGGAGTCCTGCTGTGTCCCTGTCTCCCACAAACCAGAAAGTCAGCAGATCTGTCAGGAACGATAAAACCTTAGCCACAGACCTTTACACCTCTGCTTGTTACCGATGATGAGGCTTGCTGGCAGGGCTTACAGCCTCGTGTGAATGGAAGCACAGAACCATGGAATCAGAGAGTCAGCCAGGCTGGAAGAGACCTCCAAGCTCAGCCAGCCCAACCTAGCACCCAGCCCTACACAAGCAACCAGACCATGGCACTAAGTGCCCCAGCCAGGCTTGGATTCAACACCTCCAGGCATGGCGACTCCACCACCTCCCTGGGTAGCCCATTCCAATGCCAATCACTCTCCCTGACAACAACTTCCTAACAACATCCAGCCTGAACCTGCCCTGGCACAGCTTGAGGCTGTGTCCCCTTCTTCTGTCCCTGGGTGCCTGGCAGAAGAGACCAACCCCACCTGGCTACAGCCTCCCTTCAGGGAGTTGTAGCCAGCAATGAGGTCTGCCCTGAGCCTCCTCTTCTGCAGGCTGCACACCCCCAGCTCCCTCAGCCTCTCCTCACAGGGCTCTGCTCCAGGCTCCTCACCAGCTTCCCTTCAGGTAGTTGTCGACAGCAGTGAGGCCCCCCCTGTTGTGGCCAAAGTGCAGAACCCTGCACGTGGCCTTGTTCAATCTCATCCCATTGGCCTCTGCCCACCCAGCCAACCTGGCCAGGTCCCTCTGCAGGGCTCTCCTACCCTCCAACAGCTCCACAGCTGCTCCTAGCTTGGTGTCATCTGCAAACTTACTGATGCTGGACTCAATGCCCTGGTCCAGATATTGGACAGGACTGGGCCCAGCACTGATCTCTCCTACACCCTCCTTGCAGGCTGTTGTTGCACGTGTGCTGGGCAACAGGAGAGGAAAGAGGGATAACAAACCCCCTGCTTTCTTTTCCCCCCCTTCATACTCTGGATTTCAGCGACCAAGCTGGAGATGGAGCTTCCATTAAGGCATGCTTAACAAGCCACTCTGGTCTGCACCTCACGCACAAGTGATTCTCTCATCCTCAGTCCTGATCATCTCTGGAGAACAGCCTGCCAGAAGTATCAAAGGTGACAGGTTTGTAGTGTATGTCTTGGATAAAAGCCTATCTTCTGCATAAGGTAGCTAAGCAATGATGCCTAAACTGAGCCTTGCCTTATTACCCGAAATGAAGACATTTCTAGGCAGGAGAGCCTTGTTGGCTATTGTTTTGTGAAAAGGAAGGGAAAATAACCTCTGTGATAAAAGAGGAGGAAACATCAGACAAAGACTAAAGCAGCAACAGCAGAAAATCCACAGGCTGAGTAGCAAACAGGATTCAGCCTCTGGAAGTATCTGCCCACCACCATGTTCTCTTATCCCAGCCAGCTCAATCCCGGTGCTGGGGACCAAAGGGGAGGTTTGATTTTGTCCTTTTGGGGTTTGTTTTTCAGTCTAACCACTCAGGTCAGACTAAAAGAGGCACTGTGGGTCAAAACCATCATCAGGAAAATCATTAGCTTGAAGCCCTGTGCTCAGCACTGCTCAGGCCACTCCTTGACTGCTGTGTCCAGTTCTGGGCTCCTCCATTCAAGAGAGATGTTGAGGTGCTGGAAGGTGTCCAGAGAAGGGCAGCAAGGCTGGGGAGGGGCCTGGAGCACAGCCCTGTGAGGAGAGGCTGAGGGAATTGGGGGTGTGCAGCCTGCAGAAGAGGAGGCTCGGGGCAGAACTCATTGCTGTCTACAACTCCCTGAAGGGAGGCTGTAGCCAGGTGGGGTTGGGCTCTGCTGCCAGGCAAGCAGCAACAGAACAAGGGGACACAGCATCAAGCTGTGCCAGGGCAGGTCTAGTCTGGATGTTAGGAGGAAGTTGTTGTCAGAGAGAGTGATTGGCATTGGAATGGGCTGCCCAGGGAGGTGGTGGAGTCGCTGTGCCTGGAGGTGTTGAATCCAAGCCTGGCTGAGGCACTTAGTGCCATGGTCTGGTTGCTTGTCTAGGGCTGGGTGCTAGGTTGGACTGGCTGAGCTTGGAGGTCTCTTCCAATCTGCTTGATTCTGTGATTCTAAGACAACCTTGAAGGCTTGTACCAGATTCCACACTACCTCTAGCAAGCCATACTCACTTCCCAGCCAATGTTAGAAGCCTGCCCCCTGCTTTCATTCATTTTGGGAAGCAGCTGAGCATGAACTCATGGAAGAGACTCTGCCTGTTAAGCTCAGTAGGAGGAAAAAGAGCATCTCACATGAATGCAGCAAGGCTGTCTCCTACACACACCCAAGGAGCCTGCCTATGCTCCCTAACAGCAAACCTTGTTGTTTATTGCAAGGTGGAACTGCAGCCTTCTTCTGTCCTAAGCCAGGACAAAAAAGGCTGCAAGACTGAGTTGATTGCTCTGTCTGGTGGCTTCTCATTTGGCTTTAATCCCCTCCAATATACATGCCATATTTCAAATGCTCTTGCAGAGATGGGGCTCTTCTGAAGACCTGACACTTTTATAGCCCAGGCAAGCCATCCATTTCTCTTTAATTTAGTTCTTGACACGAATAAATATTATGCACTGGGATTTACATATGGCTAGACTGGGAAATGTTTTCAGCCCTGCATGCTGAGGGCTGCATCTGTACTGCAGTCCCTGCTCCAGCCACTGCTAATGTCAAGCTATTCCTGCTGCCTCCACCCAGCCAGATGAGGTGCTGCTAGCAACACAGCTACACTGGTGCCAAGCTCTTTAGAGGCTGTAAGCTACCTGCCAGTGCGATTCAGACCTCCTCTTCTCCCACAGCCCCTAGGGAGTACCCTCCTGGAAGCATCATTGTGTGGGGTGCCAGGCAATGCCATGCCTGCATGGTCACAACTGTTTCTTTGCTTTGCCAGCTTCCCTGGGGACAAGAGGGGAACAGAGGGTGACCAACTCTTGAATCTTCCTGGGGACAACAGGGGAGTAGAGGGTGACCAACTCTTGAAACTTCCTGGGGACAACAGGGGAGCAGAGGGTGACCAACTGTTGAACACTTATTTCTTACTTAGACACTGACTGTTTTTACCTTGGCATGAATTAATGTACCAAATCAGCACCTGGGGAGGCACAGCCACAGGCTCCCCTGTGAAGTCACTCTACTGCCTGGCATGGGCTGTGCCTGGCAGAGGAAATGTCACAGCATGGTTCAAGCCTGGAGAGAACAAGTATCATGATAGGACAGAGTACTGCATCCAGTTCTGGATGAACCACCTCCCTGGGCAGCCCATTCCAATGCCAATCACTCTCTCTGACAACAACTTCCTCATAACATCCAGCCTGAACCTCCCCTGGCACAGCTTGAGGCTGTGTCCCCTTCTTCTGTCCCTGGTTGCCTGGCAGAAGAGCCCAACCCCACCTGGCTACAGCCTCCCTTCAGGTAGCTGTAGACAGCAATGAGGTCTGCCCTGAGCCTCCTCTTCTGCAGGCTGCACACCCCCAGCTCCCTCAGCCTCTCCTCACAGGACTCTGCTCCAGGCCCCTCCCCAGCTTTGTTGCCCTCTCTGAACAGACTCCAGTACCTCGACATCTCTCTTGAATCAAGTTGCTCAGAGCTGAGGGACTGCATCACTGACCTCCAGAAGTTCCTTCCAGCCTCCATCATCCTGTGAGAGCTATGACTAAGGAGGATGGCAAAATGTCAAACACTCCAGCACTGAGCAGCAAGAGATTCCTCCTTCCAATCAAATCCCCATTCCCTCACAGCACCAGAGGCCAGGACTGGCTGAGCGATGCTGGCACACGCTGGGAATGCCATGGGAAACTGTTACAAGCAGAGTATTTGCAAGCTGATGCTGTGTCTGGGACTCATGCAAAGGCCTGTAAGGCTCCAGCTAATGACAGCAATAATGTCTCTGACTGTGAGCTCAGCTGCACCGTTCTGCCTGTGTTTGACCACCACACCAGTACCTGAAGATGCTTGCTCTCCTACTGGATAAACACTAACAACAGCCTCCCCCCTGCTCATCTGATCCAGTGACAGGCCCACGGGGGAAAGAGGATTGCTGACCCCTCTTCTGAGACACATTAAGCCACTGGCTGGACTTCCATGAGCAGATTAAGGGAAATTACTGCCTAGCCCTCTGTTCTAAAAGCAAAATACACCTTGCTGGCTACAAAGGCTCAAAACTCTTGAGAGAGAAGTCAAACCTTGTGCTCACAGGCTCACAGGATGTCAGGGGTTGGAAGGGACCCAAGGAGATCATCCAGTCCAACCCCTCTGCCACAGCAGGACAATGCTATCTAACACAGGAACACATCCAGACAGGCCTTGAAAGGCTCCAGAGAAGGAGACGCCAAAACCTCTCTGGGGAACCTCCTGGGATCTTGAACTAGGAGGCCAATACAGAGCAGCAAAAAGATGCCAAATATTTCAGAGAGGCCAAGTCATTAAAAATCCATATGGCAGACAGTGGCTTTTAGACCACGTCTGTGAGGCACTGGTGGCCTGCAGAATGTCCCTGCATGGTTGCCAGACCTGCTGCTGTCACCATGGCCAAGCATCTGCTACTTTTTACTTGGTCTTCCCGCTCCCAGCCAAGATTCATGGAGTTCCCCAAACTGGTTTTGACCAGCTGGGCTAAAAGAGAGCCTGAGCCTGTCACAGGATGTCAGGAGTTGAAAGGGACCCAAAGAGATCATCCAGTCCAACCCCCTGCCAGAGCAGGACAATGCTATCTAAGACAGATCTCAGAGGAACACATCCAGACAGGCCTTGAAAGGCTCCAGAGGAGGAGACTCCACAACCTCTCTGGGCAGCCTGTGCAGTGCTCTTGGACCCTTACAGGAAAGAAGTTCCCCCTTGTGTTGAGCTGGAACCTCCTGTGCTTCAGCTTCCATCCACTGCTGCTTGTCCTGTGCCAGGGAGCAGTGAGCAGAGCCTGTCCCCCCCTCCTGGCTCCTAGCCCTCAGGTGTTTATATACATTGCTTAAATCCCCTCTCAGTATTCTCTTCTCCAGACTAAGCAGCCCCAGGTGCCTCAGCCTCTCCTCAGCCATGCCCTCCAGTCCCCTCATCATCCTCGTAGCCCTCGACTCTCTCCAGCAGATCCCTGTCTCTCTTCAACTGGGGAGCTCAACACTGAACACAGTACTCAAGATGAGGTCTCAGCAGGGCAGAGTAGAGGGGCAGGAGAACCTCCCTTGATCTGCTGGACACACTCTCCCTAATACACCCCAGGATCCCATTGGCCCTCCTGGCCACCAGGGCACATTGCTGTGCCATGGATGTTCTCCACCAGCACCCCCAGGTCCCTCTCCACAGGGCTGCTCTCCAGCAGTCACCTCACGGCCTGTACTGGTGCAGTTTATTATTCCTCCCCAGGTGCAGGACTCTGCACTTGTCCTTGTTGAACCTTATCTGGGTCCTCCGTGCCCAGCTCTGTCTGCCCAGGTCTCTCTGGATGGCAGCACAGCCTGCAGCTGGATCAGCCAAGCCTCCCAGCTGGGGGTCAGCAGCAAACCTGCTGAGCAGACTGTCTGTCTGTGCCCTCATCAATGTCACTAATGAAGATGTTGAACAGGACTGGCCCCAGCACTGATCCCTGGGGCACATCACTGGTCACAGCTCTCCAGCTGGACCTGGCACCATTCATCACCACCCTCTGAATTCCATCTTTGTAACCTGTGTGTCTGTACCCAGCTCTGCTGTGGCTCCTTTCAATGGCCGATTTGGGAGCCACCAAAAATGCCAGGCAGGTGACTGCAAACCATGCAAGAAGCACTGCAAGTCGCCTGCCAGAGGGTCTGTAAAGAGAGTAAGCAAAGAGTACCAGCGCCAGGCTGGGCTGGGAGCTGTTACCAGGCAGCTGTGCACACTGCTCTAAGAAGATTTTTCACCCCATGCTCTTCCTGTTGTGCTCATTAATAGATCCTTTTTGGACAGTTGGTGTTGTAATCACCTCAGGGAAGGAACAAGGTCAAAACCTGAGGGGCTGGAAAAGGACAGGAGGGTGATGGGGAAGCTAAAAAATGTCAAGAGGATGAGCCCAAGGAAATCCCCAGCTAACATCCTAGTGGGTGAGGTTCAAAAGCAAAAAGAGGAGCATTCCCAGACCCCCTTCACTTTGGGATCACTTGGAAGCACTTCCTTACAAAGCTGTCTTGAATAGATGCATCTCTGATAAAACAAACAGCTGACCTGAAATCCTGTAAGGACAAGGGCTCATAGGACTCTTTAATTCAGGGCCAGAAAATCCACACGGGCAGCCTACATCCATCCAGGCTCAGGGAGTGCCTTCCAGCCCTCCTGTGATGGTTTGGGCCTTACCTGCCCCCCAGCTCTCATGAAATCATAGAATCAACCAGGTTAGAAGAGACCTCCAAGCTCAGTCAGCCCAACCTAGCATCCAGCCCTGTCCAATCACCCAGACCATGGCACTAACTGCCTCATCCAGACTTTGCTTCAACACCTCCAGGGATGGCGACTCCACCACCTCCCTGGGCAGCTCAATTCCAATCACCCAGACTAGACTCAGCTGAGCTGGATAATAAGGAATGAAGCTTTATCTTTACAGCTTAGCACACTATATAAGCAGGTAGTTTCAATCCATACAGCTATAGGTAGAAATAGACAAGGTAAAGGTAATACGGAAACACAGCAGCCCTCCCAGAAACCAGAGTTCCCAGCAGGGGCTCCCAACCACCCTTCCACCTTCTCCCACCCCTCTACCTTACCCCAGACTTTGCCTTATGTGCAAGGTGATTCTGGAGGGTCGGCCAGGGGGGCTAGGAGGCAGAAGTATTAGTTGCACAGACAGCAGGTTAGGCAGGAAAGTGCAGGCAGCCAGAGCCAGACAGCAACTGTGATCTCTCTTTGTGTTCTTGTTCTTATCCATCTTAGCAAGCCTGTGAGTGCAGCAGGCATCAGCATCGTTGCCTGTTCACAGCCTAGCTCCTAATTCTTCTCAGTGTGGCTGAGTCTAGCCTGGGTGATTTCTCTAGTGGGGGGAGTGGAGTAACACCCAAACCATCACAGTGACTAAGGTTTGTCACGTGTGGGTTACTACCACTCCCACCCTCCCTGTGGGCTCCGATTGCAGAGGGCTCTGGGTGCAGCACAGAGTTTTGTCTTGGTAGGGTTTAGTGGTTTTCCTTCTGAGGTGAGCACTGCTGTGTGACCCTGTCAGCAACAGAAGGTAGCCTACATTTTAAGAGGGAGGGGATGATGTCTGGGGAGGGCCCTTGCTCCCCCGAGAAGCCATTTTACTGCCTGGCATGGGCTGTGCCTCGCAAAGGAAATGTCATGTTTTTAAGCCCGACAAGAATGAAGCACAAGCATTGTGATAAGATAGAGTACTGCATCCAGATCTGGAGCTCCCATTCCAAGAGGGATGTGGAGATGCTGGAGTGTGTCCAGAGCAGGGCCAGGAGGATGCTCAGAGGGCTGCAGCAGCTCTGCTGTGAGCACAGACTGAAAGAGTTGGGGCTGTTGAGTCTGCAGAAGAGGAGGCTCCCAGATGACCTTCTTGTGGCCTTCCAGCATCTGAAGGGGGCCTCCAAAAAGGCTGGGGAGGGACTTTTTAGGCTGTCAGGGAGTGCCAGGACTGGGAGAATGGAGCAAAGCTGGAGGTGGGGAGAGTCAGCCTGGAGGTGAGGAGGAAGTTGTTGAACATGAGAGTGGAGAGGGCCTGGCATGGGTTGCCCAGGGAGGTGGTTGAGGCCCCATGGCTGGAGGTGTTTAAGGCCAGGCTGGCTGAGGCTGTGGGCAGCCTGCTCTAGGGTAGGGTGTCCCTGGGCATGGCAGGGGGGTTGGAACTGGCTGCTCCTTGTGGTCCCTTCCAACCCTGGCTGATTCAGTGATGCTGTGATCTCTGAGAAGCTGTATCTGGCCAGTGAACGAATGGAATTTTTTGAGCTTCTCAGTCAATGCTCCTGGGGATAAAATGTTATTACAGCACACTGAAAAAAAACCCTCTCTGAACTTGCTGCTAGCATCTGAGCTGAATCCCACTTCTGAGATTTCAAAGGAGCTTCTCTATCTTTTTAACTCTCCCCAGCTCTTTGCATGTCCACACCTGGCTAGAGAAAAAGCTAAGCAGAATAATGCTGTTTTCACAGTGTGTAGATCATGTTCAGCATCCTCCTGGCAATGCTGGGCCTCTTGAAGTGAAGTTCCAGCCCCAGCCTCTCTGGAGAGGTCTGAGCTTTTTTAAACACTCCAATGCTGGCTACACCTTTAATCACATCCTTTGAGATGAACTTGAGGGCTCAGTGCCTCTATTCTGCAGCCAGGAGCACATCCCAGGCCTGTATGCTGCACTGACCTCAGCCACAACCAGTGGTTCTTTTCAAACCCAGCAGCACTACCCAGTAAGGACCAAGTCCTTCTGCATGTGCTCTGCATGGTACCAGCCAGCCCTGCAGAAATGAGACCTCCACTACACTTTGATCATGAGCATCACTGGTTTTGTAAGGACGATCTTTTGGAGAGAGAGTGGGATGAGCTCTGGTCCAGTTGACTGGACAGGGCTGGGTGCTAGGTTGCACTGGATGAGCCTGGATGTTTCTTCCCACCTGGCTGATTCTATGATACTATGATCACCAGTGATGGTGTTGTGGCTTTTTGCCTTCCTCTCTTGACACCTCCCATGAGGTCTGGATGACTCTCAAAGTAGTTAGTCCCTAGGACTGACATGTGTGGTTTCATCTGCTCTTCAGGCTGGCAACTGGATAATGTCCTTCGAGGGAGGCAGTTGAGACCCCATCCCTGGAGGTGTTTAAGGCCAGGCTGGATGAGGCTGTGGGCAGCCTGCTCTAGGGTAGGGTGTCCCTGCCCATGGCGGGGGGGTTGGAACTGGCTGATCTTTATGGCCCCTTCCAACCCTGACTGATTCTGTGATTCCATGAGTCCTTCACTAGCCAGACATCTGCTCACCATCAGAGATGCTACCAGGGAAACATACTCCTTTGTATCTTCCACAGGAGGTGTTGAGAGCCTCATAACACCGATTCAAGGAAATATTCACAACAGAGCTACACATACTACTCCCAAGTAGTCTGTACTCATTCTTACTTTTTCCACACAAGAAATTGTACTGGTTTAGCTAAAATGGGGCTAAAATCTGGTGCAAACCAGACTGGAGACACTAAGCAGATCTCCAACTTTCTGATCTAAAAACACAGCACGAGTCAAAAAAATGTCCTTTGAGGTACAAACAAGCTACAAGGCTACATCCAGATCTGCAAAGTGCAACCACCTGTTCAAGGACTATCTGTCCTAGTCCTGATTGTGGTTCACCCTTCTCAACAGCAGCACACTGGGATCAGGATTTGTGCAAATGGCTACACAAAACCTAACATTAAAATATTGCCACCAGTGCTTAAAGACCCTGATTACACTTCTGAAATACCTCCTGGTCTCAGAATTTGACTCTACATATCATAGAATCAGCCAGGTTAGAAGAGACCTCCAAGCTCAGCCAGTCCAACCTAGCACCCAGCCCTACACAATCAACCAGACCATGGCACTAAGTGCCCCAGCCAGGCTTGGCTTCAACACCTCCAGGCACAGCGACTCCACCACCTCCCTGGGCAGCCCATTCCAATGCCAATCACTCTCTCTGACAACAATTTCCTCCTAACATCCAGCCTGAACCTCCCCTGGCACAGCTTGAGACTGTGTCCCCTTGTTCTGTTGCTGGTTGCCTGGCAGAAGAGACCAACCCCACCTGGCTACAGCCTCCCTTTAGGTAGCTGCAGACAACAATGAGCTTTGCCCCGAGCCTCCTCTTCTGCAGGCTGCACACCCCCAGCTCCCTCAGCCTCTCCTCACAGGGCTGTGCTCCAGGCCCCTCCCCAGCCTTGCTGCCCTTCTCTGGACACCTTCCAGCACCTCAGCATCTCTCTTGAATGGAGGAGCCCAGAACTGGACACAGCACTCCAGGGGTGGCCTGAGCAGTGCTGAGCACAGGGGCACAAGAACCTCCCTTGTCCTGCTGCCCTCATTGCTCCTGAGCCAGCCCAGGATGCCATTGGCTCTGCTGCCCACCTGGGCACATTGCTGCCTCATCTTCAGCTCCTCTCTACCAGCACCCCCAGGTCCCTCTCTGCCTAGCTGCTCTCAGCCACTCTGGTCCCAGCCCTCAGCACTGCTTGGGGTTGTTGTGGCCAAAATAACATCCACTCTCTGCTGTAAATTCACTCTGAAATCAAATCTGTCAGTGGGCAAGCAGTTAAATTTGATCTTGTGACTCTCTCCAGCATTTGCTACTCTGCTAACACGTTACATTCTGGACAACATATTAAGCTGTGATATAACATCAGGGTCACACAGCTATGAGTAAGAAGCAATATGAGAGTCCACAAGTATCTTGATCCTTTGCTGCTGCCTGTGCTTTGAGATACTAATATTCTGCAAGGGCAGAAAGCTGATACGGATCTCTGCTCAGGAGCCTGAGCCGTGGTGTGATAACTGGATGCCAAAGGTTAGTTTAGCTCCAGCTCAGAGGTGACTGCTGAGAAATCACCCAGAAAACTCTGACCCAGAGGGCTGAGATGGCAAAGAGAAAGAGAGTTGTACCTGATGTTCAAGCACATGCACCCCAGGAGGCTGCATGTACGAGCCCTTGGCAGCTCATACAAAGCAGTCACCTACGCACGGTTCTACTCATCCCTGCGGTGCAGGCTGCCAGATAAGAGGCAGTGCTTCCTACAGTACAAATGATAGGTGTGGAGATACAGGCAGCACTGCACGCCAGCAGAGTGTACCAACACTGATACCTACATGCTCAAACAACACCCTCACCAGCAGGCATGGGATCTCCTGCCTGCCCACACGCTTTCCTCCAGAGGAGGATGTGCCAGTGTGCCAGCCTGCGGTACCTCTGGCAGCAGCATCCCTCACTGGCGAGTGAAGGATGGGGATCAGCCTGGAGCAGGGGGTGTGCACTAGGCAAAGCATCTTTTCTTCTCAGGGGTGAACTCAGTGCTGTCTACAACTACCTGAAGGGAGGTTGTAGCCAGGTGGGGTTGGGCTCTGCTGCCAGGCAAACAGCAACAGAGCAAGCAGACACAGTCTCAAGCTGTGCCAGGGGAGGTCTAGGCTGGATGTGAGGAGGAAGCTGTTGTCAGAGAGAGTGATTGGCATTGGAATGGGCTGCCCAGGGAGGTGGTGGAGTTGCTGTCCCTGGAGGTGTTGAAGCCAAGGCTGGGGCACTTAGTGCCATGGTCTGGTTGACTGGCCAGGGCTGGGTGCTAGGTTGGACTGGCTGAGCTTGGAGGTCTCTTCCAACCTGCTTGATCCTACAATTCTCCTATTTTCTGCCCAGGAGGCCAGAATGAAAAGGAAAGGAAGGGAAGGGAGCAAGAGGCAGTAGGGAGAGCTGCTCAGGAACAGACAGCACTGAACAGACAGCACTCATGCAGACTCTGCCTCCCTCATGCTGCTATTTCTTCAGGACTTCTCTCTGAATGGCCTATTCTAAGCCACCCAGAGAGCAGGGCACTCTCAGAGACAGCCATGGCACATTTGCCAGATGCAAAGCCAATCCTACATGAAACTCAGAGACTGTACAGCTCATGCTTTCATTCCTTACTTTAGAGCAAGGACACTCAAATCTGGATAGAGAGCAGTCAGAAATGCAGGGCTGCTGGTCTATGGGCTGCATGTTGGCCCAGCATGTGACAACGTCAGGTTCCTGCAGAGAAAAGCAACCTTGGCTTGTGCACTACTGCACACTGCAGCTGCTGGGGATCAGCCAGGCAGGGACACCCTACCCTAGAGCAGGCTGCCCACAGCCTCAGCCAGCCTGGCCTTGAACACCTCCAGCCATGGGGCCTCAACCACCTCCCTGGGAAACCCATTCCAGCCTCTCACCACTCTCATCCTCAACAACTTCCTCCTCACAGCCAGCCTGAATCTCCCCACCTCCACCTTTGCTCCATTCTCCCCAGTCCTGGCACTCCCTGACAGCCTCAAAAGTTCCTTCCCAGCTTTTTTTGGAGGCCCCTTCAGATCCTGGAAGGCCACAAGAAGGTCACCTGGGAGCCTCCTCTTCTGCAGACTCAACAGCCCCAACTCTTTCAGTCTGTGCTCACAGCAGAGCTGCTGCAGCCCTCTGAGCATCCTCCTGGCCCTGCTCTGGACACTCTCCAGCATCTCCACATCCCTCTTGGAATGGGGGCTCCAGAACTGGATGCAGCACTCCAGGTGGGGTCTCAGCAGAGCACAGCAGAGGGGGAGAATCACCTCCCTGGCCCTGCTGGCCACACTTCTCCTGATGCAGCCCAGGCTCTGCTTGGCTTTCTGGGCTGCAAGTGCACACTGCTGGCTCCTGTTGAGCTTCTCCTCCACCTGCACCCCCAAGTCCCTGTCCTCAGGGCTGCTCTCCAGACACTCACTGCCCAGCCTGCATTTGTGCTTGGCATTGCCTCGATCCAGATGCATGACCTTGAACTTGCTCTTGTTGAACCTCCTGAGGTTGGCTTGTGCCCACCTCTGCAGCCTGTCCAGGTCCCTCTGGATGGATCCCTGCCCTCCAGCCTGGCTGCTGCACCACACAGCTTGGTGTGCTCAGCAGACTTGCTGAGGCTGCACTCAGTGCCTCTGTCCATGGCACCCACAAAGATGCTGAACAAGACTGGTCCCAGCACTGATCCCTGAGGGACTCCACTTGTCCCTGGCCTGCACTTGACCATGGATCCATTGACAGCCACTCTTTGGGTGCAGCCATCAAGGCAGTTCTTTATCCATCCAGTGTTCCACTCATCAAACCCATGTGTCACCAGCTTGGAGACCAGGATGTGGTGTGGGACAGTGTCAAAGGCATTGCTCAGCTCCAAGTAAATGCCATCAGTTTCTCACCCCTCATCTGTTCATGATGTGGCCTGTTCCTAGAAGGCCACCAGGTCTGTCAGGCAGGGTTTGCCCTTGGTGCAGCCGTGCTGAATGCACTGTGACGCCCAGTGCTGGAGTGAGCAAGCCCAAGAGGTCGATAAGGCATCCCAAGGTGCCTTCAGGAAAGGAGGACACTTACAAAACATAACTGCGTGGAAGATGAGCTGTGCTGCACCTCACCACGCTGCTGCCTGCTCCCACCCAGGTAAACAAAGAAGCCAAGAGTGCCCAGCCATTTCATTCCATTAATTCAAGTGACTGGCATTTATACAGCACCAAAGCACTTTGCAAATCTTAATTAAGCTTCACAGCAGCCCTGCAAGGTGAAACGTGTTCCCATTTACAAACAGCACAAAATGAGACACAGGGAAGTAAGCAAACTGCCAGCATGCTCAGGAGCTCAGTGGAAAAGCACATGGAATAACTCAAGAGCCTCCCACCTCTCCATCCCCTTCCCTAGCTGTTGCTCCCTGCCCATGCACTACCCTACACCACTGGCACCTCTAGGTCAAGCAGCCACAGGTGGGTGGGAGTAACACCAGCAGACAAAGATGAAATGCTCTTGCATGGCCAAAAGGTGCCTCAGAGATCTTGCAAAAATGGATTCTTTTTCATATATTGGAACAGGAGGAGAAACTACAGCCAAGGCTCCAGCACGCCTCCGAGGTCCATCTCACTGCCCAGGGCCAAAGGCTTTTATTGCGCTGGTGCGGGAGAGGACTAACAGTGGGTGTCTGAGCATGGAGCTCTCCTTCCTGAGTGATGTCCCCTGCAGATGGGGGAGAAGCAAGGAGACCCTGTTCTCACCAGCTTGCCTGTTCAGTGCCCAGAGCAGCCCCCACACATGCTCCTCCTGTGTGGCTCACACCAGAGTCAGAGGCTAACTGCAGTGGCTCTGCCAGGGCACCACAGACACCTCTTGCTGTCAGCATAGAGGAACAGACAGCAAGGGGGTGGCTGAGTTGCAGAGGGATATAGAATCAACCAGGTTGGAAGAGACCTCCAAGCTCAGCCAGTCCAACCTAGCACCCAGCCCTAGCCAATCAACCAGAACATGGCACTGAGTGCCCCAGCCAGGCTTGGCTTCAACACCTCCAGGCACAGCAACTCCACCACATCCCTGGGCAGCCCATTCCAATGCCAATCACTCTCTCTGACAACAACTTCCTCCTAACATCCAGCTGAGACCTGCCCTGGCACAGCTTGACACTCTGTCCCCTTCTTCTGTTGCTGGGTGCCTGGCAGAAGAGCCCAACCCCACCTGGCTACAGCCTCCCTTCAGGGAGCTGCAGACAGCAGTGAGGTCTGCCCTGAGCCTCCTCTTCTGCAGGCTGCACACCCCCAGCTCCCTCAGCCTCTCCTCACAGGGCTCTGCTCCAGGCCCCTCCCCAGCCTTGCTGCCCTTCTCTGGACACCTTCCAGCACCTCGACATCTCTCTTGAACTGAGGAGCCCAGAACTGGAGACAGGACATATGTGGAAGGGGGAAGTGCAAGACTTGAAACGGCCGTGGGGGAGAGCCTGACTGGTGTCAGAGGACGAGAAGAGGGCAAGGGGCAGCTTGATGCTCCCCGGGCACGGCAGGGATCCGTTCCTGTCTCTCTGCAAGTGGGACCTTGTTCTGCACGAGCAGTGCTGTGGAAGGGAAGGCCTGCCCCAGGGAAGGGAGCCTGACAGAGACTTTGCACAAATAATTGAATTATTTTTAGATGCTCAACACATCCACTCCCAAGACAGCTACCCACGCAGAGATGAGCAGATCTCGCAGCCTCCTGCTAATCCACTGAAACAGCTAATCTCCTTAACCCTTGGAGCTCGTGCGCAGTGCCAGCCGCAGGAGTCCCTTTCAAAAGGCACTGCACCTCCTTGTTTGTGCCCTAGATCCTGTGCCCAAAGGCAGGAGACCTGCAGCAGGGCTTTTCTGGGGGAGAGTTTCTGGGCTGTTTTCTGTTTTGCTGAAGGGAAAGGCAGGTCCACATAGGGATGCCCTCAAAAAGGGAGCAGGATCGACCAAGTAGAGAAATGCAGAGCAGAAAGACCTTTCCTTCCTTCCCCCATCGCTGTTTCTTGTGGCTTGACATACGCACAGGCATGAATCATCCCTGCCAAAGCAAAACAGGGGCAGCAGCAGCCATCCCAAAAGCATGATAGCAGGGTTGAGGGAGGAGAGGTTATTGTCCAAGTGTCTGTAAGAGCCCCAGGCTTAAAAGCCAAAGGCTTGTTTTGGCTGAGCATAGAAAAGAAACCCCTGCAGCCACCTTCTGTTCATCTCTGACTTTTCATTAAGCTCGCCAGGGCAATTGGAAGCATCCTGTTTTGACAGACAGCTCCATCTCACTGCCCCTGTGTGCACCCTTTCTGCTCACTTCTGTCCTCACTCTTCACCAGAGCATAGGGCAGGACCCTTCACAACAGAGGGGGTAGGCTCTGATTCCCTCACTCTTCTGAGGCTGAGGGAGCTGGGGGTGTGCAGCCTGCAGAAGAGGAGGCTCAGGGCAGAGCTCATTGCTGTCTGCAGATCCCTGAAGGGAGGCTGTAGCCAGGTGGGGTTGGGCTCTTCCGCCAGGCAAGCAGCAACAGAAGAAGGGGACAGAGTCTCAAGTTGTGTCAGTGGAGGTCTAGGCTGGATGTTAGGAGGAAGTTGTTGTCAGAGAGAGTGATTGGCATTGGAATGGGCTGCCCAGGGAGGTGGTGGAGTCGCCGTGCCTGGAGGTGTTGAAGCCAAGCCTGGCTGGGGCACTTAGTGCCATGGCCTGGTTGACTGGATAGGGCTGGGTGCTAGGTTGGACTGGCTGAGCTTGGAGGTCTCTTCCAACCTGTCTGATTCTATGATTCTGTCTAAAATGCATGCTTGAAACAGCAGTGAAATCTCATCACTTAAAGGAAACCTGTGAGATAAAGAGCATATGGGGAGGAATCCCTGCATCCCTGCATACAGACACTCACATGCAGCTCAGGGGAGATTGGGGCTGCATCTTGGGTTTCTTCTCTCCACATAGCCAGGCATAGAGACAGCACTCTGATGTTTCAAGAAATAGCCCAGCAGATAGGAGGTTGGTTGCATTTCAACCAGCAAACCTGCAAAATTCCTGGGACTGGGATAAAAAGGATCACACAACACATCTGCAGTGGCAAACATCACTAGAAGGGATGCAGGAATTGGCCAGCTGTGGATGCTGGTATGGCTGCCTCAGTTCTGCTTCTAAATGCTTTGGGAAAAGCTCTCAATGGCTGCAGAACAGACAGAGTCCTGCTCTTCTAAAACCCTTATTGCATAATACTCCCACAGAATCACACACCTGAATTTCTAGCACAGTCAGGCTGGAAAGGCACAGGGAGAAAGATTTCTGCCTCTCAGGAAACGCACAGAACCAGGCTCTGAGTTAAACAGCATGCCTGTGATGGGGGCACCTTTGCCCCCTCCCCCCACACTACTGGAATTCACCAGACTAGGATGGGTTAGCAACTTTCCCTCCTCCCCCCATTACTGTAATTTAAAATCACAGAATCAGTCAGGGTTGGAAGGGACCACAAGGATCAGCCAGTTCCAACTCCCCTGCCACACCCAGGGACACCCTACCCTAGAGCAGGCTGCCCACAGCCTCAGCCAGCCTGGCCTTAACCACCTCCCTGAGCAACCCAGTCCAGGCTGGATGTTAGGAGGAAGTTATTGGCAGAGAGTGATTGGCATTGGAATGGGCTGCCCAGGGAGGTGGTGGAGTCCCTGTGCCTGGAGGTGTTGAAGCTAAGCCTGGCTGGGGCACTTAGTGCCATGGTCTGGTTGCTTGGATAGGGCTGGGTGCAGGACTGGCTGAGCTTGGAGGTCTCTTCCAACTTGGCTGACTCTACGATGGTTCTCTGATGGTCATACCTCCCACCAGCAACAAAGCCCAAATCAATGTTAGATTAACATTAATATTTAAAGTAAGTTATTCTGTTCCATGCCTCTCTGTTTGTGAGGAGATCAGGGGAAGCTCTCTGAGGATTTCCAGTCAGCTTCCCTGCCAGAGCATCTGCTAGATGAGAACTGATACTTTCCAGCATTTGATCTTGTTCAGTGCTGCAGCATCTGAACCTGGCTGAGATGCATGGTTTCTTCAAAGTCGTCCTTGCCTGGGACTTCTGAGTGGGGAACATAGCTCAATTATAGTTAAAACCTACAGGCTTTGGAGCAAGGAAAAGATCTTCTTTTCCTGTTTGTCCTTTCCAGCAGCTCACCCTCTCTGGGAGTGTCCCAGTGTGGGTACTGCTCTCCTAGCTCACTGCTCCCCACTCCGCCGCCCAACGTGATGTGACAAGAGCAAAACCTCCCTCCTTGCTGCCCCGCTCTGCACAGGGCTGCTCTCCAGGTACCTGAGCTTCTTCTCACACCTCCCAGTGACCAGGGCACTGCTGATACCTTGCTCTACCTTGCCTGCAGCCAAAGGAAATGACAATGTAGAAGCTGTGACTCACAGGGAGAGCAAAATGTGATGCTGTCTGCATCCCGCTGCTTCTCCAGCCTTGAAGCATGGCTGGCATCACTGGGGACCAAGGCACCAGACATTTCCCTGCCAGACCTTGCCCCTCTTACAATCAGGTGTCTCCCCTGTGAGACTCCAGGGTTTCCCCCCTGGAAGCACTTACCCCTCATAACGAGGGGGGAATCATGCTGGTGCACACCAGCCACACTGGAAAAGACTCTGGGGGTGGTCTGGCAAAGGGATGAATAATCCTAGGCAACAGGGACACTGGGCTGAAGGCACACAAACACCCCTTTACTGTAGCTGCTCAGCAGCAGCCCTACAAGTGAACCCCCTCTGCAGAGCGTAGCCCAAAGACAGCTTCACATCTCCCCCACACTGATCCTGCTAGCAGCTTAAAGAACCAGTGGAAGTTAGCCTCTTCCCAGGACGGATCCACTGCCAGTGATGAGTGAAGGTTCCCTGCCCAGCTCAGCTGGAGCCCCACACCCCAGGCACCACGGTGCAGGGCTTCCAGCAGCCCTGTTCCATCCCCAGAAGCCTGTGTGCAGCAGGGTGCCTGGCATGCAGCATCTGCACTGCAGTGTTTAGGCTGCAATCAGAACTGAAGCAATGGCCTCTGACTGGAGACACTGGGGGCTAGGTGGTCAGGCTGGGCTTAGCACTGCTGCACACTAAGCCTCTTCTCCTGCCCAGTGGACCAGCAGTCCGAGTGTCTGGCTCTACATAGGTGAGACCTGCAGGGACATCAGCCCAAGAGGCAAAATGCCCGCTCCTGATGGCCCAGGCAGCAGTACCCAGTGGCTGCTGGCACAGCACAGGAGGTAGCTGGGGAAGAGCCATGCAGGGTTTCAGCCACACTGCAACAGCCACCAATCTGAACTGCCATAAAGGCAGGACACAAGCCACCGCAGTGCCTGGCTGCCATGGAGAAGCAGCTCTCCATGAGAACTCCTTCCACTCACTGCCTGTCTCCCAAGCTGCTGCATGAGCCCAAGTGTCCAGAGAGGGAAGTGCAGGGCCCAGGGTTACCACCAGGCATGTTGGAGGCATTAACCAAACCCTTCTCATGTTGTATCGTAAATGCAGAGCCTCCTTCCACAACATGCAGCACTGCCAGCCAAATGCCTGCTAGCTTCACATTCCAACATCCAAAACTTCAACATGTGAAGTCATCAAACAGCACCAGGCCACTGAAAGATCAAAGCCAGAGAGGCAAAGATATGAAATGAGACAGAGGTCACCCTTAAAATACTGGAGGATAAAAACCTCAGGGAGGCTTTGGCTGAAAATCTTAATAGGATCAGCCTATGGGATCCACTTCCATCCAGAGGTCAGTGTCCACATATCTGCTAGCAAAGGAGTCAGCTGCACCAGGCTGGCTGCAGGGGAATGTGCCCTACTGCCTGTGAAGCCCACACCTTTGCCACTCCTCCACCTGCTCTTTCTCAGCAGGACCCAGGTAGCTGTTCCCAGCTCCTGGCTTTTCCTGCTCCACAGGCTGGCTGGAGGCCCAAACCTCCCAGCTGGCCCTTGTGTGGGGCACAGGTGAAATGTCACTCAGTGCAATGGCTACTAAGCAAGGGCCAACAAAGAAACTCCACTCTCACTTGCTTGGCTGCCTCCTCTCATCCAACCTCATTTCAGTCTGTGGAAATGAACCTGCAGAGATCATAGGACAAGGAGCAAAGGGTCTAAGTTGCAGCACCTCAACACAGGGGGGGAACTTCTTTACTCTAAGAGTCCCAGAGCACTGGCACAGGCTGCCCAGAGAGGCTGTGGAGTCTCCTTCTCTGGAGCCTTTGCAGGCCTGTC
Source organism: Pogoniulus pusillus (assembly GCF_015220805.1). Lineage (NCBI taxonomy): Eukaryota > Metazoa > Chordata > Aves > Piciformes > Lybiidae > Pogoniulus > Pogoniulus pusillus. The sequence goes on along the minus strand of NC_087264.1, from coordinate 24,245,542 downwards.
TGGATGTGTTCCTCTGTGATCTGTGCTAGATTGTGTGGTCCTGCTCTGGCAGGGGGGTTGGACTGGATGATCTCCTTGGGTCCCTTCCAACCACTAATATCCTGTGAGCCTGGGATCCTGTAATCTGTGATTTCATTTGTGCTCCTCAGCACTACCAACTCCAATAAAGCATTATTTGCATCACCAAGGGATGTAAATTTGCCCCAGAGATCCAAGGATCCACCCACAGAGCCCTCCCTTAAGGCAGACAGAAGAGAAGCAGAGCAAAGAAGACAGTGGCAGGGACGGCAGAGAATAACAGGGGGGATGCAGGAGGAGGAGAGCTGAGAAGAAGGTGAGCAAGAGGAACCTGCAGTGTTACCTAATGGATTCCTCAAGCAGAGCTGCAAAATGCCATCTTTCAGATCTCCCCCATTGACCTGGGCATATCTCCAGCCACTCTGTCCCACTGGGACCCTTGCTGCACTCACAGTGAAACATGAACAAAAGCACGGGGAGGTGGCCTGTGCCCTGCTGGAGTGTCACAGCTCATCACAGGATGGAGAAAAAGCACCCCAAGAGCTCTGACAGTGCAGCTCTGTGTGTCACATCACTGTCCAGTGAGGAAAGCAGGCACAGGGGAGGTTTCAGTACAAAAAACACTCGGTGTGAAAAAAGCCAAGTCTAGGGGAGGGGGAGGGAGCTCGAGGGGCCAGGAGAGGTATTTCAGAGGAATGAAAGGTTCAGTTTCAGGCTACCCAGGAGATTAAAATTAAAGAGATCATATCTGGCTGTACAGAATCAGAGAATCAGCCAGGTTGGAAGAGACCTCCAGGCTCAGCCAGTCCAACCTAGCACCCAGCCCTATCCAGTCAACCAGGCCATGGCACTAAGTGCCCCAGCCAGGCTTGGCTTCAACACCTCCAGGCACAGCAACTCCACCACCTCCCTGGGCAGCCCATTCCAATGCCAATCACTCTCTCTGACAACAACTTCCTCCTAACATCCAGCCTAGCCCTGCCTTGGCACAGCTTGAGACTCTGTCCCCTTCTTCTGTTGCTGGGTGCCTGGCAGCAGAGCCCAACCCCACCTGGCTACAACCTCCCTTCAGGCAGTTGTAGACAGCTTCCTAGCAACGACTGAAATTCCTTTTCCATCGCATTGTCCCACAGTGCTGATGGCCAAGGCTCCAGGCATGATCCCTGTGTTGTGGTTAATACCCTTCCAGAGGTGGGGCAGCACCCAGGTGTGGAGCAGCAGGTTTGGTTTAGTGTGCACAGCTGAACGGTGGCAGCACATTTTTGTGCCTCAAGCCTGACTTCTAAGGACAGAAGAGGCAGCCATGAGCTCAGGCTCACAGGGAGCCACGGATAGGTGCATCCCTCCATTGCACAACACAGCCAAAAGTGGAGGCATCCAAACCCAGCATTGCACAGACCATCTGGGACTGTTCCTCACCACTTGCAACTGGGAGAACACAGAGTTACAGATCCACTGCAAACATCTCTCTGCCTGCCTGCAGATGCCATCACCACAGCCACACCATGTTGCCTACTTTGGACTGCAGGCATTCACAACGTAAGAGCTCACCACAGCAACTGAGACAAGGTTCATGTTGCCAGGGCCTGGGTAATTCAGAGAGTTTCCACCAGGTCTGGAGGATTTTCATCTTGAAGATGCTGGTTCCCACACAGCCTTACTAGAAAGGCAGACTGGTAGCTGATGGGCAGCTTGGGGAGCTGGGGGTGTGCAGCCTGCGCAGAAGAGGAGGCTCAGGGCAGACCTCATTGCTCTCTACAACTGCCTGAAAGGAGGTTGCAGCCAGGTGGGGTTGGGCACTTAGTGCCATGGTCTGGTTGACTGGCTGGGACTGGGTGCTAGGCTGGGCTGGATGAGCTTAGAGGTCTCTTCCAACCTGATTGATGCTATGATTTGGGCTGCAGATCTTAGGAAAAAGAAACTCTTGGCTAAAATGACAGAGCGAGTGGTGACCTCCTGGAAGCATCGCATCAGTGCCAGGCAGGACACTTCAGGAGAGCTTTTTCTTTGGTCAGATTTACATCACTCCCAGATTGCTGAAGATCTGCAAAGACACACTGACCCAAGCCCTGGAGAAGTGGATGATGTGTCTGGCTCAGCTGCAGCACGGCTGTGAGCTCAGCTCGGTGCTGAAGGTGAGCTCCGCCTGATGCGGAGCTGCAGCCATCCCCTGGGGAGCAGGCTGGATTCCCAGTGGGGACTCAGTGCTCTGCCCACCTCCTGCTTCAGATTTACTGCTGCCTTTGGCAGTCGGTAAAAGCCTGCAATGCACTAGGCAGGAAACCTCCTCTCTTCCTCCCTCCCACCCTTCCAGCTAGAGAGATCTGGAAGATTTATTACAGCAATAAAAACAAAAGAGACAGAAAGATCCCGGGGAGTCTCCAAGGCAGGCAGTGCTTCAATAAAGCCCAAGCAGGCTCTTGGGGGGCTGCTCATCACCAGGAAAGACCACACCAAACAGCAGTAATTCCTCTGCTTGAGGAAAACCTCAGCCCACGCTCAGGTGATACCCCAGCAGGAGGGTAGGAGAAACAACTAACACAGGAGGGAGTTTTGGGCTCTGGGATATTTAAGCCCCTGAGTGGAAAAGCAACCAGATGGGAAGGGAGATGCTCAAGCAGGGGAGCCAAGAAGCCACTTCAACCTTCCTACTCCCATCACTGCATCTGTCTCACGTCCAGGCCACAATGATATCCATTACTCTGTCCTAAAATGTCATCCACTCCTCCCAAGGCATTTCACCCACAGCACAGCACTGCCCACACTCCCAGGACCGGGTGGCTTGGAGGGGCTAAAGAGATCTCCACTACTCTCAGCACCCAGACTGGATATACTTGGCCAGGCTGGCACCCATCAAGCTTCTCCCTGGATAGATGCCATGTGTGATGTAATACCACAGCAAAGGCTGCAATTCTGCATCTAAGGAGAAGGGAGAGAAACCCTTTAAGCCTGAGGGGGAAGAAAAGGGGCAAAAAAGGCAGGAAAGAGAAAATGTAGTCCTTCAGGAGGAGGGAGGGGTTTGTAGGGGAGATCCTGGAAGCTTTGGCCATCTTCTCCTCTACACAGCTTTACAGTTTAACCTCAAGCTGCTTCCTTGGCTTAGTTTTTATCTACAGGCCAGGCTGTTATAAGGAAGGTTATTCTTCCCTTGTACTCAGCACTGCTCAGGCCACACCTGGAGTGCTGTGCCCAGTTCTGGGCTCCTCCATTCCAGAGAGATGTTGAGGTGCTGGAAGGGGTCCAGAGAAGGGCAGCAAGGCTGGGGAGGGGCCTGGAGCAGAGTCCTGTGAGGAGAGGCTGAGGGAGCTGGGGGTGTGCAGCCTGCAGAAGAGGAGGCTCAGGGCAGACCTCATTGCTGTCTACAACTACCTGAAGGGAGGCTGTAGCCAGGTGGGGTTGGGCTCTTCTGTCAGGCAAGCAGCAACAGAACAAGGGGACAGAGTCTCAAGTTGTGCCAGGGGAGGTTCGGGCTGGATGTGAGCAGGAAGTTGTTGTCAGAGAGTGATTGGCATTGGAATGGGCTGCCCAGGGAGGTGGTGGAGTCGCCGTGGCTGGAGATGTTTAAGAAGAGGCTGGATGAGACACTCAGTGCCATGCTCTGGTTGATTGGACAGGCCAGGCCTGTGTGCTAGGTTGGTGTGGATAAGCTTGGAGGTTTCTTCCAACCTGGCTGATTCTAGGAGTCTATGTTAGATCTTACAGGATGCTTGAGGGGCCACTGAAGAGCAAATTTGCAGCTTTGACACTGCCATAAGGCAAGCTCCTACCCTGCCTGCAATAGAATCACAGAATGATTTAGGTTGGAAGGAACCTCAAAGCTCAGCCAGTTCCAATGCCCTGCCATAGGCAGGGGTACCTCCCACTAGAACAGGACACTTGAGGTCTCATCCAAAGTGACCTTGAACACCTCCAGGAAGGGAGCAGTCACAACCTCCCTGGGCAACCTGTGCCAGTCTCTCACCACCCTCACTGCAAAGATCTTCCTCCTAACATCCAGTTTCAATTTCCCCTCTGTTAGTTTAAACCCATTCCTCCTCCTCCTGCCATTACAAGACCTTGACAATAGTCCCTCCCCAGACCTCCTGGAGCCACCTTCAGATACTGGAAGGCCACTACAAGGTCTCCTCAAAGCCTTCTCTTCTACAGGCTGCAGAGCTCCAGCTCTCTCAGCCTGTCCTCAGAGCAGAGCTGCTGCAGCCCTCTCAGCATCCTTGTGGCATCCTGTAGACTGGCTCCAACAGGTCCATGTCCTTGTGCTGGGGGCTCCAGAACTGCACCCAGGACTGCAGGTGGGGTGTGAGGAGAGCAGAGCCAAGGGGCAGAATCCCCTCCCTTGCCCTGCTGCCCACACTGCTCTTGCTGCAGCCCAGCACAGGGTTGCTGTCTGGGCTGCACTCACACTGCAGGCTCCTGATGAGCTTTGCACCACCCCAGACCCTAAGGTCAGTAGGGTCCCTGCCTTGCTGCCTCCCAACCCCGTGAGGGTGGCTCAGTGGGAGGGCTGTGTGCTGGGACTGGGATGCTTTAGGAGTCCTTCCGCTGCTCGGGATTTTCACACCCACAGAAATAGATGCTCCCTAAGGCTAGCCACCAGTTAACCTGAAACTGCTTTCAGCTTGAGATTGGATTTCCACGCAGTAGGTCAGCACACAAGTCTTAGTTGAAAGCTGTAAGGTACCTCAAATCTCACCCCAGCCAGAGATGTGCATTCACACCTGTGCCTTCCGACAGCACAGGAACACATAACCAACCTGTACCTCCTGAATGGCTTCAGATGGAGTGGGTCTAAAGGCCTGCACTGGGGCTGTGTGGATCAGCACCCTATCCCACATCAGAGATCTCAAGATACAACAACACAGACTCACAGAACGTCTCAGATTGGCAAAGCTCTGCAAGCTCACCAAGTCCAGTCATTAGTTTCACACTGACAAGTCCCTGACTCAACCAAAGCCCTCAGCACAACATCTCATCACTGTGAATCTCTGTGGTTGGAAAGGAGCACCAGCATCAGCCAGGCCAACCTTCATCCCAGCAGCCTTCAGCACCACACCATAGCCTCAAGCACCACAGCCACTCTCCTTTAAACCCCTCCAGGGATGGTGACTCCACCACCTCCCTGGGCAGCCTGTGCCAGTGCCTGACCACCTGCTCAGGAAAGAACTTCCTCCAACAGCCAACCTAAACCTCCCCTGATGCAACTTAAGGCCATGTCCTCTTGTCCTAGCATTAGTAACTGGGGAGAAGAGACCAGCTGCAGCCTCACTACAGCCTCCTTTCAGGTGGCTCTAGAGGGCAATAAGGTCCCCTCTGAGCCTCCTCTTCTCTGGACTAAACACCCCCAGCTCCCTCAGCTGCTCCTCATACGTCATGTTTGCCAGACCTCTCCCCAGCCTCAGCACCCTTCTGACCTGCTCCAGCAGCTTCACTGCAGGACCACTGCATTTCCAAACAAAAGGCAGGGACAAGCAGGCCTTTGGAAAGCACAGCATGGGAATGCACTGACCCCTTCCAGCACTGATTTGCTTAGTACTGCTGACCAGAGAAAAGCAACTACCACCAGCAGGTAGAGAAGTGATCTTCAGTCCTCATGTTCAACAAGTCAATGTACCTGTGCTCAAAGCTTACTCTGCTCTTAAATAACTGTTTAATTCTTGTGCAAAGCTGTTCAGTTCACCCTTAAAAGGCAGGGATAGATGATTTAGGCCCCAGCATCCCAAAACCAAATCTCTGGTCCCCACGCAGAGGCAATAACTCAGCACAGCGATGCTGCCATCAGTCATGCTTCTCGCATCTCCTCCGTGCGCCTTCCCTGTCACTCCCTGGCAGCAGCAGATGGATGGTAGATGTTCCCCCCTGTGTCAGGTCTGGGGATGGGAAAGATAGGAAAGGAGTGACCTTGCAAACACTGCCAACAAGTCACACGTGTCTAGCTCCACGGTGGCTCATGGCCTCCTTCGTGACTGCCTGGCTCCGCTAATCAGATGCTTTAAATACTAGAGGGAGACATATTTAGCTCCCCAGAGGGTGGTTAGTGCTAGGAGGACTCTGCAATTAGAATCATAGAATCATAGAATCAACCAGGTTGGAAGAGACCTCCAAGATCAGCCAGTCCAACCTAGCACCCAGCCCTATCCAGTCAACCAGACCATGGCACTGAGTGCCCCATCCAGTCTTTTCTTGAAGACCCCCAGGGACGGTGCCTCCACCACCTCCCTGGGCAGCCCATTCCAATGCCAATCACTCTCTCTGTGAAGAACTTCTTCCTAATATCCAGCCTATACCTACCCTGGCACAACTTGAGACTGTGGCCCCTTGTTCTGTTGCTGGTTACCTGGGAGAAGAGGCCACCCCCCACCTGGCTACGATGCCCTTCAGGTAGTTGTAGACAGCAATAAGATCACCCCTGAGCCTCCTCTTCTCCAGGCTAAACAGGCCCAGCTCCCTCAGCCTCTCCTCATAGGATTTGTGCTCCAGGCCAATTTCCTTGTTGCTGGGCTTTGGGTCGAGCCCCCTCAACGGTTCCCACGTGAAACAGGCTCAACAGGCTCACTTCCCATGGCAAAACGTTACTGGGATTGTGGAGCTATTTATTTGTTTGTCTTGATCTGCCACTCCTGAACCCCCAGCCTGGGAGCTAAGAGGCAGACAAGGCTTTGCTGCTCTCCCCAGCAACGAGGGCCTTGCAGTGGCACAGGAAAGCCTGATGCTGACAGGTAGCCAGAAGGCCTCTGGATATCTGTTTTCCCACAGCTATCCTGTTTGTGGAAGACTGAGAATACCTCACCCCATCTCTGCCTGTGGGAACAGAGGTGATTCATGCCGAGAAACCAGGCCTGGGATAAAGTCACAGCTGAGAAATTGCAGGAGAAAGAAGAGAACAAGTATTTTTTTTAAGGTCTTACCCTTCATGCCCCCTGTGGCTCCACGCACAGCACAGCCAGGGAAGTACACCACACCATGCAGGCAATGTGGACAGCTTGCCAAGAGCCATCCAAGCCCACCTCTGGGAAAAGCTCAGCACTAGCCTGGGAAAGCCAACCACCAGGGCACGACTTTCTACTGCTCTTCCAGCACCAGCAACTTATGGGAAATGGAGGATCTCAGAGGCTGTGCCAACTCCAGCAGGCTGGATCAGGACCCATCTCTGCCAAGGGAATTCATACAGTGTTCTTCACAGGGCTTTGAGCTGCCACATTAGTCTCTGTTTACACTGTCATAGAATCAACCAGGTTGGAAGAGACCTCCAAGCTCATCCAGTCCAACCTAGCACCCAGCCCCAGCCAAGCCACTAGACCAGAGCTCATCCCACCCTCTTTCCAAAAAATCCTCCTTAGAAGACCAGCGATGGTCATGATGGAAACGTAGTGGTGCTTGAGGGGCCAGGAAAGATACTCCAGAGAGAAATGAAAGGTTCAGTTTCAGGCTACCTAGGAGATTAAAATGAAAGACACCATATCTGGCTGTACAGAATCAGAGAATCAGCCAGGTTGGAAGAGACCTCCAAGCTCAGCCAGTCCAACCTAGCACCCAGCCCCAGCCAATCAACCAGACCATGGCACTAAGTGCCCCAGCCAGGCTTGGCTTCAACACCTCCAGGCACGGTGACTCCACCACCTCCCTGGGCAGCCCATTCCAATGCCAATCACTCTCTCTGACAACAACTTCCTAACAACATCCAGCCTAGACTTCCCCTGCCACAGCTTGAGACTGTGTCCCCTTTTTCTTTTGCTGGTCCACATCTCTATTTCAAACCAAACCTAAAGCTGCTCCTTCAGCAAAGAAATGCTCTTATTGATCAAGCCTCCATCTGAAGGCAAAACTGTTACAGAATCACGGACTCATAGAACGGCTTAGGTTGGAAGGGACCACAAGGATCATCCAGTTCCAACCCCCTGCCATCATGGGCAGGGACACCTCCCACTAGAACAGGACACTCAAGGCCTCATCCAAACTGGCCTTGAACACCTCCAAGGAGGGAACAGTCACAACCTCCCTGGGCAACCTGTGCCAGGGCCTCACCACTCTCACTACAAAGAACGCTTTCCTAACATCCAGTTTCAATCTCCCCTCTGCCACTTTAAACCCATTCCTCCTCATCCTGTCATTACAAGATCTCCTCAATAGTCCCTCCCCAGACCTCCTGGAGCCACCTTCAGATACTGGAAGGCCACTCCAAGGTCTCCTCAAAGCCTTCTCTTCTCCAGGCTGCAGAGCTCCAGCTCTCTCAGCCTGTCCTCAGAGCAGAGCTGCTGCAGCCCTCTCAGCATCCTTGTGGCATCCTGTAGACTGGCTCCAACAGGTCCATGTCCTTGTGCTGGGGGCTCCAGAACTGCACCCAGGACTGCAGGTGGGGTGTGAGGAGAGCAGAGCCAAGGGGCAGAATCCCCTCCCTTGCCCTGCTGCCCACACTGCTCTTGCTGCAGCCCAGCACAGGGTTGCTGTCTGGGCTGCACTCACACTGCAGGCTCATGTGGAGCTTTTCACCAACCCAGACCCCCAGGGCCTGTTCCTCAGGGCTGCTCTCAGCCATTCCCCACCCAGCCTGGAGTTGTGCTATTCTCCCATCCTTAGCTCTTCACGTTAGACCATTAACTTTACTCCAGTTATTAAGGGACACTTCATGCCTGTGGACGTGTCCAAGCTAGGCAGGATCTATAGCAGGAGAGTCAGGAAAGTCCAGCTCCTCCTGGTAGCACATGAGCTCACCAAGTGATGGAAAGCAGCTCAGATTTCAAACCCCCTCTGCTTCAATTACACACAGTGAGCCTTATAACAGGGGTGGGAATATGGGGAGAGTTGCTCCAATGCTTTCTCAAGAGATACAGTATTAACTCTGCTAAGCTGGCAGTACCATGATAGCAAAATGCAAACGATCTTGTTTTCCATATGGAAGAAAATGTTCCTTTATGCTTAACATCAAAACAAATATAACAGACCCAGGAGTGCAATGCAGCAGGTGATTTCACTCCATTTAGCCCAAAGCCAAGCAATACTTTCCTGCCTTGATAAGCTGTGAGCTAATGTCTAGTTCGATGAATTCACTTCAGAAACCTACTTGGTCCCCAGCAGGAAGAGATGCTCATTCCTCTGTGGACCATGGCACTGAAAATAGAATCACAGAATCAGTCAGGGTTGGAAGGGACCACAAGGATGGCCTCAAGTTGCATCAGGGGAGGTTTAGGTTGGATGTTGGAGGAAGTTCTTTCCTGAGCGGGTGGTCAGGCACTGGCACAGGCTGCCCAGGGAGGTGGTGGAGTCACCATCCCTGGAGGGGTTTAAAAGGAGAGTGGCTGTGGTGCTTGAGGCTATGGTCTGTTGCTGAAGGCTGCTGGGATGAAGGTTGGCCTGGCTGATGCTGGTGCTGCTTTCCAACCACAGCAACTCACAGTGATGAGATGCTGTGCTGAGGGCTTTGGTTGAGTCAGGGACTTGTCAGTGTGAGGCCAGTGATTGGACTTGGTGAGCTTGAAGGGCTTTGCCAACCTAAGACATTCTGTGAGTGTGTGATCATCTAGTTCCAACCTCTCTGCCATGGGCAGGGACACCTCATACTAGATCAGGCTGTCTAGAGCCTCATCCAGCCTGGCCTTTCCACTGCCTCTCTGGGCAGCCCCTTTCCAGGCTCTCACCACTCTCATGGTGAAGAACAATGCTCTAGTTTATATGAGTTTTGGATTTTGCATTCTCCTGACCATGCTGTTGAGCTTGAGCAAGGATCTGCTCCTTGGAGCTGTGCTGTCACCCAGTGTGGGATAGATGCCTTCACCCTCATCTCTGTATGCAGTTGGGCAGCCTTCCCCAAAAGCACTCTGACTCCTCTCATGTGCACCCTGTTACAGTAGAGATGCTCAATCCTGGGCACCCCTGGAGCGGAGCAGAGCAACAAGCAGTGGCTCCGGACAAGACCAAGGGCAAGAGACTTTCTGTAACAATGTGTGATTAGCAAAGGTAAAGGCTGCTACAATACTCCCATTTTGCACAGAGGGAAGCTGAGGCAGTGAGCAACAATGCAGGTCCCCTATGGCTGCACAGTAAAGCAGAGGCAGGTCGTGAGAAGCAGCCAGCTTCTTCCATCCTATTACTACAATGGTTGGAAAAGGGCACTGGCCAGAGAGGTCTGCAGCAGTCACAGGCACATTAGCAGCAGATGTAAAGATATTTTCCTGCTGGCAGTTGCCTCAGCTTCCCTGTGAGCATTCCCAGCTCAACAAATCCAGACAGCCAAACCAGTACTGCACAGCCCTAACGATAAGCCAGGAAACCTTGGTCCTGGTTTGGACTATGTGTCCCCTCACACCCCCCTTCACCACTACTCCACCACAGGGCCTGGAGCACAGCCCTCTGAGGACAGGCTGAGGGAGCTGGGGGTGTGCAGCCTGCAGAAGATGAGGCTCAGGGCAGACTTCATTGCTGTCTACAACTACCTGAAGGGAGGCTGCACCCAGCCCTAGACAAGCAACCAGACCATGGCACTAAGTGCCCCAGCCAGACTTGGCTTCAACACCTCCAGGTACGGCCACTCCACCACCTCCCTGGGCAGCCCATTCCAATGCCAATCACTCTCTCTGACAACAACTTCCTCCCAACATCCAGCCTAGACCTCCCCTGGCACAACTTGGGCCTGTGTCCCCTTGTTCTGTTCCTCCTTACCTGGCAGCAGAGCCCAACCCCACCTGGCTACAGCCTCCCTTCAGGGAGTTGTAGAGAGCAATGAGGTCTGCCCTGAGCCTCCTCTTCTGCAGGCTCTCCTCACAGGGCTGTGCTCCAGGCTTGTGTTCCATTATTTAGGTACCACAAAGCCCTGCCGTGCTGCTAAGTGCAACACCTCTTGGCACAGCAAATTCCTGCCTGCGTTCCAGGATGGGCGTCTTGGAGTCATTCATGAGAAAACAGTTTAGCACACTGCTCTTACACAACAAGCCAGAAATTAAATATAACAGCACATAATGAGAGAAAACTGCTGCAGGCATATTGAGGCCACCTCGGGTTTGCAGCTAGAATAGCTCTGAAGTTAACTGTTTCACCCTCCGCAGCGAAGTGCTAATGGACAGTGCACGGCAGAGTGCACAGCCACTGACTCGGAAGGGAATCTTTGCCTAAGAGGCTTAAAGCAGAGCCCTTCAGCCTGCCATTTTGATGGCAGGCTCTGGACTGCTCCAAAGGGACTCACAAAAGGTGGCTGCATGTGCTGGTTTCAGGCTAATTGGAACATTTTAACAAGAGAAATTAGATGACAGGCTGTGAAAAGGAAGCAATGGTGACGTCTGCTGCACTCATAGGCTTGCTGAGATGCATAAAAGCAAGGACACAAACATAGATAAGAGTCTCTAACTGTCAGAGTTGGTGGCTGTGTTTTGTCCCTAGGCTTGTGCTTCAATCTGTGTAACCCAACTAATCATTCTGCTTGTAACCCCCCTTGTTGATCCTCCCAGCTCACCTTGCACGTAAGGCAGACTCTGGGATAAGGTAGAGGGGTGTGAAGAAGGTGGAAGGGTGGTTGAGAGCCCTTCCTGGGGACTCTGATTGCTGGCAGGGCTGCTGTGTTTCTGTACTACTTTTAATGTGTGTATGTGGTGGAGTTGCCACCCCTGGAGGGCCCATGAACCTGGAGGTGTTGAAGCCAAGCCTGCGTGGGGCACTTAGTGCCATGGTCTGGTTGATTGGCTAGGGCTGGGTGCTAGGTTGGGCTGGATGAGCTTGGAGCTCTCTTCCACCCTGGTTGATTCTACGATTCCTGTATGTAGCGGTGAATATTTGCAACAGATTGTAAATGCCTGTGTGCATGATTGTGCTGAGCTGTGAATAGAAAGCTTCCTTCTTCAACATCCAGCCAGCTGAGCCTAGTCTGGGTGACTTCATTGTGTGTGGGGCAGGTGACATCCAAACCATCACATTGCAAAACAACCAAGATAGCTCTACGCTAGAAACCAAAGTCAAATGTTGCCCTAGAATGTTCTGAAGGTGCCAAAAATTGAGCAGAGCTGGCAGCCCTCATACTGGGGACAAACTCCCTCTTTTATTTTCACTGATTCTTAGGATGGTTTGAGTTAGAAGGGAGTTTAAAGGTCAGAGAGTCACAGAACTAACCAGGTTGGAAAAGATCTCTAGGATCATCGAGTCCAGCCTATCACCTAACCCTTCTGATTAACTAAGCCATGGCACTGAGCGCCTCATGCAGCCTCCTCATAAACACCTCCAGGGATGGGGACTCCACCACCTCCCTGGGCAGCCCATTCCAATGCCAATCACTTTCTCTGGCAACAACTGCCTCCTAACATCCAGCCTGAACCTGCCCTAGCACAGTTTAAGGCTGTGTCCTCTTGTTCTGTCCCTGGGTGCCTGGAAGAAGAGACCAACTCCACTTGGTCACAACCTCCTTTCAGAGGTTTCCAACCTGCTGCCACTATAGGCAGGGACACCTCCCACCCTGCCTGCTTTAGAATCATAGAATCAGTCAGAGTTGGAAGGGACCTCAAGTATCATCCAGTTCCATAGGCAGGGACACCTCTCATCAGCCCAGGTTACTCAAGGCCTCATCCAACCTGGCCTCGAACAAGCCTGTGCCAGTGTCCTATAATCCTCACTGTAAAGAACTTCTTGCCTCTATCCTGTCTAAATCTGTCCTTCTCAAGCTTCAGTCCATTCCCTCTCATCCTACCACTACAAGCCCTTGTAAATAGTCCCTTTCCAACTTTACATACAGCCCTCTCAGGTACTGGAAGTCCACTATAAGGTCTCCCCAGAGCCCCAACTCTCTCAGCCTGTCCCCACAGGTGAGGTGCTCCAGCCTGCTGATCATTTTCGTGTCCCTCCTTGTGGCCAGCCTGCTCTAGGGTAAGGTGTCCCTGCCTATGGCAGGGAGGTTGGAACTGGCTGATCCTGGTGGTCCCTTTCAGCCCCGACTGATTCTACGGGCCCATTCCAACAGTTCCATGACCTTCTCACACTGAGGGCACCAGAACTGGATGCAGTACTCCAGGTGGGGTCCCCCCAGAGCAGACAGGGGTGGAGTTTTGCCTGGTTTACACCCAATGACAGGGAGCATCTTCTGATGTGTAAATGGTAAAAATGGCTGAGAGAATTAGGCAGAGGTCAACTGGGCTGCGTGGGGCAAGACTGGGATGAATCAGGGCAGTGGCAGCACAGCAGACTGCAAGAATGGGAGGAGGTGTTTCACATCTGAAGCTCTGCATGTGGAAGACACCAAGAGGTACATTTTATTGTCAGACAAACAGTTTGCAATGGTGTAATTAAGTATCATTTTCTAGCTCTGCACAGTGGGGGCAGAATTAATGTTCTGCCTGGCGTCATTGACTTCTAGGACTTAATCATGCAAAGGGAACGTCCTCTTAACGAGATTCGAGGTGGTTTGGGTTTCTTTTTTTAAGTAGCCTCTCTTGGGCTTCAAATAGAGAATGCATGAGAGAAAAAAGGCAATTTTCCATCCTCGAGAAGGGTTTTGCACACAAACACTCCTCCCCTGGCAGTGCCACAGGCTAGCCTCAGGCAGCTGTGCTCAGGAAGCCACCAGACAGAGGGGCACCCCTAGAGGTGATGACCTTTCATGATGGAATGACTACAACAGTGGACAAGATTTATGTAAGGCTTTTGACTTGGTCCCCCACAGCATCCTTCTCTCTAAATCTGAGAGATAGAAACATGAGGTAGCAGTGTGCCCAGGTGGGCAGCAGAGCCAATGGCATCCTGGGCTGGCTCAGAAGCAGTGTGGGCAGCAGGACAAGGGAGGTTCTTGTGCCCCTGTGCTCAGCACTGCTCAGGCCACCCCTTGAGTGCTGTGTCCAGTTCTGGGCTCCTCAATTCAAGAGAGATGTTGAGGTGCTGGAAGGTGTCCAGAGAAGGGCAGCAAGGCTGGGGAGGGGCCTGGAGCACAGCCCTGTGAGGAGAGGCTGAGGGAGCTGGGGGTGTGCAGCCTGCAGAAGAGGAGGCTCAGGGCAGAGCTCATTGCTCTCTGCAGCTCCCTGAAGGGAGGTTGTAGCCAGGTGAGGTTGGTCTCTTCTCCAGAACTGGACACAGCACTCAAGATGTGGCCTGAGCAGTGCTGAGCACTGGGGCAGAATAACCTCCCTTGTCCTACTGACCACACTGTTCCTGATCCAGGCCATGATGCCACTGGCTCTTCTGGCCAGCTGGGCACACTGCTGGCTCCTGTTCAGCCTAAAACCAACCAGTACCCACCCAGGCATGCTGAAGACAAGCAGCTGTGTGAGATACTGCACTCTCTAAAGCCTGCAGACTTGCTTACTGGAGGGGAGACCAACACTGTGTGCAAGGCTCTTCAGCTGTTTTCTGTGTTTGCATGACTTGCCAATCTTGGCTCCTGTGCTGGTTTGAGCCTAGCTGGGATATCTTGGTGAGAGCAATTAGATGCTAGGCTGTGAAAACGAAACAGAGGTGATGTCTGCTGCACTCATGGGCTTGCTGAGATGGATAAGAACAACAACATAAATACAGATCATAGAATCAACGAAGTCTGAAGAGACCTCCAAGCTCATCCAGTCCAACGTAGCACCCAGCCCTAGCCAATCAACCCGACCATGGCACTAGTTGACCGAACAGATAACACAGTTGCTCTCTCTGGCTCTGGCTGCCTCCCTTCTCTCCCTAACTAATCCTTCTGCTTCCTAACCCCTCTGGCCAATCTGCCGAAATCACCTTGAAGGTAAGGCAAAGTCTGGCTTAAGGCAGAGGTGTGGAAGGGAGGTGGAAGGGTGGTTGGAGCCCTTCCTGGGGACTCTTGTTTCTGGGAGGGCTGCTGTGTTTCTGTATTACCTTTTAACTTGTGTATTTTGCCTGTAGCTGTATAGATTGTAAATACCTGCTTGTCCATTCACAGAGTCACAGAATGTCTTAGGTTGGCAAAGCCCTGCAAGCTCACCGAGTCCAATCATTAGGCTCACACTGACAACTCCTTGACCAAACCCAAGCCCTCAGCACAACATCTCATCACTGTGAATCACTGTGGTTGGAAAGGAGCACCAGCATCAGCCAGGCCAACCTTCATCCCAGCAGCCTTCAGCACCAGACCATAGCCTCAAGCACCACAGCCACTCTCCTTTCAAACCCCTCCAGGGGTGGTGACTCCACCACCTCCCTGGGCAACCTGTGCCAGTGCCTGATCACCTGCTCAGGTAAGAACTTCCTCCAACAGCCAATCTAAACCTCCCCTGATGCAACTTGAGGCCATTTGCTCTTGTCCTAGCATTAATAACTGGGGAGAAAAGACAAGGTCCAGCCTCACTGCAACCTCCTTTTAGGTAGTGGTAGAGGGCAGTAAGGTCCTCTCTCAGCCTGCTCCTCTCCAGACTGAACACCCCCAGCTCCCTCTGCCACTCCTCATAGGTCATGTTTGCCAGACCTCTCCCCAGCCTCGTCATGTGCTAAGCTGTAAATACAAAGCTTCATTCTAATTCCCAGCTTAGCTGAGTCCAGTCTGGGTGCTCTTCCCAAGTGTGGGGGGCAGGGAACACCCAAAGCACCACAGCTCCTTTTCTCCAAGGACTTTCAAAACAGAGGTGTGTTTGGAGGAGAAAACACAAGTGAGCTGAGACAGAAGGGGGCCCAGAGAAGGAAAGAAGCTAAAAGATGCATGTAAGAGCTCAGACAGAGAGAAAGAAGGAATATGAAACTCTGTCTGGCTCCTTTCAAGAAAGGATGGAAGCTTGGTGCCACTGCCAACTGCACAAGCTCCTATTGTTTAAGGGGGAATCAGTATTCCAGCAGAGAGCAGAGGCAGCCTCTGCACAAGGCTCAGCTCTTCTCCGCCCCCCCGGCGTGTGGGACTGATTCAGTCAATGCTGCTAACCCCAGGCTGCAGCGTGGGCAGCTCTGTCACCGGATGGCACCGCGCACGCAGGGCCAGTGCCAAAAGCACTAATTTCAAGACTGATCTCTTCTAGCCTCAGCCTGACAGCATGACCTGCTGCCGTGCCAATCCCCAGCCTGCAGAGCATCCCCCCTGGGATGTGCCGGCTGCAATTAGCAGGTGAACACGCCACCTTCCCTGCGGCTGATGAAAGCACCCCAGTCCCTATTGATTGCCAATCAATAGCCACTTCCCATCTCTCCCTCTCACTTTCTGCAGCAGCAAGTGTTTGCAATCAAATAAGAGTGGCAGGCTGATAAGATCCTGTTATCATGCACCAGCAAAATGGGATTCCAGATCTAATCTCCTGTGCCACATTTCCAGCTCTGATCACTGAGATTTAACCTCTCCAATGGCTGAAGTATGTAGGCACTTGAGAGAACTTCCCAATCTCCATCTAGGAAGAGTGAAACTCCTGCTCCAGCCAGTGCCCAGAGAGAGCAAGAAGTGCAGGAGACACCAGGGGTGACCTTGGAGGTCTCTTCCAACCTCATTGATTCTATGACCCTTAGTGGCAGGGGTCACTGCTTCCTGCACCTTAGAAACACAGAATCATAGAATCAACCACGTTAGAAGAGACCTCCAAGTTCATCCAGCCCAACCTAGCACCCAGCCCTAGCCAATCAACCAGACCATGGCACTAAGTGCCCCAGCCAGGCTTAGCTTCAACACCTCCAGGCACAGCAGCTCCACCACCTCCCTGGGCAGCCCATTCCAATGCCAATCACTCTCTCTGACAACAACTTCCTCCTAACATCCAGCTGAGACCTGCCCTGGCACAGCTTGGGACTCTGTCCCCTTCTTCTGTCCCTGGGTGCCTGGCAGAAGAGCCCAACCCCACCTGGCTACAGCCTCCCTTCAGGCAGCTGCAGACAGCAATGAGCTCTGCCCTGAGCCTCCTCTTCTGCAGGCTGCACACCCCCAGCTCCCTCAGCCTCTCCTCACAGGGCTGTGCTCCAGGCCCCTCCCCAGCCTTGCTGCCCTTCTCTCAACACCTTCCAGCACCTCAACATCTCTCTTGAATTGAGGAGCCCAGAACTGGACACAGCACTCCAGGTGTGGCCTGAGCAGTACTGAGCCTGACCTTCTCCTGGCTTCCTACCATGCCCTCAAGCCAGAGCAAGGAACAAAGCCACCCTACAGCCAAAAGCATCTGAGCTGCCCTTTAATTCCATCTATGACAGAGGCACTACCGAAAACAGAGGTTCTCATTTCACACTCTTCCTCCAGGCCTGTGAAACCTGCACAGCCTCTCAGCTAGTAAGAGCAAACCCTTCCACTCCACATGGGGCTTCAGCGTTTCAGTGCTTTACTTGCGCTCCAGCCAGCAAGCCCTGGTTAAAGCCTCTTAAACCAGCCCAGCCTTGTGGTGGTTTCCTGACTGCCCTCACAGCACCTGGGCTGTCTGCTAAGGTGTGCTGCTTTGAGGCCAATTGGAATGTTTTAACAAGAGAAATTAGATGACAGGCTGTGAAAAGGAAGCAAAAGTGATGTCTGCTGCACTCATAGGCTTGCTGGATGCATAAAAGCAAGGACACAAACATAGATAAGAGAGTCTCTGTCTCTTGGAGTTGGTGTCTGTGTTTTCTCCCTGGGCTTCTGCTGCTTTGCTTGCATCTGTATAACCCAACTAATCATTAGCCAGCCAGTTTCAACTCCCTGTCATAGGCAGGGACACATCCCACTAGAACAGGACACTCAAGGCCTCATCTAACCTGGCCTTGAACACATCCAGGGAGGTTGTGGACCACAGAAGCACAGAATATGATCAAAGATTCACAACCTCCCTGGTCAACCTGTGCCAGTGTCTCACCACCTTCACTGCAAACAACTTCTTCCTAATATCCAGTTTCAGCCTCCCCTCTACCACTTTAAACCCATTCATCCTCCTCCTCCTGTCATTACCAGACCTTGTCAACAATCCCTCCACAGCCCTCCTGGAGCCCCCTTCAGATACTGGAAGGTGACCACAAGGTCTCCTCGAAGCCTTCTCTTCTCCAGGATGCAGAGCCCAAACTCTCTCAGCCTGTCCTCAGAGCAGAGCTGCTGCAGCCCTCTCAGCATCCTCGTGGCATCCTCTGGACTGGCTCCAACACTTCCATGTCCTGCTTGTGCTGGGGGCTCCAGAACTGCACACAGGACTGCAGGTGGGGTGTGAGGAGAGCAGAGCCAAGGGGCAGAATCCCCTCCCTTGCCCTGCTGCCCACACTGCTCTTGCTGCAGCCCAGCACAGGGTTGCTGTCTGGGCTGCACTCACACTGCAGCCTCATGTTGAGTTTTTCACCAACCCAGACCCCCAGGTCCTGTTCCTCAGGGCTGCTCTCAGCCATTCCCCACCCAGCCTGCAGTTGTGCTTGGGATTGCACTGACCCAGGTGCAGAACCTTACACTTGGCCTTGTTGAATGTCATGAGGTTGACCTGGGCACACCTCTGCAGCCTGTCCAGGTCCCTCTGTATGGCATTCCTGCCCTCTAGCAAGTCGACTGTGCCATACAGCTTGGTGCCATCTGCAGACTTGCTGAGGGTGCACTCATTCCTCTGTCTAGATCACTGATAAAGATGTTAAACAGCACTGGTGCCAGCCCTGACCCCTGAGGGAGCCACTTGGCACTGGTCTGCAGGTGGGCATTGTGCCCTTGATCATCAGAGGAGCAACACCGCGACAGCTCCTGGGTGATTAGCAGAGACCCAGGACTGTGCCGCAAGCCTGCCTGGGGGTCAGTCCTCACCGCGGGACTGCCACTGAAGGGCTGGCCTGGGCACACCTCTCCAGCCTGTCCAAGTCTCTCTGGATGCCATTCAGATGGCAAGTTGACTGTGCCACACAGCTTGGTGCCATCACACACAGCCCTTGTGCCAAGGGACATCATCTGAGGCTGCCCAGAGGGCTCAGCAAAGAGGACATTTGTCAGACTGCGACAGAAGCTGCTCGCACAGGTCTGTGCTCTCCCTGGGAGCTCTGCTCTGTGCCCAGTAACCAACACACCCTCTGGGCAGCATCTAAGGGTAGTTGCCTGTTTCAGATGGGGAAATGACACCCAATGAACATGGTGTGGGAAACTCTAGCTCACTAGCTCTGCACAGACATTCCCCAGAGCAGAGGACAAGGTGCACAACCCAGGGAGACCTCCCCCTGACATCCCAGTGAGCACCAGAGCTGCTTCCATCCGTTACAGGAAAAAGGCCTCTACCATTGCCTGCAAATCCCCAGGTCAGCAGCAGTGATTTCTTGGGTCAATATTTGTGTCTACAGAGAGCACCAGGTCTGTGGGGGTCTCAGACTCCACCCCATGCAGTACTGACACTACCTGGAAGTGTTGAAGCAAAGCCTGGACAGGGCACTTAGTGCCATGGTCTGGTTGACTGGACAGGGCTGGGTGCTAGGTTGGACTGGCTGAGCTTGGAGGTCTCTTCCAACCTGGCTGATTGTATGAGTCTATGATTCTGTGTCAGCATAGCTTCTGGGGATCAGTTACAAAAAGGAGGCTTAGCAGGCTGTAGCCGAGCATGAGCACTGTGTGGGTGTCCAGCACTGTGGTTTCTCCACTGTGTTGCTGATATTGATCCCTCTCAGACAGTGCAATGATTGCTGGCTAATGATACATTGCTGATAAATCAATGCCCTGCCTCAGCCTTGATTCCTGTTAAACTGCATGAGCACAGCTCCTTCCCTGCAGAGCCACTCCCAGCCAGCTCGCCCCCAGCCTGTACTCAGGCAGCAGCTGACCCCATCCCAGGCACTGGACTTGCATTTCTGTTGCCCAGCATTCTGAGGCCCCAGTTAGCCCTTTGCTGCAGGCCTGGTTCCCTCTGGCTGGTAACACACTCTCCATCACAGCAGCCTTCGCCTTGCACCACAGTCCCCATAGGCTCACTGGAGCAGAGCTGTATTCCACCCTATCACCCCTGGCATGGATGAAAAGGCTGAGCTGTTCAGGTGTTCACTCAGGCTCATGACTGGGAACTAACTACCTGTTACACCTCAAAGCACTGACCACTACCTTTTCAGGCTGACACACCAGGCAGTCTCTTACTTCACCCTGTAGTCATCCATCAGGGCTGTATCTCCCCAGCCCAGCTATAATGATGCCATGGGAGAATACATCCAAAGCCAAAAGCCAAGGTAACTGACACCCACTGCTCTCCCCACAGCCACTGAGGCAGGCAGTTCATCACATGCAGCAATCAGGTTAGTCAGGCCTGATCTGCTGTGGTAAACTCATGCTGACATCATCCTGCACCCAGAAATAGCACAACCTAACACAGAGTCACAGAATCAGCCAGGTTGGAAGAGAGCTCCAAGCTCAGCCAGTCCAACCTAGCAACCAGCACTGGCCAATCAACCAGACCATGGCACTAAGTGCCCCAGCCAGGCTTAGCTTCAACACCTCCAGGGACAGCAACTCCACCACCTCCCTGGGCAGCCCATTCCAATGCCAATCACTCTCTCCGACAACAACTTCCTCCTAACATCCAGCCTAGACTTCCCCTGCCACAGCTTGAGGCTGTGTCCCCTTGTTCTGCTGCTGGGTGCCTGGCAGCAGAGCCCAACCCCACCTGGCTACAACCTCCCTTCAGGTAGTTGCAGACAGCAATGAGGTCTGCCCTGAGCCTCCTCTTCTGCTGGCTGCACACCCCCACCTCATTGCTGTCTACAACTACCTGAGTCACTGTCCGTGGAGGTGTTGAAGCAAAGCCTGGATGGGGACTTAGTGCCATGGGCTGGTTGATTGGACAGGGCTGGATGCTAGGTTGGACTGGCTGAGCTTGGAGGTCTCTTCCAGCCTGGTTGATTCTATGATTCTGCCCTCCAATCACAAGGCAGATAATGCTGTTTTCCAGTGGACATCAGCTGTAGAGAAGGAAGTTCCTCCACATAGTTTCTTTATGTCTCGCTCCACCATCCCTCTCTGGCCTCCTGCAGGCTGATTTAAGCTGATGCCACTCATTGACTGGAGGCACAGCATCTCATGGTTCAGTTCAGCATTCCTCGCTTTTAGCCTTAAACCGTTTCAGACGCTGCGATGCTGCAGCTCACACGAGGTGGCTGTGTTTCACCTGGTGACACAATTGCTCCCCGCTCCAGAGCACCCCAACTTTGAACCAGAATTTCACAGCGTGCCAGCAGGAAGGGTAATGGAGCTCAATCCCTGCAGCACACTCTGTCACAGGCTACTGCAACCCAACAGGGGATAAAAGGCAGGTTTCAAGAGTTAGAAGAAAACCCTCCCCACCCTTCAGAATGCTTAGAGAAGACGCTGAGGACGGAGGTGAGCAGCCAAAGGCTGGGCAGAGGGCTGCAGGGGTGCCATGCTCAGAGGCTGCTAACGGGTTTATTCTGCTGGCAGGGACTCCCTCCAGAAGCCTTTGGGCACAGGCGCTGTGCACCGCCGAGTTCAATCTGCGCTAAGCAGATTAGTTCCTTACCGGTGAAAGGTTCTGGGCAGCAGCAGAGAGCTGCTCACCATGTGATACAAGGGGGCTGTCATTAGGTTTCACAGATAGGATGTAATTATAGGCTCCCTGGAGGGTACTTCTAATTGAATTATAAGGTGTCTCACAAATATTCTGGGCAGCGGCTCGAGCAAGCTCTTGCCACCCAGAAGAAGATACAGATACCTTTTTAATGCCACTAGATGTAGCCTCCAGGGAGAAAGCTGTGACTTTATACAGCAATTAGTTAAAAAAAAAAACAGATATATCATCTCCACCCACAAGCAGGAGGGAGGTACCCTTAGCAGAAGATTACTGTTTCTGCTTGCTTGTTCCTCAGGCCTCTCCTCTGCAAGCCTGTAGCCCCCACAAAAACTCCCTCACCCACCACCCAAGACAGCCCTGCATGGGAAAGAACTCCTTTCTGGAGGGCAGCTGCTGTCCCCTGCCTGCATGGCTGCTGGGCTCCCCTCCCAGCACAGGGCCAGGAGATCACAGAATCACAGGAACATTCAGGTTGCAAAAGACCCCAGGGATCATTAAGTCCAACTGATGACCCTACTCTACAAAGTTTACCTCAAACCACATCCAAAGGACCTTCAAACACATCCAGGGTTGGCGACTCAACCACCATCCTGGGCAGCTCATTCCAATGCCTGATCACACTTGCTGGGAAAAACTTCTTCCTAATGACCAGTCTAAACCCACCCAGTGACAGCTTGAGGCCATTCCCTCCTGCTCTATCCCTAATTACCTGTGACCAGCACCAACCTCTCCACAATGGCCTTTCAGGTAGTTGTAGAGACTGATGATCACAGAATCAACCAGGTTGGAAGAGACCTCCAAGCTCAGCCAGTCCAACCTAGCACCCAG